>NC_068282.1:23726764-24326764 GCF_025860055.1 Xyrauchen texanus | reverse complement strand
AACAAACACTCCTGGAAACATAATAAACTATTTGATTTAAAAACATCGGACTTTCTATAGATTGGTATCATTTAAAACGTAGTCCTGGGGTCCACATGTGTGGACATCAATTTCTAGGAAAACTATTGCTTATTTTTTGCATGTTTCTTAGGGGCTACTATATACAAATCAAAATGGGAAATGGAAAATGAACACAGCAGGCATCAGGTCTCAGGAAGTTATAGATATGCACATTTTGTCAGGGCTGAATGATTAGCCTAATTGAAATGATTAGCCTAATTGTAGTGTGATAATCAAACCACAAAGCATGCAGTTGCATCTTGCTCTTTGTGTGCAGCTCTGTTCTCTGTAGTGTTACACATACTCAAAGCACGTGCGAGGCTAATGAGCCGAGCGTGTTAAATTTACAGTGCTCTGAATTTACTAATTGGACATTTGTGTCATTCTAAATATGCTTTGCCTCTAAAAGTTATCCATATATAAAGTAACTGCATAACACTGGGCCTTTGTGGACAGAAAAGATTATGAGCGTATTTCTCTGAATTTAAGGCCATTGTCAACTTTAATTCTACCTTCAGTTTACCGCCAAAACAAAAGTTTATGCCAAAATAAAGGTCTGCATAGCTATGCCGCATGCAGGTAAATCAAATATTACATAAATATGGTACTGTTTTATAATAAAATAATAATAGTTTGTTGTTATTATTATAATACACAAATATTTTTCCACAATAATTTTACTTTATAATAACTTATTAATGGGTTCCTAAAAATAATGCTGAAAAGTGGGCTGAGACCCTATCAACAAAAACAAGTACACATTGAACATTAACAATGTGAAGATGATCAGTCTCTCTCTCTCTCTCTCTACAGTGTGTTTCATTGTATTTTTTATTTATTTATTCTGGTTCTTTTTAAGTGGTCTCTAGTGTGAACACCCTTTCTTGAACAGTATTTCTCTAGTAGTAGAGCTTTTAGAGCATTTAGTAGAGCATTTTTTGCCCATGACTTAATTTTGCTCTAAAGAAAAACACTTTTTAGGCTTTTCTTTATGTTAATAATCTTATGGCAGTTCAAATGGCCGCTTTAGGCGAATATAGGGGGAAAGTTCTAATGTGTCACAGGCTGAACAATTTGTGTACTTTTGGAATAAGAAGTGCCAAAATGCCGTTCCGAACCATTCTATCCCAATTTAACCATTGGTGCTAACCCGACTTCCTACATTCATTGATTATTAATGGACCTTAGTTAGGGTAGATGCCCTTATTATTTGAAACTAATGTAAACATGGCAGTCGGGTAAATGTAAAGTCTGTTCAATATTTTGTGCTGTTCTGTAGCGTCGTATTGGTCTTGAATATTAGACATGAACTGGGAACTTGAGACCGTAAAACCCATTGAATGTACATTTATTCCTCACTGCTTTGTTAATGTTAAGCGTGTACAATTATTGTTTTGAAGACAATTTCCCCCAAAACTGTATCACATTTATATTTTGCAAGATATGATTTATGCCTAATATAAGCGCTTTACATATATACATTCATAAATGTATCATATTAACCTCAGATGTCCTGCCATTTATACATGTGTTTTTAAGCAAAGAGTTCTGTAGGGCAAATTATGGGTTTCCGGTCACCCGTTTAGTTATGCTGTCAACTTTTGGGCCATGTGTAGTATTTTCACAACCAATCTAAGATTTAGTGTTAAAGTTAAAGATTTGATTGTTTTCTTATCTAATAAACATATGAATGAGAGAGGAGACCATGCTACTAAATTGGTTGTACATATACAGTAGGTAGATATTAGGCCTAATCTATGAATTAAGATTGTGGATATAAGCATGCAATTAGATAACCCAAACAAGACCAACACTGACTGATACACAAAGAACAGAAAGATAATACCTGCATAGTCCAGAATGAGAAATGTAACAGGTGTGTTATGAGGATGATCTGAAATAGGTTAGACTGTTTTAAATGAACCGCTCTGAAAATAATAATAATAGCCATAGTGATTTTTGCTTCTTTTCATATCAAACGCCATTAGCATGTCGATTTAATGTTTATGTTTTGAAGCATTGCCTAATTAAACGTTTACTTGCATTTTGGATAATGAGCAGCTCCAATTTCCAGCCATTTGCATAACCGGGGTTTAATTTAATTTTATTACTTTTCATTCAGTCCCTCATCTCTAAAGACGAAATAATGAGAGAAATGCACTTTTTGTTTATTGTGGGAACAATACTTGCGCTCTGTCCATTTACGAGTATGCATGCATGGAGAGAGATGGATTTACAGTCCAATAGAAAGACACATTTGAATTTATTGTGTTCCAATGTGTGAATCTCTAATTTTCACCAGCATGTTAAAATGAAAACATTTGGGAATTTTGCGCACTGTAAACATGGAATGTGCGGGGATAATTAAAATTTTGCACAAGACATGCGATCCTGCACCGATATTCATGAAGTGGTTTCTTTTTCCCTGCAATTTTCTACACATTGGTAATTGATGCTTCTATGAAACTTGGTAAAGACCAAGGACAGTTCTAGGAGATCGCGATCTGTGTCCGCACGCTCTTGTGTGCTCACACGACTGTTCTGGTGCGTTCAGACCAGAGGCGTTGAGAGCGTCAAATCGACCGGAAGTCATTCATTTTCTATGACAGCCAGCGTCTCTCGGCAGCGAGAAACGGCATGGCGCATCATGGGTGGTGTGGGAGTTAGAGGATGGTGTGCCATGTGAGTTGATGAAGTGGATATTATAGTTTATATTATAATATATTTAAAGATTTCATGAGGATATACGCTACTTGTGATATGTCGGCAAAAAGATACTGGTCGACATGTCTGGATGTTTTGCGGCCCCTTTATGTATAGTTTACAAAACCAAGCATTCTGAACGAACTTTGCCGCCTATTTCAACTACGTCAGAGTGTCCACGAATCTTCCGTAGTGTTGTTGGCAGGGCAGCCGGAGCGAATTTTGATGCTCTCGCCTCTGATCTGAACGCACAGTACATTGGAGCGTCCAGTGTATTAGAGAGCTAAATATAATTGCGCTTGCTCATCTCTGAGTGCTCTGTTAAAAGGCTTTGTTCACTCCGTGTAATTTGTGTGCTCTCTGCTTGCACTAACGTTAGAAATGCAGCACTGGACCGATCGGGCAAGTGAATGTTCTAGCAACTGGCCCCAATCTCTCTCACATTGGCCATCGGGCTGGGCATTTAGGGATGCACCAGTGGTGTTTGTTCATTGCTAGTAGTTATTCGCTAGTGGTGTAACGGTTTGAATTTCCCACGTTTCGGTTTGTATCACGGTGTTAGCGTCACGGTTTCGGTATGTTCGGTATTTGCTTTGTTCAGAGAAAAAATATATTTCTGCCAAATCCAAAGAATACTCTACTTGGTGAACACTTTAACAGGTTTTCCCTTAATAAAAATCATGGTTTTACAACTGTAACCATAGTTTTACCATCATATTTGTAGTAAATATTAAAAAGTATCATAGTAACCACAAAATCAACATGGTTACTGTCATGGTTACAATATATAGTTAAACCATGGTTACTGTATGGAAACTACAGTATTACTGTAATAAAACCATGGTTAATTGTATCAAAACCATGATTTCTGCTAAGAAAACCATGGTGACAGCAGTCATGGTTACTACAATATTACTGTAGTAAAACCATGGTTAATTTTTGTCAGGGTCCTGAAAAAGAAAAACTATTTACTCTAATTACTAAATCATTAACATTTTTAACTTAATAACTGCACTATTACGCTACATGCATCTGTATAAAGTGCATTTTAAACTCAACTCAACATATATTCACAATTCAGAAACTGTACATCACTATTGAAGGACTAACCTTGTTATGAAAATGAATATGAGAAGGGATGTTGTAATAATGCAAGTCAAGTATTTTAATCATACATGGAAATCCCACATGAACACTCCAAAGTGCTTCAGTTATTGTTTCATGTCTGTTCGAATTAGCATTGAGCGCCTGCTTAAAAATGGAAGGGAGTGTGTGTGCAGTTTTGTCTCACCTGCGGCTGTGCGCAGCGAGTGATATAATTCCCTGGGTGATGTTGGCGTAAATTATTAATTATTTTAATAATTTTAATACCTTTAATCAAAGCACATTATTGATGCTTACGCTCATGGCAGATTGCCACGCGAGGAAACAGGAAGAATTTGCTCGCCTAGCACGGGGCTTCTCTAGCAGCGGCTCGTTTTCTCCGCTTGCCATTTTCAAATAGACACAAAGCATGTAGAACTGTGATGTCATCAAGTTGACCCATGTGAAACACAGGCGCAGAGCATGTCCATCTACAGAGCCATACAGGTGCATTAGCGGTGGTTGTAACTGTGCCTATCTATTTGATGCTTCGTTTTCTTCGCCAAACATTGTGCACCAGATGCGTCATTAAACTTGAGGTGAACTGCTGTTGTAATGCTTACAGAACCGTGGGTGGCAAACCAAACGGTTCTTTTTTTATTAATTTTTTTTGACAACTGTTACACCCCTATTATTCACAGGGCTGAGTAAAAGTATCTTCTCATTACTGTCATTACACACACACATTTGTCAGCGCTGTAGATTTTGGTCAATCCACACGGCCTGTTTTTTTGTTTTTTTTAACTATTTGCTCTGTCACAATATTAGTGCAATTCAGATATTTCTTTTATTGTTTCATTGCTGAAACAATGAATACACTTTTGTGAAACTGTGTGACATTAGTGCTATTGACTTCTCAATATTTATCCCAATGTCATTGCAAGTCAGCAGTTAAGCAAGGAAGGATTTTTCTACTTAAAAACTTAAAACTCAAAACTAGGAAACCCAGACCTCTGCCTTACTCTGTTTTTCAAGAATGCCATGTGCTCTTGGTCACACTCAGGTTATGCCAATCATGCCTGGAATGCTTAGCAGGATGAACCAAACTCGTCAGGGCCGTTTCCAAAGGAATTTTTATGCATGGCTGTTTGAAGAAATCCATCATGTGGGTAATCAAGTGTCAGACCAATCAAATCCTCAACATTCACTCTGAAGAACCTCTCACCTTGGTATGCATCTTATTGAACTTTTGTAAACATATTCTTAGGGGCGGCTGTGGCTCAGTTGGTAGAGCGGGTCAGCTGCCATTCGCAACTCCACATGCCGAAGTATCCTTGGGCAAGACACTGAACTCCATGGCAGCTCTGCCACCATTGGTGTATGAGTGTGTGTGTGAATGGGTGATTGGGAAACAGTGTAAAGCGCTTTGGTAACCTCTAAGGTTAAAAAAGCGCTAAATAAGTGCAGACCATTTACCATTTATACTGCATTTATGAAAACCAAATTTCAGCTACTCTTATTAGCAGTTGTTAGTATTAGGCCTATGTTGTCTAGCAGGGTGAATCTCATGAAGGCAGTTACCCCAATATATATATATATATATATATTTGTTTTCCATTATGTAAATTAAATGGAATTTTGGACCAATTATAAGGCTTTATGATTTGGAAAAATCAAATTGACATTATTTTGAAAAATGTGCATTTGTTTTTAAATGTGATATGATTGACGGAAAAGGAATTCCTATTGACCAAAATGAAGTCATAGGCAGACATGCTGTACTGCCAATAGAAATACTGTTCAAGAAAGTGTGTCACACTTGAGTCCTCTTAAAAAGAACCAAACTAAATAAATCATAAAGGAATTCACATTGTACCGGTGTCCACTTGGTTTTGTCCATATGATAGGGTCTAATAATACTTTTCATCTTCACTACTTTTTGGAACCCAATAATTATTAAGTTAAAGAAATTATTACAGAAATATATTTGTTTAAAAATAATAATAATAACAACAGCAGCAACAATTAAGCTTCCTTTTCACTGACATTAACTTACGACTGTTGTATTTCTCCCCGCAGTGGCAGTAGTGATGAACTGTCATATTGCTCGCAATGCATTTTATTCATTGAGGGAGAAGCTAGAAAATGTTTGATACTAAACCTCAGGATGACATTACTTTCTGTGATTTTTGGTTTTTGCAGATGGTTATCGTCAATGAAATTCATTATTAATATTCACTCAGTATTTATTAATCATTATTATTACATTTTCAATAGTTTTTATAATGATAATTATCAACAACCATGATTCAGCAAATAGGAAATTCATAAATGTAATTTTAAATATGTAGGTTTTGTGTGTGCAGAAATAAATAACACATACACATTTAATTACACATGTACTGTAATTGCAATAAACAAATGTGAAATATTTGCAACATAAACTATTGTTTCTGTCTTGTACATTAATAATCATCCAA
Source organism: Xyrauchen texanus (assembly GCF_025860055.1). Classification (NCBI taxonomy): domain Eukaryota; kingdom Metazoa; phylum Chordata; class Actinopteri; order Cypriniformes; family Catostomidae; genus Xyrauchen; species Xyrauchen texanus. Next base: position 24,320,438 of record NC_068282.1, on the reverse strand, counting down.
TATACAGAGGTAGAAGGTGTAAGTTTAGGACAAAATTAGTTTATAATTCTCACTTTGCGCACTATTTAAACAAATATATCACATCAGTCATCAGGTCTGGTGGTCACAAACAGTCTAGTTGCACAATTACAAATATTTCTACACAACTGAAGCTCAAATCGGTTCTGAAAATGTCGGAACCCCATGCAGCCCCTGTGCGACTCTCCATTGAATATGAATGACTTCCTGTCAGTCGTTTGTTGGTTGTAGTGAAAAAGCTGCTTTATTATACAATAGTGTCATATTTCTATAATACATATGCTTGTGGATTCGCTATATGGTCTGATTAAACCCTCAAGCGTTGGTGAAAGAATGAGGAGAAACAAAATTAGCCATTAGACATTAGAAAATTAGACAAAAAGCATCAAAATGGATCAGACACGGATTGCCGTTGGTACATTTTATAAAGAAGCTGAAAAGGAGGCTTAGTAAAATATTGCTTAAATGTTAGTTTTAATGCACAATAATAGCCATTATAACAAGTATAACAAGTTTGTACAATAGGGAATAAAGTCAAGCAAAAATTCAGTCAAAAGTACAAAAGCACAAAAGCAGCGCTCTAGTACAACGATAAATAAAAATATAAAGTTACGAACCATAACTTTGCCCTCAGCCAGACCAATTTGCCCGGGAACAAATAATAGACTTAGACTCTTGAAACTAAAGATTGCCTGTTAGATATGCAAAAAACTAATTGTATCTCATGTTTAACCACTACAGAGACATCAGGGCCAGCGGCAAATTACAAAAGGCTGAGATAAGGCTGTTCTCGGCAGGGTACCATGAGCGCTGACCGCTTCTTGTTAGCTGGCGAGGCATGCTGGTTGTCCCACTATCGGAACCTCACATCTCTGATAAATTGACCACAGATTTGAAGTTTAAATAACTAAATTCTCGCCCAAACAAATCTTAAAACTACATTCCATATCACAAAAACAGAAGTATTTAGAAAATTATGACTTAGAGTTGTGTGTTTTCTCCTCCGCCATTGCCACTGTTTGGTGCAAAATGCATTCTGGGATACTTTGCTGTCCCAAGTCCACACAAGTCACCTCCCGATGCTTCCTCGATAAAACGGGCAGAGCAAGAACACATCTGGGCATGTTGAACTGTTTATCCCACAGTTATAGCCTATGTGTTCATTGTTATGTTAACATTTTCATTTGTGTAAATCTTGATGAATCCTTTCTAACAGCTCATTCTAATGAAATACATTTTATATACAACATGTAAACATAAGCCTCTGAAATCAGTCTCTGAAAACATTGTTTTCTAAGGTGCACAAATCACTAAATATTTCCACAAATTGACATCAGCCTTCAACATGCTCCAAGAGATCAAGGGTTAAGGGTGTTCCAGTTAAACCCTTTGCACGTCTTCCGCCAGTAGTGGACATTTGTGCAACGTTATCAGTCACGTACATCCGAGTCCATTAGATGAAGTGAAGTTTGCGAGGGATGGGGATACAATTTTGAAATGGAACGCAGCCCAGATTCGGACTTTGAATTTGAACAGTACTTGGGCTGCGACTGATGACTTTTCACAAGAACACAAGTACAGGCAAGAACGCATATCGAGAAACGCCTAGGGTTTAAATTCAGGAGCTCATGTTAGCAGTTTGAATAAGATTCATTTTCTCAGCAATTCAGCCGTCAGTGAGCTCACTACTAGGTGCACAGACATTTAAAAATAGGAGTCCCATGTGTATTTTGGGCTTCTTTATAATTGAGTCCCGTATTGTGTACCACTTGTTTTCTTCTGGTAATTATTGATTGGGATTGGAGTAGCACAATAAACTCCATCTGGGATTTCATTCAATTTACACTCTTGTTGTCTCTGTGTCTGGGCCATCCAGTAACAGTAAAGAAAGACTAGGACAATATTTTAAGGGGGCTGGACATGTTCTTGAGATTATAATTTTTTTTATTTGTGAGATTCACCTAGTTAAAAATACACTTTGCATGTTTTTTTTCACTCCCTTTTCATTTTCCACATCTATTTTTCTTTGAACAGTCTTCCATGTTTATCATTGTCTTGAAAGTGATAGCAGGAGTGATGGCAGTATCTGAATGTGTCTGGAGAAAGAGGTTCTTCACCAGCGCTACTTATAGTCGACCTATTTCTATAAGATGCTGGATATAATGATAGGAGGGGAAGTCTGTCTGATGCGCTCAGCTGCCTGGACATAAATGAACAACATAAATTAAATTCCTTACAAAGTTTTGATGTTTAAACTGAGAATGGAATTTTTGACACTTGTGGATCCCGGAAAATACATAGAGCAACCCTTATGTTGTTGTGGTTACAGGATTAGCTTGGCTATAAGCGTGTTTCCTTATAATTCATGCTGTCTGTGGACAGCATATATCCTTGTACATTGTGCTTATTTATCTCATGCTAGTGACAGTCCTTTTTAATGATTACATTTTTATGAATCCATTTGGAATACCTGCTGAGGTTGTGCGAGACAGAATTTACCAGTACGTAAGCTATTCCATGCCTCTTAAAAACCTCTGCTTTGTAGAGTGGTGACTTGTTTCTTTAACAAAACAATATCTCTGGTGGAAAGCAAGCCATTAAACAATTAAACGGTAAACCACAAAGAAGAGGCCGTACTGTGGCATGGCGACAAGTTGTCTAAACTAAGGCTGTGAATTAATTAAGCCAATAAAATGTCCTCATAAAGTTATACAGAGCCGATCAACCCACATGAAAGGTGACGTCTGTAACAGCAGCTTTCAAATGAAATTGCTTCTTAAAACATATGGTTACCAAAACAAAAGTCCTGCCACTGGATTTTGCAGAACCAATAAAGGAGAAGTGATCGGAGCTCCAGAGGCATTAAAACTCTGCCTCCAGGCTGCTATAATTAAGTTTATTTGGGTATATTATTTTTGGAGAAACACATTCTTGACTAGGAATGCAGAGCCTGTTGTTTGGGAGAATCTTAATTTGCAGGCGGAATGCTGGTCCGGCCCTTTGTTGTCGAGAATGGCACAAGCCGAATAAGCGACAGGGTAGATGTCCAGACAAGGCCTGGACCTACGGCACAGACTCCAGTTACACATGCCTTTCCCACCATGGAGAAGAGCGTTGTTCCAGATGGAAATATCTACTGGGAAACATCAGGGAGACGGCGAAGTAGAGAGTAGATGATTATAGAATTAGCAAATGTCTGCCACTCGTGTGTCGTGTGCTAAATTGCTTGTTATTTTTAATTTTGGCCTGCACACTCAGCCTCAAATTCTTTTACACTCCCCCAAGAAAGATTCAGTTGTAAAATTATCCTTCTCTCCTGGAAGAGAAGAAAATCCCAATATGTATATCCTGTAAAGTTTTTTTCAAAGGGGTTAAAAATATTTTGAGTTGTTCAAAGTTGCAGTCCATAAGAGGAGATCATTTTGCTTTTGAAGTGATCTTTTCTTCTAAATCCTGTCTGAAACCAATTGAGTCTCTGAAAACGAAACATCCTACAATTATTAGCATAATCGAAAAAGTGGACTCTTTATAAAAAAATAAAAAGATTTCAATATTGGTTTTTGTTGGATACCAGGCCATATGGGATTTGCTGGCTTTGAACATGCAGATAAATTGGCTAAGGAAGCACTTAATTTGGAAATGACAGAATGTAATATACCAGCATCTCACGTTAAACCCATATTGAATCTGTACATTCACAACAAATGGAATGAATGCATATATAACAAACTACATGAGGTGAACCCAGAACTAAATCAAGGAGTTTGTTATTATTTTGAAAATAGATATGATCAAGTCATATACGAGATGTCGAATCGGTCACTCAAGACTCACTCATTCATACTTATTGAAAGGGGAAGAGAAACCGGTTTGAGATTTATGTAAGGATTTTTTGAGTGTAAAACATATCTGAATAGAATGTCCATTTCTAAATTATATTATACAACGTTTTTATTCAGAAAATATTTTAATGGACATTTTTTAAAATATTTTAGAATTTCTATCATATATTAAACTGAAAGATTCTATATAATTGTTATTATTACTATTGTTACTATTGTTATATATGTAAATTTCTTTATATTAATTGTTTTTAAGACAAAATTGTTAAATTATTTTAAATGATGTTTAAATTGAAATATTGTTGTTTTTGCCATGAATATTGCCATTGCTGCTGATATGGCATCAAATTATAAATAAATACATTTATTGGCATTGATGTTGATCTAAATTAATAATCTAGAGACGAGGAACACACACAAGTGAGAGTTATTTATCGAGTGCTCCACAAGATTCCCCTTTATTTTTGCAGCTAATTTAGCTAAACTTTGCACTTCATTTACAATACTTGAATCTTTAAAATACTACAAGTATATAATACTTGTATGTTAAAATAATACTTATACTTGTATATTGTACATATATATATATACACACACACACACACACACACACACACACACACACACACACACACACACACACTTCTATATTACTGATAGCTACTGATAGTGGTGTCGTGTCTCCCTCCACACACACATATTAATATGCATTGGTTCAACACTAGAAAGTATCCTTTCTTCCTTAAGAGAAGACAATCCTAAGATAATTATCCATTTAAAGCTGAAGTGTGTAATTTCTGAGCCTTACCTAAAACAAACAAACACAGAAACATATGTAGCGTGGCTTGCGTGCGTCACTCTCTCCCTCGAACTGACGCCTCTGGCTCCCCTTTATCTCACTCTCCCTCTGATTCAGCACCGGCCGTGCACCATCACTGCCCGGCCACACCCTCCTCCAGCGTGTTATGGGAAGACTAGCTCAGAGCGCCTCTCAGGACCCGAAACGAAACACTTGCTTGAGAAACTCACAAGTAACTTCAGTGCTGAATTGAGTCTGAAGGCAGAATGGGTTTGTAAATTAATGTTCTGCCTATCTACAGAGCATTTAGCACATGGACGTAGGATTGCTAAGATTGATAGGATGCAAAGGCGTAGATTTGGTTTGAACATAGCGGGATTGTATTATAAAGCGGGGTGTAGGGGAGTTGTACTTGCTAGTCTTGATTTGGGGGGTTACCTCCTCTTCATGTGGAACACAATTAGATGATGTTATGGAGGATTGTTAACTTTCATTCTATGGAAAAAGAGCAGCATCAACATTCTTCAGAATTTCTCTTCTTGTGTCTTTCATGGAAGACAGAAAGTCATGTGTGCTTTGAATGACACGAGGGTCAGTAAATTATATCAATTGTTAGTGAATCAATGTTAGTGAATCAATTTATTTAGTAATTCATTAAGATACAGAATGAATCCCAATGTATGTGGAACATCATCGCTGCAGAGGTTGGCTTTTAGAATCTGCAGTTCTTTTGTTTTTGAAAGCACTGCAGAAAGAGGAAACTGACCCGTGGTTCCTGGTGAGAATGTAGGGTGGTCCCTTTTCCTGTCAGAGGTCCACATCTCACATTATGTCCAATGTTACCATTTCTGTGAGAATCTCAACTACATGGGCCATGTTTTCCTTCTGTCTTTGGGAGAGTTCGATAAAGCTAGCAGGAGACCTGCTGTAAAGCTGTAGGTCAGGCTTAGGAAATGGACATTGTGATTGTAAATGTGGTGTTTCCTGCTGTGCTGTATTGTGGGAAGTGAGTTGTAGCGTATGTTTGGAGGCCTGTAAACCTGAAGACTGGTCACGTACAGCTGATGCTCTGAATTGTTTATGGTCCTTTTGAGTGAAAATATTAATCTTTTTTTCTAGCATTGCAATATTTTACCTCAATACTGTATCGACATTCTCGCACCAAGAAACGTTATTTTAGTAAAAAAAAATATATTTATTTTGTTGGTTGAAAAGATTAGGTTGACCAACATTCATGCCAAGTGTGTTAGAAGGCATGTGTTGGCAAGTGTTGTAGGATTATGTCAACATTTCTATTTGACAAAATCCAAACTCAGAATATATTTATGCAAAGCACATTCTGAAGAAGATGAATGAGAAAAAATTTAGTCCAAGATGGAATAGAATAGCTATACACTGAACTTAAATAATCGCAACATTATTGTATTGTGACCTACATATCAATATAATATAGTTTTGCCAGGGCCCTACTGATTGCCACCCTAAATAGCTACTTTCCAGTTTGAAAAAGTAAGATTTGTTTATTTTAATTTGCTTTCTATAAGGCTCTGTGTTTAGAGTGAGCTGAACTGAGGGCATATGAGTGGTAGTTACAGCTTTCTCTTTCAGAAACTCTCCTGATTCTGATACATACTGAATGCTCACATGACCTGAAGATCATCTTAATAACTCAGTTCTTTTGTTATCTATTTAACCTCATTTGTATGTAATTCTTCTTTGACTTACTGTTTTGAAATGAGAGGAACTCCCAGTACTTCTGATAAGCCTGTGCAAGAGCAATAACCAGCAAGCCACCAAAGCTCCTCTCTGCTGAAATGTGAGTTGGAACCTGCTTTCAACAGACTGATCTCACAAGGAAATTGGAAACAGTAGGTCTTTTCTTACCAAAATTCGAAACACTGTCCCCCGTGGTCAAAGCAGTAAGTGTTGTTAGGCATATGGGCAAGTATGAGCTCCATTGAGCTGGTTGTGTTCTGGTTGTCAAATGTCCACTGAGGGGGCACCAAAAGCGATTTGTGAAGCGAGATGTTTTCAACTGTTCAAGCTGTAATACAGTGAAAAAGAATGCATACTTTATAACCTGTACCCCCAAACCTTACCAACAGTGGAGTAAGAATTTTATGTTAGGGGTCAAATGCAACCTTTGAATCAGGTTATGCGTCACTGGTTATGCGAGCAAGATTATTTCCTGGTTTCAACTCTGTGTTTGAACCTGGGTCTCCCACGGTGCTGATGCAACATGCTTCCAGTCGCTCCACAAAGGAAGTAAAACACACCTGAGCCAATGCAAAAATGTCTGATAGGAGATAGCATTTGTCAGCGAGTCAGCATAATGTTTCAGATTCGAGGATACTACAACTTCCGGAAACAACATGCCGACTTCCAATGTGATCATGTTGCTTTCCCACACATTGTGTCTATTTGTCGCTCACAAGTGTAAATTCCCATCTACAGTTGAAGTCAGCTTACATAAACTCAGTTTTTTCACAATTCCTGACATTTAACTGTCTTAGGTCAGTTGGGATCACTAATTTATTTTAAGAATGTGAAATGTCAGAATAATATTAGAGAGAATTATTATTTCATTACATTCCCAGTGGGTTAGACTTTTACATACACTTGTAAAAGTATTTGGTAGCATTGCCTTTACATTTTTAACTTGGGTCAAACATTTTGGGTAGCCTTCCACAACCTTCTCACTATAAGTTGCTAGAATTTTAGCCCATTCCTCCAGACAGAACTGTGTTAACGGAGTCAGGCTTGAGGGCCTCCTTGCTCACACACACATTTTCAGTCTGCCCACAAATTTTCTAATGAAATGAGATCAGGGCTTTGTGATGGCCAATCCAGTACCTTGACTTTGTTGTCCTAAAGCCATTTTGCCATAACTTTGGAGGTATGCTTGGGGTCATTGTCCATTTGGAAGACCCATTTGCGACCAAGCTTTAACTTCCTGCCTGATGTCTTGAGATGTTGCTTCATCATATCCACATAATTTTCTTTCCTCATGATGTCATCTATTTTGTGAAGTGCACCAGTCCCTCCTGCATCAAAGCACTCCGACAACATGATGCTGCCACCCCCATGCTTCACGGTTGGGATAGTGATCTTCGCTTGCAAGCCTCACCCTTTTTCCTCCAAAAATAACAGTGGTCATTATGGCCAAACTGTTAAATTTTTGTTTCATTAGATCAGAGGTCTTTTCTTCAAAAAGTAAGATCTTTGTCCCCATGTACACTTGCAAACTGTTGTCTGGCTTTTTTAAGTTGGTTTTGTAGCAGTGGTTTCTTCCTTGCTCAGCATCCTTTAGGTAATGCCGATATAGGATTCGTTTTACTGTTAATGTAGATATTTGTCTTCCTGTTTCCTCCCAGCATCTTCACAAGGTCTTTTGCTGTTGTTCTGGGATTGATTTGCACTTTTCGCACACAAACTACGTTCATCTCTAGTAGACAGAATGCATCTCCTTCCTGAGTGGTATGATGGCTGCGTGGTTACATAGTGTTTATACTTGCATACTATTGTTTGTACAGATAAGCGTGGTACCTTCAGGCATCCTGAGGATGAACCAGACTTGTGGAGGTGCACAGTTTTTTTTTTTCTGAGGTCTTGGCTGATTTCTTTAGATTTTCCCATGATGTCTAGCAAAGAGGTGCTGAGTTTGAAGGTAGGCCTTAAAATAGACCCACACGTACACCTCCAATTCAGTTTACCTCCTATCAGAAGCTAATTGTCTAAAGGCTTGACATCATTTTCTGGAATTTTCCAAGCTGCTTAAAGGCACGGTTATCTTAGTGTAAGTAAACTTCTGACCCACTGGAGTTGTGATATAGTCAATTAAAAGTGAAACAATTTGTCTGCAAACAATTGTTGGAAAAATTACTTGTGTCATGCACAAAGTTTTAGATTTAATATTAGCAAACTATAGTTTTGGCATGTTTTGCTGTGGAGTGGTTAAAAAATGAGTTTTAAGGACTTACCTAAATACAACCTAAATGTATGTTAATGTCTGTTTTAATTTGTCTTTGTGTATTTTCAGAGTGCTTTTAAATTTTGTCATTTGGTTTGCCTTTGCGAGAATAATGACTGTTGATCATTCTGTAACTTTTAAGTTTAACATCGAAGTAAGCCATTTGTAGGTTGACTGCCCAAAGTGTGTTAACACTATTACATTGTGGCATTTTTTTTTAAATCAATTTCTTGCTTTCTTGGTAAGGCAATGATCATTTATTACATACGGTTGGGTTTCCATTCAAATGTTTAGAATTGTTTAAGTGTATTTCTAAAAAAAGAATTATCAAAGAAAATGACAATCATTGCTCCTTTCTACATTGCATTGTACAACATCATGCACATTATCTTTAGAGAGCCTGCCTTGTCATGATGATGGAGCAGCTGAATGACCTCCTTGCTTCAGGGAGTGTTGTATTTATGGTGTTGGAGCAATTGTACATAACGTTATTTAATACTGCCTGGAGATGGCACAAAATAAGTGTAAAATCCCTTATAATGAGGGCCGAAATAACTGATATGCCCATACTACCAGCTTAAAAACCATTCTAGCGGATTTGAGTACCCACTTTAACAGCCAACTATGGGTTAAACACTTCAGAATGTCAAGGGCTATGTTCAAAGAATTATATGCCATTTCAGACCTTTCATTGGACCAGTCACATCAAGCAATCGCTCACCCATAGCACATGAACAACTTGTCAAAAACATAATTGTTTTGTGAATAAACTCCATCACCTTAAAGCACATTTTGACTAATGCAAATGTATGTATGTGAGCTCCAGTTTCCATGTAGTGTGTTCAAAGAGTGGCGCCAAAAAACGAGTTTTATTTTTAGATGTAAATGATATAATACTGTCAACAGGAATGGATATTTGTTTCAAGCCCTGACCTGTACCCTAAACCTAACTATCAATGAAGTAAAAACGTTATCTTAGAGCGAAACTGCAACCTCTGAATCGTACCCAACATAGTTTATGTGAACGAGACTTCTTCCTGGTTACCATAGGACCAGAACCGTGTCTCGGCGGTTGCTCAGTTTCAGTAGTGCCATAGGGAAAATGTATCACGGTTCAATTAATGCAGAAAAATCTAATGGGAAATGGCACTTGTAGGTAATTCGGCAAAATGCAACTTTAATCCAAGCACAGATTTTTCTCCTGATTTTTGCCTGGCAGATGATAAAACAGTGAAAAAATATCACAGACCAGAGACAGGATTCTGAAATAGACTTAGGGGTAGGCTCTTTTGACCAGTTAGAGCATCCTAGTTGTGAGTTTTGCATGGGCATGTACCACTCACATTTTCATAAATACAAATCTCAATATACCTCTAGAATCATGCCAAATGATGACTCAAGACTTCAAACAAGCATAGGTTACATTAAGGCTACCTTAATGAATAGATATTGTAAGTTTAGTACGTTTCAGGCCCTCTGAGATAACAGCTCTGCTTTCTGGGCTGTATTCCAGAGTTAACATGGTTGTTACAGTGATGTTTTGATTGGAGAATAAATAGGTTTTTTTTTTTATTTGATGATATGATTGCCACAGTGTGTGTGTTCTTTTGTATCTTAGCAAAATGTTTGTTTTGGCTTGTGCAGAAGACATTAAGATCATCAAAAAGCCCTTTGTCAATGTGTTAGGTTTAAGACTCTGACAGATGTATCTCAGCTTCTGCAATATTTTATATTTTTACAGTACAACTCTGTGCTGTTCTTCATTTTCAAGAATTAGTTCACCCAAAAATGAAAATTCTTTCAAAACTATATGGCTTACTTTGCTGGAATTAAAGAGTTTGAATAATGTAGGCCTACTGGTTGTACTCTAAAATAATGTACTCTTTCCATGCAATTACAATAAGTGGGTACTTTCAAGCTTCAAAAGGACACTAAAGCACCATAAAAGTATCAAAATAGTGCATTGCCCCCAGTGGCCCAAAGCAGTAACTATTGTTGGGCGTATGTGCACGAGTAAGCTCCATTTCCCTGGTGAAATTTCCATGGAGGGGTGCCAAATGAGAGTTGTGAAGTGGATTGTTTTCAGCTGTACAGGCTGTAATACAGTGAAGGGGAATACATATTTTAACATGGAAACACCCAAAACCACACCCCCAAACCTTAACCTTAAAATGCAACCTACAAATTGCACTCGTCACTGATTATGCAAAAATGTATGATAGGAGGTTGTGCTAGAGTACTGGAACTCTCGGAAACAAAATGCCGACTTCTCATGTGATCATGTTGAAATATTGACAGAATTGTCATTTTTGAGTGAACTATCTATCGCTTTAACAAGAACATCCAAATGTTGTTATTTTCACCTGAACTCTGAAAGGAATTCAGAAAAAAATGCTAGTTTTACAGACTCAGTGTGGCTGAACGGAATGTATTGCATGAATGCCATGTGTAGAGGGGTCCAGAGGCCGCTGGCAGACAGACCAATGTTCTAGATGGACACTCTAAGCTACGTTTCTGTTATAAATGAGACTGTCATACATGCCTGGCAACAAGGCTTTCTGCTGACAGAAATATCTTGACTTTTTTTATATTGTGTTCAGAAAGGAACATAAAAGTTGCAAATAACAAATAAAATTGATGTCTTGACTCTCTAAGAATTGCATTTAAATCACAGGGATTGCATCACCATGGTGACATCAGTGGGATTTTTAGGGCATTGCTAAGCAATTCTTAGTGCTCAATAACACTTCTTGCATTACAAATAGTCATTCTTGTGTGAAGTGTGTTTCCTGAGTGCTGATTCACAGCTATACTATGTTTTTGTAGTCTTTTTTTTCTTCTTTTGCATCAGAGAATTCAGCTAAACATGTAGGTGAAGTGTCATGTCATGTAATCTATTTGTTGGTATGCTTTTATCCAGTTTGTGAGACATAAGCATTGAGGGCCCCTTTAGTCTACATCTTGCATTAACTTGCAACCCTCTATGAAGAAAGAACTGCCACTGGCTTGAGCATTTTATTTACACATTTATTACTAGGTTTGCAAATTTGAAGAAAAATTCTGAACTGGCTATCGTTTACATTTAATGATTGAAAATTGTGAATTGAATTGTCTGCACATACAGTATATAGCGCCTTTTTAACCTTAGCGGTATTCAAAGCGCTTTACACTGCGTCTCATTCACCCATTCACACACCAATGATGGCAGAGCTGCCATGCAAGGGGCTAGCCTGCCATTGGGAGCAACTTGGGGTTCAGTGTCTTGCCCAAGGTCACTTCGGCATGTGGAGTCGTGTGGGCCAGGAATCGAACCGCCAACCCTGCGCTTAGTGTACAACCCGCTCTACAACCTGAGCCACAGCCGCTTGAAACTCAAAAAATACAAGGCACATATTTTTCTTCAATTTATATTTTCAAAGATTGATTTTTGACTGACCAACTGTTCTAATGCAAACTTGAAAATGCCAACATTGGAAAAAAAATCCTTACTGTAGAAGGAAATGTGAAAACATCAAAAAACCACCGTAGTATGTGCATTTAGCCTACTGTTTTAATATAATTTCAATAAATGTAATACAAATGTAATTGTATTTTCTATTTAATATATTTTCAGTTCAGTGTATTGTTAATACATTTTGGCTCAATTTTGATTAAGACAAATAATAACATGTTATGTGAATACAGTTCATAGCATACCTCTACATTGGTGATGGTGAGATTTCAGGTGTCTCTCCCGCAACCTCATGCGCTCCTGTTGAAAACTGACGTGATTGTCATGTGGATGATTCAATGGGTGCTTCTCATTCCCTAAATTGTACATCCTCATTTCCTCGCTCCTCCATACTCGAGCCCATGACCCGGAAACCGATGAAACTCTGCCATCCTGAAGGATGTATCAATTCTCTAAATGCACCACGAGGAGGCAAGGACAGAGGACAGTGGAAGCTTACCGAGGACGCTTGAGCGAGGAAACACAGGAGCAACGTATGCAGAACACTTTTTGGTCGAAGCAGCTAACACATGTATTAGTTATTCTCCTCCACATCTGACACAATAGTTTTAATTTGTGAATCACCTTTGCAGTTTAAATAATCCATAATTGACACACTTCAACGACATAAAAGCAAGCACTGTGAGGTACTGCAGCTGTGCAAAAACACTCTCTGAAGTGTCATGTGAGTGAGCAGGACATTTCATTTTACAAATCCATCTTGCTTTGCACATGCAGCGGATGCAGCAGATGACTGTATTGAATATCTTTTCTCCATCTGATGGCATGATTATTGAATGCATTTGTGCTGAAATTGATTAATCGAAAAGCAATAAGCTTAATCGATCATATTATTAACGACGAATAATCGATCATCAATTTTTCATTTACATCCTTTATTTGGACTATTTGTACAAGTATTTACATTGAGTTTACATTGATATGTAGAACAAGCTTTAAAATGGTACTGTCTCTTTATGAATAGCAGCAGTTTTGTAAGTGTCTCAAGTGTTTATCTTTACTGTGTTCATGCTACGTGTGATCGGATTCAATGTGTCTTAACTTCAACACTTGACTTAAAATAATAGAAAGGGTCATGTTATTAATTATTTTCCTTGAGGTTCAATTATAATGTTAGTAAAGACTTTTGCACAAAAACAGTCATAATATAGTATTAAATTACGTTTTCCACCTACCTCTGGCTGAAACACTTTTTTTTTTTCTTTCTTTTTTTTTCTGTGCTGTCTCCTTTAAGACTTCAATATAGACACACACTGTGTTATGATTGGCTAACATCTTTGAATTGCAAACACTTCCCGACAATACTCGTGGAACAAATTTTACAAGAATAAAATAACGAAAATATGCAAGCAATTTCAAAATCCCCTGAAAGCACTTAGTCTAGGCAATCAGTAATGGTTATATGTCCCAATTTATGTGAAGCACACAACCAAACTACAATTGTTCCAACTGATAACAATCGAAAACTGAAAGTCTGCAGACTGTTGCTCCCGAAAATTTATATTACTAGGAATACAAAATATGGTGATATAATTATGCTGTATAAAGTTGGGAACAGTGAAAATAGTCCACACTTACACAAGCTGCGAATGTGAAGAGTTTATAAATCTGTATCCAGCTGTAATGGACGGTCGAACCAGGTGTTCACCTCCCGTGTAATGGGGAATACGGTATGTTCACCAGGTTGGGAGTCGCACCCCTGATCATTTCACCGGTTGACCCCTAATGTTTCGCTGCTTGAATACGGGATAATACACGTCCTGACGGATTCATTTCAGCCAAAATACCCTGCTCAATCTTTTAATTTAAGTTTCTTTGCATATTCTGAATCATAGTTCTCAAAATTATCTTTTGAGAAAAGAGTTATGCTAAATTACCACAGCCAGGAATGGCACAACATTTTTTTAATCTTCCCTGACATCGCATCTCTTTGTTATTTGTTATCTTACAGCAATTGTCCCTCTGTGTGTCTAGCAATGGCTGAACCTGTCTAGCTCTCATCATTCACTCTAAATGAAAATCCAAAAAGGCGGTGATGTAGGAGGCGGCGTTGATCTCTTGCTGTGGAGGCAGTCATGCATTAATACATTTTGTCAAATGTGGTTAGAACCGGTCTCTGACCAATTAAAAATGTGGTTTGTCTGATCTCAATGCTGCTTCAGTGTATTTACATCTGGCTATTAATGTGGTCAATTGCTCTCTGATAGGGATCAGATCGGCAAAAAGCACTTTAATGTCAGGTGGTATGTCAGAGGGGATAAAGGTGTGTGCTAAACCTGCTTTATGTACTTTAAAAATGGGTAAAGAAGATTAACGTCTCTAATTGTGGTGGTTTGTCAAAAATGTGTTAATGATGGAAATTCCAAAGGTCATTTAATCTTGACATTCCTCAATGATCCCCTCTCATGTTCTGCACAGAGATTTGATTTTAAATCCACACAGCCACCCTGTATATATCTTGCATTTGTGGAAGTGTTTAGAATTTGAAGCATGTTTACTCGATAAAGTGCTTTGATTATCACGAGTATTGGATGCCGTTTTCTTTCAAACTCTTTTGTTGTCAGAACATTCAAAAAGAACGTCATACGCCATTTGCATGATTTTTCCGGCTGTAATCCAGTTGAAGTCTGAAAACAATTAATTTAGAGATTTTTGTTTTGGTTTTAAGAATTTTAGAATTAAGGGCATATTGTACTAACTGTTTTCAGGTTCCACAGCTTCCCAGGAATTATTTTCATAACCCTGCTGTTATCTGCCACAGACAGAGACAAGGGTCAAAGCTCAGAGACAGTCATACTGTGCATCACAGGGCAAACAGGGGTTAAATGTGTAGCTCAAGGGCACAGTGACATGCATTTGAACCTGGAATCCTCTTGTGCATGTTTCAAAGCTCTTTCCAATATGCCATTTTTGACTTGACCTGCCAGCATTTCTTACTGGCTCTGCCGCATATGTGATAAATGTCAGTCTATTTGTTGTGCCAGAAAAAATATATTTATATCTTTTATTAACACAATTTTTTATTTACAAAAACCTTTAGTGTAACTCATAAGCAATTCATAGCATAATTTTGCTGTAAGACGATGGCACTGTAAAACATGTTCTCACATGAACTTGCTTGAAACGAATGTTTATAATGTTCAACCCATTCTAACTGATGCTTCCAAAACATCACAAGTGGTTCTTGCATTTTCTAACAAAACCTCATCTGTGTTTGGATGCTTGAAATCATTGGTGACATCTTAAAATTAGCACAGTTCAACAACAATATTTAGACAAACAGTACCATGGCATACAAAAGGCATAAAAACACATGTACATGATTAACAAACGTAGAGGGCAAGTCAATATGTTTACATGTGCAGTTATAATTGAGCTAAAGCAGGTTTTTGTATAGTCAAGCTATAGTCTTCATCTGTCGATCCAAATATACATGAATTTATGTCAAGGACATCAGCTGAGAAAGTGTGGGTAAGATGCGTTGCGTGTAACCACTGTGTTTCGTAGCTTGTGCAGTCTCTTATATACAATTTCAGTCAGACTAAAGTGTTTACCTGACATTTTAAAAAGACAAATTATTTTCCCTCTGAAATCAAACTTTTAAAGTGCATTTACTGTAAACATACCCAAGTGATGGTTCCGTCAATTGGCCCCAACTCTTCACACTAGTCTTGGGCTTGGCTGTGCTTTTCCACTGCACAGTACAACTTGACTCTGCTTGCTTTTTGGGGGTTTTCCACTGTAGGTAGTACCTGGTACTTTTTTTAGTACCACCTCAGTTAAAGTTCCAAGCGAGCCGAGCTGATACTAAATGTGACGTCAAAACCCTGCAGATCACTGATTGGTCAGAGAGAATCGTCACTACCAGTGTCACTGGATTTGCGACACGGGACATTAACCCACTAGATTTAAAGTTAGCAACAGCTATAGCAGTATAATTTGTACACGCAACTTTCAAATTGTAAAAAGAAATGGCTGTGCGCAAAACCACGCCGTGGTCAATAAACGAGGTGCAGACAAACGCAACAAAAAAGTCTTTCAGGAAGTGCCGCACAGCTGAGACAAGGCTACTACCGGACCTACCAACAGTGTAGGGAAAAGTAAAAAACAAACAAACTTAAAAGTAACTACAGAACCATCAAGCAAAAGTAGAAGTGGTTCGACGCTATCTAGACCGGCGAGCAATGGGAGGGAGAGTGCCCTGGACTCGGCCATGGCTGGAGTCCATGATGGAGGATGGTATGTTAACTCTATACTCTGTTTAAAAGCTTCCCTTTATTTAGTGGAAAGCTTGCTTCTAAAACAACCAGGCCAATTTAACTGTTATACTTGTGTAAAATCACCAAGCAACAACTGCTTTTTGCATCACAATGAGATAGTAGCTAACAGCTAGCGGTCGTGTTATTGTTTATTGTTTGTGTCACGTTTAAGATGATGTCATGGCAGTAGAGGCGGCGCAACTATGACGGTCCGCCTATAATCCCACCCACATTGAGGCGGCACTAAACAGCAGTGGAAAAGCAAGCTCAGAAAAGTAAAGCGAGTAGAGTCCAGTCGAACCGTAACGTGCAATGGAAAAGTGCCAATAGAGCCCATCCTTGGTGTATCATGTAAATACCAAGGTGTACACCAAGTACCATGTGCCAACATTTGCAACATTGAAAATACCCAGGTATACAGATCTAGTCTTAAAGATATTTAAATTATGTGTTTTTCTTTAGAGCTTTAGGGTTATGTGCTTCATTAAATGTGTTAAAAAAAAAAGTGATTTGTGCGGAGTGTCCCGTGTACTGGTTTCGATTTTGTACTGTGCGACAGGCCTGCTCTCTGCTGTGTGGAATGTGTTTATGGGCCGTCTCTTCCTGCAGTGCCTATATTACACACATTTTTGACCCAGGGTGAGGAGATCAGTAGCTGTTGACTGACTGAACACACATTCATTAAGGATCTCGGGGAATGTTCCAGTTTTTTCAATGTCCTCACAGTTTTCTTCGCCCAGTGTAACTCCTTCGCCAAAATAGTTTTGACAATGTTTGTAAACATTCTAATGACATCAGGCATACCACGTACTGTTTTGAAACATTAAGTGAAATCTGGTTTTCAAATAGTCCAATGCTAATGCTGTTATGTCACATTTAAATGAAAGGTTTCCCCCAAAATATTGTTACTCGCCCTTATGTCGTTCCAAACTTGTATGACTTTCTTCCGTGGAACAAAAAAGGAGATGATGGGCAAAATGTTAGCCTCAGTCACCATTCACTTTCATTTTATGGAAAAAAAGATTCAATTAAAGTAGGGCTGAAACAATTAGTTGACACAAATTTTCTGGTGTTCCGCTTGGGCAAAACTTGCCTGTCAGAGCGTCTAAAAAGGAAACTCTGTGCCGTTATATACTCCATTTAATGCATCCTTTATTTAAGTTCAAATAATAAGGAAGCGGGCTGTATAAATAAGCACAAACTCCGAAAATGGCATTTGTCTGTGCAGTCAGAGCCGCTTGTATGAGTCGCGTGAAAAACAGTGCAAGTGTGGAGACGCTCATCACTAGCGCACGCTTGCTGCAGCTAGATGTTGTTTATAGTGATTCCTCGCGACATAGTGAAATTATAATATGAGTGTCACAGTGTGTATCTTATGGTGAAGAAAATCGGCGATACACAGCTCTATAAAGAAGAAAGAGTTTGCTTTTAGTGAGTTAAAGATGGATCAAAATCAAGTGAACAAAAAGGTGAGAGGGTGTAGTCTTAGCCCATTATATAATACAAAAAAATATATATATTTGTCTTTTTTATTTTGTTTTCTAATATAAATATCTAAACCTCCTTATGTATATTTACTTTAGCAGCTATACTGCAGAAAAAATTGTTAGCGGGGAATTTTGAATATAATATTTAATTCATTTTAATATTTAAATATTGTAAAATATTGAAAAATCCTTAAAACAAGATACATTTACCCAAGAAGCAACATATATGATATTTAGAGAAAATATCTTGAATATGAGTATATTTATTCAGAAAAAATACATTTATCAACATACACTTATATTTAAGACACATTCTATTAAAGCAAGTTTAAATATCTTATATGTTGCTTCTCAAGTAAATGTATCTTGTTTCAAGGATTTATAGACAATTTTAAATGGAAAACATGACAAAAACACTTGATAACAATACAAGTTTTTGCAGTGACATTTTTAATTAATTAAACAATAAAAATCCAAGTAGTTTTCCCCTTTAATTCAGTGAATGTCATTTAGAGGTATTTTTAAAAGATGATTTTGTCCTCTTTATTGTTAGTAAGCACGTTTAATACAACCCTTAAGTCGGGCACAAGCTGAATTGTCCATTAAGGGCTAATGATTTATCGTTGCAATAATCACCCGAATAGTCGAATAATCGTTAGATTAGTTGATTATAACAATAATCGTTAGTTGTATCCCTAAATTAAAGTGAATGGTGATTAAGACTAACATTCTGTCAAACATCATTCATGTTCCATGGAAGAAAAGTCAAATGGGTTTGGAACAACCCAAGGTAGGTAAAGGATGATTTTTTTTATCTGTGTGCAATGCTCTTTGGACCAGTTGTCCAGGATATTCCTTTACAGCACAGTTTTGAGGTGTAATCTACTATCATGTTTTTTCTGGCATTCTCTCTCTTCCTGTAGGATTACCAAGCCCCTGACCTTTGCCGACTGTGTGGGGGATGAGCTTCCTCTGGGCTGGGAGGTGGTGTATGACCAGCAGGTGGGCGTCTACTACATCGATCACATCAATAGTAAGTTTGCATCTTTAGTTCCGTCTTTAAACTTCATATTCTACACAGCTGCTCCAGCTCTGTTAAAACATGGTGAAGGAGACCTTTTCTGAGTTGTGTATTGGCTTGTTGTTAAATGTTTTTTGTAGGGCTGTCGATTTAATGTGTTAAATCAGTGATTGGTTATATAAAAATGAACGGGTTAAAAAAATAAACACAATTAATCATGTCTCCTGAACATAATAAGGAATATTTCTACCATCAGCGCAATTCCAAATGCAGGAAACTCCAGACCAAGTTTCAAACTTCGTTTTACTTGACACAGTGGCTTAAAAATGACACATCCTTAGAAAAGTCTTATAATAAATCTATTCCTGACAGATTGACAAATTAAATTGCAAAATAGTTGCTGTGGACTGTAGGCCATCGACAGTTCAATAATGTTCAATAATATGGAAATTAACAATAAGACCACTTTTTGTGTTGTCTTATCAATGCTTTACTCATCTGCCACAATAAAATAATGCATTTTAATTATCTGAATCATTATATTTATAATATACAGTACTGTGCAAAAGTCTTAGGCACATGAGATGTTTCACAAAAGCATTTGTCTTAAGATGGTTATTTATATCTTCAGCTTTAGTGTGTCAATAAAGAAATACAAATGTTACACTCACAAACTTTTGCAAATAGAAAAGATTTGAATAGAAGAACAGTGAGCCCTGCAACAGATGTCATGGCCCCCACAGAGCCCCCCACTGAACATCATGTCAGTCTGAAATTACATATAGAGACAGAAGCAATTGAGACAGCCTAAACAGATGTGGTGAAAATGTGGTGAATTCTCTAAGAAGCTTGGAATATCCTATCAGCCAACAACCAAGAAAAACTGTGTCCAAGCGTACCTAGTGGAATTGGTGCTGTTTTAAAAGCAAAGGTTGTCACACTGATATCATTAGTTTTTTTTAGTTTACTGACTTTTATGACATTAAGTGATAAATATTTATGTTATTATTATTATTACTGGACTTCCTCACTATGCAACATTTTTCACAAGTGCCTAATACTTTTGCACAGTACTGTACAGTATATTTTATTTATAATTTTTTAAATATAACTATTTGTAATTATTTAATCATTATGTATTTAATTATTGTTACTTGAGGGATTTAGCAAATATGTAGATATGCAATTTAATTGTGATTTTTAATTTGATTAATTGGCATCTTGTGTAATTAATTCAATTCATTTGATCGACAGACATTTTATGCTCTGTTTTGTTTTTTATTTTTTGTTTTATCCAATCTTTAGAACTGACTGTCTGTACTGACATTTTGCAAGTGAAGTAATTGGATCAGTTTGTTCAGACAGTGTTGTCAATATCTGGTATATCTATATCGGTTGCTATAGTAATGATGCAGGCTCAGTTAATATCATTGTATTACCGTGATACATGTCCAAAAACATGGAAATATCAAGGTACTTTTTGGTACAATGTGAGGTCAACTTTGAGCTTTTTGATTTGAACAGTAGTTGTATGTGCTTTATGTGAATGTTTCTTTCATATTGTATTATTTTGTCCCTTGCCTTTTAATATGTACTTTTGGCTATAAGCAAAATATGATTGCTTTTTATTGAATGATTATTAAATGCTTGCTATGGTTTCAAGTTGTATAGGTCTTTAAAGTCATCTTAGTCATGGGTGACTGCTTTAACACTAGCTGCATTTACATAACGCCTAATAATCTGCCAATTATTCATCTGGTAGCTCAATCGACATGAAAGGCCTTTATTTAAAAACCTTTATTGGAACAAAATTATCCAATTGAGCATGACCGAAAGAAAAATGTGGGGCAAAACCTTGATGATCTGTTAAATCAAATAATTGACATATTAACTACTTTCACAATCAGAGTCAAAAATACCTCCCTATGTACTTTCATCTAGAGGTGTCTAGTTATTGGAGGATGTTGTATGGTATGTTGCTTTGGATAAAGACATTTGCTAAATGTCTAAATGTCATTTTGTAAAGCTGCTTCTATTATTTGTCTTTTATTAGATGATGTATTGAAGTTTCATAATGAGAATAATTTTTCTTCATAGGCATATTTTTATATTATAGAAAAGGCAAACATTGCAGTTAAACACTGCCATACAGAGTAGCCACCTTCTAAGGGGGCGTTCCCACAGGACACATTGCATTTTTCTTGCATTTTGTCAACGCTGTTTTTTAATTGTCCACAATTGTTATTATGGATTGATGTTTCTCTCCCGCAGAGACAACTCAGATAGAGAACCCTCGCACACAATGGCGTCAGGAGCAGGAGCGCATGTTAAAGGAGTACCTGGTGGTAGCACAGGAGGCTCTCAATGCTAAGAAAGAGATGTATCAGATCAAACAGCAAAGACTGGAGCTGGCACAGCAAGAGATGCAGCTCTTCAATCAGCTCACTCAAGATGACAACCGCTCCATCACAAGTTGTGAGACACCTTCACATTTCTCTTCCCCCTTTTTGCTGCTGATTCAGCAGTCTGCCGTTCCAATTCATTACTCACATTTTATGAGGTTTCAATGAAGTCATTCTTACTGTTGGTCTGGTTCTGTATTACTCAGAGTCAGACAGAGTCTGTCCCTTTCCTCACCCATACTTCCATGTCCTCCTCCCTTCCTTTGTTTCTCTTCCTCTCTTCGTTACTGTACCTCGTCAATCCCTGTTCAGCCCTCCTTTTTCTCTCACTTTCTGCTCCCCTTCCTGCCTCCATTCAGCAGTTCTGCTATTTCTTCCTGTATCTTACAAAAAAATCTCTGCATTTGTTCATACCAGTCACTTACAAAAATGCGCCATGGTGTTACGGCTGTTTTTGGACTTGGTGCCATGGTAGAACCATGTATACTAACATGATGGTAATATCAGGGTATTCTTTGAAGCATCATGTAAATACTATTGTATATGAATATTCTAATATTTGTATAACATCATGGATTTACTAAAATCACTGTACACACCAAGTTTCCAGCACAGCACTTTTTTGTAAGGGCTGATTATGCGAATAAAAATAACATATTTTCAGACAACCATATAAACACCATACAGTGGGGTTCAAAAGTCCACTTGTGAAAATGCTTCTATTTTGCATTTTCTATTTTATTACAGTTCTTATTATTACAAATTATATGGTAACACACTTTAAAATAAGGTTCTGTCTGTTTACATTAGTTAACTACAGTAATGTGAACTAACAATAAATAATACTTTGGCAGCACTTATTAATGTTGCATAATGTAAAACTAAACTTTTTTTTTTTTTAAATATTGAAATTAAATGTTGTTTGTTAACATTAGTCAATGTATTATTAACTAACCTGAACTAACAATGAACATGTATAATTTGTAAATTAACAGTAGCTAAAATGAAAGTGATAGTTCACTCAAAAATAAAATTACTCTCATCATCTCATCTCTTTGTTTTACATTTTCAGAATCGTTAATCTTTTATATTTCCAGATTTAATTTAGATTTCGAATTCCCAAATTTCGATGTGGCATTTTCCCCTTGTCTTGTTTGAATTGCTCACTTGGAGATTTGGAGTTTCTTCAACATTCTCCAATCAATTTTTTGCTAATTTTTCTCTGTCTCTCTCATAGCTCACTCTGGTTCCTCTTCAAATGCAAAATATGACCCTGAGCAAATCAAAGCGGAAATCGCCTGTAGGCGTGAGCGGGTAAGTTATTATCCTCTGAGAACAATGCCTCATACGTCAGGCCCGAGAGGGGAGGCTGGGGCCCCTTATATTCTGTGTTGATTGTGTGTTTGTATATGTGTGTTGGGGGGAGGTGGGCACCTTTAGGAACTGGAGGCCTAGGTTTGGGATAACTGTAGTTTTTCTCTGTGAGAGAGCCGCTGGGCCCCTCTGGATTTGTGCTGTGCTTGAGGAAGAGTCATTGTGTTAGGAAAGTCGGCCTCTGGATGATGAAGTCTTGTGTTTGGCTGGCATTGAAAACTCTCATTATGTACTCATTTTGTTCAAAAACTCATGTGCTATTTTTTTATGCAATACAAAGAGAAATGTTGAGCTCTATACATCTCCTGTGCTGTATTCCAATGCTTCTGAAGTCATTTGATAGCTTTGTGCGAGGAACAGACCAAAATTTATGTCAGTATTAACTGATAATCTCCCCCCAATTTAAAGCTCCTTAAAGCTCATTCATTTTCACATTCAGATCTAAAAATGATGTAATTGTTGCAACATCACCACTGGTTTTCTTGTATCATAACCAAACATGGTAGTTTGAATATGTGGAGTGAAGTATGAAATCTGGATCTCCATGGACCTTTTATGGTGTTTTTTTTAATTTTTTTTATATACTGTGCCCTCCACAATTATTGGCACCCCTGTTTAAGATGTGGTCGAGGACTTCTAAAAATTCTCCTTTTTTTTAAACAACATAGAACCCAAATGCAAAAAAAGAGAAAATCCAACCTTTTATTTAAGTACATTACTTTGGTGGTAAAAAAAAAATCACACATTTAGAAGAAAAAAAAACTTGAAATCATGTGTCCCACAATTATTGGCACCCCTGATGTTAATACTTTGTACAACCCCCTTTTGCCAACAAGACAGCACTTAATCTCCTCCTATAACATTTCACAAGATTGGAGAACACAGAGAGAGGGATCTTTGACCATTCTTCTTTACGCAATCTTTCTAGATCATCCAGTGTCCTGGGTCCTCTCTTATGCACTCTCCTCTTTAGCTCGCCCCACAGGTTTTCGATTGGGTTGAGGTCTGGGGACTGAGATGGCCATGGGAGGACCTTGAGTTTGTGACTGCTGAACCATTTTTGTGTAGATTTTGCCACATGTTTTGGATCATTATCCTGCTGAAAGACCCAATGACGACCCATCTTCAGCTTTCTGGCAGAGGCCATCCTAACAAGGTTCCCAGGGCCTTTGGAAGAGAAACAGGCCCACAGCATCACAGATCCTCCACCATACTTCACGGTGGGCATGAGGTGCTTTTCGGCATACTCATCTTTTGTTTTACGCCAGACCCACTTAGTGTTTGTTGCCAAAAAGCTCAATCTTAGTCTCATCTGACCAAAGCACAGGATCCCAGTTGAAGTCCCAGTGCCGCTTAGCAAACTCCAGACGTTTACGTTTGTGAGTGTTAGTGAGAAAAGGCTTTTTCCTTGCATGCCTCCCAAACAGCTTGTTGGCATGTAGAGAGCGTCTGATGGTTGTTTTGGAGACTTTGTGACCCCAAGATGCCACTCTTTGATGCAATTCTGTGACAGTGAGCTTAGGACTTTTTTTACTTCTCTTACCATCCTCCTCACTGTGCGTTGTGGCAAGATAAACTTGGGACCTCTTCCAGCCTTGTTTGTCACTGTTCCAGTTGTTTTAAACTTCTTAATGATTCCTCTGACTGTAGATACGGGCAAGTTAAGGCGAGTGGCTGTTTTCTTGTAGCCATTGCCTGACTTATGAAGGTCGACACACATCTGCCTTACTTGAATGGTGTGTTCTCTTGTCTTTGCCATGTTGACAAATGGGTAAGAGAATTAGGCCTCTGTGTCACGTCATATTTATACCCCAAGGAAACAGGAAGTCATGAATTACTAATTAAAAGTTCCTAGATACCCTGACCAACTTTAGCAACTACAGAAAAATATATTTAAAAAAATAAATCAATTACATTTTTCAGCGGAATTGTTAGGGGTGCCATTAATTGTGGGACACATGATTTCAAGTTTTTTTTTTTCTAAATGTGTGATTTATTTTTTTTACCACCAAAGTAATGTACTTAAATAAAAGGTTGGATTTTTCTCTTTTTTTTGCATTTGGGTTCTATGTTGTTTAAAAAAAAAAAAGGAGAATTTTTAGAAGTCCTCGACCACATCTTAAACATGGGTGCCAATACTTGTGGAGGGCACTGTGTATAAAAAATGTCATATTTTGTCTAATGGGGCCTATTATCAACTGTTAATGTTTGTGTGAGGGTAACTGCAGTATGGGTGTTCATATCTGTTTTTTTTTTTGCTTTTATATTGAATGACCCTACATTCCTTAGTTGTTGTTTAGGGAGTGTCCGTGTGTGTCTGTGTGTGTCTTTGTGTGCGTGCGTGCGTGTTCAAGGTCTTTTTAAGTTCCTGTCTGGGTGAGTGAGTGTGTTGGACGGATCGGAAGCATTAGACTTGTCTCTCTGCTGATGACTCGAACTGTTTTTTGCATTGATTGCTCTGAGGGAATCCCACTTTGTGTGTTTTTTATATGTATTGACCAAGTGGCTCTTGTGTCCACAGCTCTCCAGACTCAAACAGGAGCTTGCTCAGATGAGACAGGAGCTACAGTACAAGGAAATGGGAGTGGAGACCCTACAGGAGTGAGTCTTACTCATACACATATGCATAGGGCTCGATCCTTATTTAGGTACCAGAATATCATAGAGGCTTGGGGGTGGGCTGTTTTGCCATAACCTGACAACCAACCAGAATAGCTTTGCAACCTCATAGCAATGCACTAAAAAAATCCCACAGAACACCTTAGCAACTGCATAAAAGCATTTCTTTAATCACCCACAACACCCTTGCATTGTGCTTATGAGTTTTGCACAGTCAAGTAGGCTACAACGGGGCTAAAGGCACACCTTAAAGGGGTCAAGACATGAGGAATAACATTTTCTTTGATCTTTTGACATGTAAGAGGTCAGTGTACTATAAAAACATACTATAAGTTTCAAAACTCAGAAGTCACTCCTCACTGCAAAAAGAGCATTTGTTGAAACCAAGCTGGCAAAACGCCTGGTTCTCTACATCCTCTACACACTGAGGTTGACATTTGCATATGACCGCCTCAACTATAACACATAAACACATAATTTACCTTCAATCACTTCCGTAGCCCACTCAGTATTGGTTAGCAATGAGATGGCAAGAAGAGGGCAGGTCAGTTTTTATTTTCTGTTCTTAAAGTTTATCAAGATTTTAAATGTCTTTTGATTAATGGAGCAACATGATTAGCGTGAAAAAATAGTAATAATGGAAGGTTGTTTTGATTTAAATAGAGTTTTTTAATAAAAGGTGGAAAGCCCCACATTTGGGGTAAAATGCCCAATGGGGGTTATAGTGATATCATGTAAATATAGGGACAATAGTTATAAGGCAAAATTTGTCAACTTAGCCAAATACTTTTGAGACCGCAAGATGCTTTTTTGAGTAACAATTTAAGATATATTGCTTATTCAAAATAGACACTACAGAAAATTGTTAACCATTTTCTATTGATTTCAATAACATTTGGCTTTAACGCCTGCAACATGGGGGGGGGGGCTGTTTACCCCAAACACTATCCTTTCATTTATTGGACAGTTATTAATAAACTTTTGATTTACATCACCTTGGACAAAACTGAAAATGATAAATCATTATTTTGTCTCAAAATAAATATGATAGTTTCAGGGATTCTCATTAGCTATATAGATTTGCAATATTTACAAAATATATAAAAAATTTGATCAAATTGCCTCAAAATCAAACTTTAAACATAGCAAGCAATTATATCATGTATCAGGAATGTTTTGCTGTGTATAGTGACTAACAGGTGTTAAGGAAAGTACAATGGTAGCTTTTGTTGCTGTTTTGTGTTTTGGGAGAAAATCGAATCAAATGTTCTTTTTGCCCCAGGGGGCCTTTAGCCCTGTTGTACCCTATCACATTTCCTTCAGAAAATGTAGAAATCCAGTGAAATCTCATTGACTCTTTATTACTCTCTGCCCCCATTTCTTTTTTTTTGTGATTCATGACCACACCCATCCTATCTAAAACGTCATTCGTTTATTTTCCTGCTTTGCCATATGTTTCCTGTTTGTTCATGTTTCTGTTTGTCTCAACTTGTGTTTATCCCTGTTTATATGCATCTCTTATTTTTTAGGTTTTTCTCTGTCAATGCAAGCTGTCTTTTAACTGAAAAAATGTCCAAGTATCCTCAAACTTTGCTCCTTGGATGGGGTCAGTGTGTGCATATCAAATGAGACATCCTAACATGTCACTCTTTATTTGTTTGCTCAATTCAGTTATTTTAGATCAGTCTCCCTTTGTTGTTAGTCAACAAGAATACAATTTGAAATTCCAGAAAGCAGTACAGGTTTAACAATAATAAATCCCCAAACATGTACTTAATTGGCATAATATCATACATAGTTTTCATAAATAGCAGCAAAGTACTTGGAGTCAGCCCGAATTGGGTCACTGTTTGTTGTGATTTTCACCACTGAGTGATAATGGCACAACCATGTTTTCTGTCCATGTCACAAAAATACCAATGACAAATCAGTATGCAGATATAAATAAGTATGTAAGGACCAGTCTGATTTCTGTATATGTCTTTTTTGTCTGTAATTTTTTTATTTAAAATTGTTTTACATTCTGTACAGTTATACATTCATCAATGTAAGTCAATGGGTGATTCTGAAACTTTAATCGAATTGTTTTATATAATTATACATTTTACAACAGCGACCAAAAAAAAGGGATAGTTCACCCAAAAATGAAAGTTCTCTCATTATTTATTCACCCTCGTGCCATCCCAGATGTGTCTGCTGAACACAAAGTTCTTTTGAAAAAAAATTAGTACCCAAGTAAATGGGTGCCAAAATTTCGTAACTCCAAAAGCACATAAAGGCAGCATAAAAGTAATCCATTCTCTAGTGGTTAAATCTATATCTTCACAAGTGATATTATATGTGTGGGTGAGAAATAGATCAATATTTAAGTCCTTTTTTACTATCAATCTCCACTTTCACTTTCTTTTTCATTTGTTTTGGCGATTTGCATTCATCATGCATTTTGCCACCTACTGGGCAGGTAGGAGAATTTATAGAAATAAAGGAGTTAAATAATGGTCTGTTTCTCACCCATACCTATCACAATGCTTCTGAAGACATGGATTTAACCACTGCAGTCATGTGGATTTCTTTTATGGTGCCTTTATAATTTTGGTACCCATTAACTTAAATTGTGAGGACCCACAGTGCAGAAATATTCTTCTAAAAATGTTAATTTGTGTTAGGCAGAAGAAAGGCATACACATCTGGAATCGCATGAGGGTGAGTAAATGATGAAAGAATTTTCATTTTCGGGGGGAACTATCCATTTAAAAGGCTAAGTGGAATTTATTGCAAGGTTTAATACTTAAGGTTAGGGATTTAGAACAACTCCTAACCAGAATGTTTGAGGAATATCAAGACCTTGCAAGCATTGTGATATTTTTTTTCAAAGGTAGAAATAAGAGTTATACACGAAGATACAAAGCGGTCTTTATAGTTAGCACATCTAGCTAGTGCATTCAGAGCTAATTTCAGCCCTAATTTCACTATTATTCAGTTCAGTGGAGCAGCAAACCAAACTGTTACCAGATATCAAACTCCAAAAATCCCAAATTAAAAACCTGCTTCCAAATTAAAGTCTGGCTAAACACTGAGGTCTTGTTTGCATTGTTCTCATACTGTTTTCAGTGCTAAACTATACTAAATGCTAGGCTAGTCTAAAATACAGTAGAATAGAGTAGAATTAATGGACATGAGCAGTTGGGATTGCTATATGTCGGATTTTCTTTAGTGTTTGTGAAACATTTTTCATCGATTTCATCAGTTGTATTTTTTTTTTTAAGAGTGATCTGGGTGTGGGTGCAGGGATTTTACACAAATTCCATCTTTGTGTGTGTGTCTGGGAAAGGAGACTCCACCTCAGGAAGAGGATGCACCAGTTGACTGTGGGTTGCCAAGGCAGGAAGAGCTCAATAAGCAGAAAAAGAGTGAGAGACTGGAGTATAGTGAGAGAGAGGGAAGGGTGGGAAGAGACTAGGAGGGGGCAAAAAGTGCTTGAACGCAGATATATCTGGCAGCAAATTCCTCCCTCTTCCTGCATCCCAGTCAGGGCCCTTATCTCTTAGATAGAACACAACTCTATGTGCTCCCAGAATAGCATGATTAACGCTTTACTCAGTGCTCTAAGAAAATGGGAGCTTCCTCTTTTTACAAGCATGTGTCAGAGTCTATGCCCTTTTGGTTTTTAAACCCCATCTGCTGGAAGCAAGAATTTTTCTTCATTATATTTATTCCATACAAGTAAAAAAAGCATTAGTCTTTAAGTGAAGTCAAAGTGGAGTGTACCATGGTCAAAGACATGGTCATTTTATGGAGATACAAGTTTAGGGTTAATCCTACTCCTAAACCTTCCCGTACCTCAACATCAGTTGCAGAAAATGTGAATCTTGTAAGAATTTTTCAAAACACCAGTCACAAAAAAGTACATTGTAAGTATTTAAATTTTAGTACATAGTAGTTAAAGACTACTAAAATAGAGTGGGACCACTGAAAGAGAAAATTCATCATGGAAGCGGAAAGTTTCCACTAATGTTTGATAATAGAGCCCCTTGTAATTCCCTTAAAAATAGTAATCCTCTACAAATTACTAATTATTTATCTATAATTGTAATCAGATTATTTTAATAATCACTTTATTGGAAAAGTACTTCATTGTTAATGACTTATGTTAGTATGTTTCAACCTATACACTCAGCACCTCTCATATTAATGACTTGTTACAGGGCCATAATTCATGTGTTCTACTAAAATAATATATTAGAAATAAGCATAACCCTATAATGTACTTAAAAGTAATTAAATTAATTGAAAGTGAGTTTTAAATGTAATGCATTACACTACTTTTTTGACAAAAATATTAGATTACAGTAACTAATTACTTTGAAAATGGATTACACCCAACATTGGATAGCGCACACACTCTGAAATGTACCAAACAATTTTTGTAGGAACATACAGTGGTGAAATTTCATAACCTTGAAACTCCATATGAAAAATATGTAATAACCTCATGACCTTTATAACCAATGTCTTTCTAAAAACACCTTTTAAGGGGGTCCTGAGTAGCTCAGCAAGTAAAGACACTGACTAACAAACCTGGAGTCGCAAGTTCGAATCCAGGACGTGCTGAGTGACTCCAGTCAGGCTTCCTAAGCAACCAATTGGCCCAGTTGCTAGAGCGGGTAGAGTCACACTGAGTTAACCTCTTCGTGGTCACTATAATGTGGTTCTTGCTTTCGGTGGGTGTGTGGCGAGTTGTGCGTGGATGCCACGGAGAATAGCGCAAGCTTGCACATGCGTTACATCTCCAGGTAATTAAGGTATATGGGTTGTAGGTTGAAATAGCAATGAGTAAAAGACCATGGGCTAAAGTCGTTATGCAGAGTTTGTAATCTCATTCTGAACATTGTAAATTTAATTAATTTCAGTGTATGTTATTCCACAGTAAACCTGTCTTGAACAATCAGACTTTTAACTTGAGTATCTGTGAGCTTCTCTCTCTCACCTTCTCTTTCACTCCCTCTCATTTTGGCTTTTTCCTCTCTCTACAAGTTGTTTTGAAATCTAGCAGCCACCATGTCTGGTCAGTCTCACTGGCCAATCGTGTACTAAAGTATTGGGTGTTAGGTGGGGTAGGTAGACATCCGTAGAAGCCTGGCAGGCTCGGGTCTTGGTCAGGCTGGGCTATGAAAGGTTGGGACTAGAGGTTGGAGGTGTGAAGGGGGGAAACAAAGCCCTGCTTGTGTGGAGAGGAGGAGAGGAAGAGGCAGGGCAGACAAGCTGACAGTACCTGCTGTTGGAGGAGGGTGGCATGCAGGAAGTGGCCAATGGCAAGAGCTCAGGCACCATGGCAGAGATATTCTAATGTAAATAGGGCTGCAACTAACGATTATTTTGATAATCGATTAATTTAATGATTATTAGAATGATTATTCAACTGTTTGGCGATTATTCAACTTTTGCCCTGACTTAAAATTTTTATTAAACGTACTTACTAACAATAAAGAGGACAAATTCATATTTTAAAAATACCTCTAAATGACATTCACTGAATCAACAGGAAAAAATACTTTTATTAAGTTTAATTCAGTAAAGAAATTCACTGCAAAAACTGTTATTGTTATGAAGTGATTTTGTCTTGTTTTCCATTTAAAATTGTCTAAAAATCCTTCATGCAAGATACATTTACTTGAGAAGCATTATTTACGATATTAAGAATTGCTTTAAGAGAATATATCTTAAATATAAGTGTATTTTGTATACAAGTGTATTTTTCACTTGTTTATACTTCTGTGAGTGCAGTTAAGATAACGTCTACTTATATTCAATACTCTAAAAGTAAGTCTAAATATCTTATATGCTGCTTCTTATGTTTTGTTAAAGGATTTTTAGATCTTTTTAAATATTTGTATTTTTTATATTATATTCAACATTCTCAGATAACAATTTTTTCTTCTGCAGTATAGCTGCTAAAGAAAATGTACATAGTTTTGAAGGAGTTTTAGATATATTGGAAAACAAGCCAAAATAAAAACAAATAAAAAATGTATTTTGTTGCAGTGTATAATGGGGTGAAGACTACCCTCTCTCAACCTTTCTGTTTACTTCAGTCCATCTTTAATCTCTCTCTCTTAATAATAAAGCTGCGGATTGCCAGTTTTCTTCACAATAAGAAATGCAAGGTGACACATTTATTATGATTCAATAAGTCACGAGCCATCATGTTATAATCTAGCTGCAGCAAGCACACGCTCGAGGGAGGAGCGTCCCCGTGACTGAGTGTGCATTATCCGGGTGCAGTTTCAATCTTTCACCCTCAGATCGGGAAACTTCACGCAACTCGTAGAAGAGGCGGTGACTGCACAGAGAAATGCAGTTTCGGAGTTTGTAGTTATTTGCATGATCTGCTTCATTATTATTTGAACTTTAATAAAAGCATAACACATTAAAAATAACTGCATTAAAGAGGTAACGCCAGGGTGTTTCCTTTAAAGACGCTCAACACGCAAGTTTTGCTTCAGCGGCGCGGCAGCTCCAGCTCCACTTATTCCACAAAAAGAGTGCTTCTGTATTTACTTATTTTGTATGTTTGCATTATAATTCCTCATTCTTTGCGATCTACATCACCTGAAGCTGTTTGGAAAGTTTAGAATGTGAGCTGTGTAATTCTGCAGTGCTGCTCTCATGCAACATCATTAGAGTTTATTGTGATCTCATGTTATATTAAATGAGATCAAACAACTATTCAACAACAAAACATTTTGTAGACAATTTTTTATTGTCGACATTGTCGACACCTTCAACTAATCATTTCAGCCCTAAATGTAAATGGCATGCATTGCATGGCCCCTCTCTCTATTTCTTAACTCAATAATATATATTTCATATGTTCGTTCTATCATGACTATTATCATTTGTATAATTGCTTAACAATATTACAGTTTTGCTATATTCAGTGCAGTAGTATAATAATATACATGAACACCAGATTTTGATTTTGCTTTGTTAAATGTATAATACATAAATTATGACATACATTTTAGGGCTGTCAAAAAGTTAAACTAATAATCACATTTCATCTCATTATCTTTTTTATAGTGAATACTTTAAAGGGACAGGTTACCCAGAAATTACAATTCTGTTATAATTTTTACACCCCATATTTTTCCAAACACTTAATACTTTTTTCGTCCACGGAACACAAAAGGAGATGTTGGCAGAATGTTTCAGAATACACTTACTTTTCTATATATATATATATATATATATATATATATATATATATATATATATATATATATATATATATATATATATATATATATATATATATATAATGATGTAAATGATGACAGAATTTAAATTTGTGGGTCAACTATCCCTTTAACACATTTCAGTATAATACAAGTTTACACATCCGGTGTAATATGAGTAAAAACGAATGTGTTTGGTGTGGATAAAGGGTTACTTAAGCAATTCTGATGGAGCTGTGGCAGTACCTGAGACAAACCCGGTTCTGAAACACTGCATTAGTACTGTCAATAGTATTGACAAAAGAGTCATTGTACAGTGTTTTGCTGTGCATATTGATGTAGGTTAGGCCAACCAGAGGCATTTAAATACATTTTTAAGTATTAGGTCCGCATGTTTCTGTTTCTAGAATGGCATCCTGTGTCTATGCCTAACATTTCAGGCATTACACTCTGGTGGATATATATCCCACAGTCCTTTGGTGCTTTAGAAGGCAGACATTCCCCGACAGGAGGGTTTTAGTGTGGAGCTCTCCAGTTTCACTCGACTAATTATTATGCCTTTGAGACCAGAAGCTGGTTTAAGTTAAAACAGCATTATTCCACCATGGCTAAGTGGTTAACCAGTCTGCAAGCCAGGTCAGCAAGGCAAGTTTAAATGAATCTAAGCTCACATCTACCACTGCCATCTCTCACAGTTTCCCTTCAAAAGCAATAGTGAGATTGAGTAATTGGAATATTTCCTTTTTTTAAAGTTTTCACATAATATAGAATGAATCAAATGGTGGTTTGTTTGCTGCTCTGTGTGGAGCAGTAATGTTGACTTAGCTCTGGTAGAGTAACACCCTGTTTGGCATAAATAAGCCCTGATGTCATTGCTAGTGAAATTCATTATAATTAGATAAGTGACAAGGGTTGGGAAAGATTCTTTAAACTATATTTAGATGTTTGTAAACATACACATCCAGGAACAGTTGGTTCTTGGCAATGGCGAATGTTGAGTGGAACACAAATTCTTTGCAAAACTTGTTTTTTAGTCAAATCAGTCTACATTAAGGTACATAATATGATTTACTAGACTTTCCCCAATATATTGTGTCTCTGTTTGTGAGAAAGAAACCTGTATGTTTGTATTTTCTATTCTATTCTTTGGATTCTTAGTACCCAAATAACAATCAATGTCAGCAAAATAGCACCAGTGTTCATGGCTGATGATTTTATCCTTGTGTTGTGTGTGTTGTGTTGAACAGAATTGACCGAAAGATGTCCAGCAGTCAGACCAACTATAAATTAGATGAAGCCCAGGCAATCTTCAGTGAGCTCCGCAGCATTAAGAAGGCCATCAGCACAGGCGAGAAGGAGAGGCAGGACCTCATCCAGGTTAGCTTTACCAGTTCATTGTCTTTGTTTTTATTTATCTATTTATTTATTTACATTTTAAAGAGACACTGTAGTTTTATTTTGGGTCGGTAACTTTACATCGGAAATGTAAGCTGCTAATTTAAGTAGTCTACTTAAATTAGGTTTCTTGCACTAAAAACAGTTATAATTTAGTTTTATATTACCGTTTTACACCCTCTCTTTGACCTTTAGAATTTAACAGCCTTTTTTTATTTTTGCTACTGTACCTTTAAGACTTGTATATCTAAATACTGGTGTAGTTCTGAATACGCCTATACATACTAAATAGGCATTGATATTTAAACTAGAGTGGCCATATTTTATGAATAGACCCTACAAATAGATTTGCATTGTGAACATGTCAACGTTGTAAATTAAACTCTTATTTCAAAAGAACATGGGTAATCCTTATTTAGATTGTGTGTGTCCCTTTTATTATATTTGTAATTTCAACACTTTCAACTTCCCTTCAAATGTCTTTTACTTTGTGTGGTGCTGCCATCTTGTGGTAATAAGTAAACACAAAGGCGAACTGCTTTTGTTATGAAGATGACTTTGTTAATTTGTTGTTGTTGTTGTTGTGTTTCTTTCTTATGTCATGCATTTACTGCAGAGTCTGGCCAAGCTGACGTTGAACTTCTGTGACTCCATTAATGAGGTGGCCAACAGTGCAGAAACCCTGGGTGACTCCTGTAGTGTGCAACAATATACAGATACTGGTTGTCAGACTGATTTGATGGGAGAGGTTTGCCAGAATTTTTCTGTGACCTATAAGCAAATTCTGTGTAATTCTACCACTGAAGTTTACATTGTCCTTTGTGTTATCACAGAGATAAGTCTTACAGATTTTAAACCATAATCTTCTATGCTCAAAAATGTATGATGGTAATTTATCTTTTACAGTTTGGCACCCAGGAGCCATCAGTGTTAGCAGACAGAGTCAAACTCAGTTGGCAGTATGAAGAGGCTAAGAAAAAGTAAGTGCATTTACAAAAATGTAATTGCATCCTTAATAAAGGGATAGTTCACCCAAAAATGAAAATTCTCATAATTTACTCACCCTCATGCCATCCCAGATGTTTAGGACTTTCTTTTGCAGAACACTAAAGAGTTTTAGAAGAGTATCTCAGCACTGTTTAGGTCCTTACAATACAAGTGAACGTTGGCCAGAACTTTGAAGACCCAAAAATAAGACAAAGGAAGCATTAAAGTAATCCATACAACTCCAGTGGTAAAATCCATGTCTTTAGAAGTGATATGATAGGTGTGGGTGAGAAAAAGTTAATTATTTAAAGCCCTTTTGACTATCTGAAGAAAGTCATTCACATCTGAGAAGAGTGAGTAAATGATGGGAGAATTTTCATTTTTGGATGAACTATCTCTGACAGTAATATAGCAATAGTAAAATAGGAATGGAAGGAAAGACAAGTGTTGCTTGCTGGTACAAAACTTACCAGCACAATACTAAGGTGTTCTGGGTGGTTGTTAGGTGGTTGGGTACTGGCCCAAGTAAAACATTTTAAAAAAGACAACCCCAAGACTATTCTGTTCTGGTTAACTCTATATGTGTGAGGCTTCTTTTAAATTCAAGTCAATGTGATTTTTTTTCCCCTGCACATTTTCATCAATAGAACCTCTCTTCAATAAACCAAAGATGCAGGATGAGTTACATGCCAAATTTGAAAGAAAAATACAAATAAGTATAAGCAATAATAATAGTGACGGTTGCCTTAGCATGTTTTTTCTAATAATGATTTTATTGATTAATTCTTATCATTGGAAAGCTATTGGCACTTTTCCATTGCACGTTACGGATCGACTGGACTCTGCTCGCTTTACTTTCCTGAGCTTGCTTTTCCACTGCTGTTTAGTGCCGCCTCAATGTGGGTTGGATTATAGGCTGATAGTCATCGTTACACCACCTCTACTGTCATGACATCATCTTAAACGTAACACAAACAATAAACAATAACATGAACGCTAGCTGTTAGCTACTATCTCAGCTACTATCTCATTGTGCTGCATATAGCAGTTGGTGATTTTACACAAGTATATCAGTTAAATTGGCCTGGTTGTTTTAGAAGCAAGCTTACAGTAGCTGGTCAACTAAATAAAGTGAAGCTTTCAAGCAGAGTATAGAGTTAACGTGGCTGAGTCCAGGGATATCTCCCTCCCATTGCTCGCCCTAGATAGCATCCATGTGGTCGAAACACTTCCACTTTTCTTTGATGGTTCTTTATTCACTTTTAAGTTTGTTTGTTTTTTTTGTTTTTTTACTTTTCCCTACACTGTTGGTAGGTCCGGTGGTAGCCGTGTGCGGCCAACAGCTGAGACACTTCCTGAGAGACTTTATCGTTTAGTTCATCGCTAATGAGAGGAATGTCTGCACCTCATTTATTAACCAATTTCTTTTTACAATTCCAAGGTCACATGAACAAAGGATACTGCTATCACTGTTGCAAACTTTAAAACTAGCGGGTTGATGTCCCTTGTCGCAAATTCAGTGATGCTGGTAGTGACGATTTTAACGTCACATTTAGTATCGGCTCGCTTGGAACCTCGACCGAGGTGGTACTAAAAAAGAACCAGTTACCAGGTACTATCCACAGTGGAAAACCCCCAAAAAGCGAGCAGAGTCTAGTTGTACCGTGCAGTGGAAAAGCCCCATAAGCATAATTTATTCAAGTCTACTGATATTTGAACTATGTGATTTTTACAATAGAAGTTGTCCATGTGAAAATTCCATTCAGCCCTACTTTTCCTAAAAGTTTGGTGGTCATGTGGCTCACTCATGGCTGGATTTGCCATGTAATAATATTGCTACTATTTTACTGTAGATTTAATAACTTAGAAAAGTAGAGTGGTGGATTGATGTGGCCTACATTGCATTTGGAAACTCCTTTGTATTTTATGAGCGATTGCTGTTGTAGCAGTTGACTCCTGCATTATAGCAGTGGCTCTATGCAGACCACTTTATAAGATGCACGTTTCCATGGTGACAGACCTATCCACAAAATGCAATGGCTTCAGAGAGAGAGAGGGAGAGAGAGGGAGAGGGAGGAGAAACCTGTGGAAACTTGCATGCTCTCTAGCTGAGTCAATATGTCTGAACTACAAAAACACAAACACTGATATTTCACCTAAAACACAAAGCTGCACTGTCTGTCTATGCTTTCATGTTTTATGATAAATGACTGCAAAGGTCATGGAAATGTCATGGAAATTAATTGGTCAAAAATTGTGGGAAACCGGTTACTCACCTATGCCATATTTAACTTATATTTCTTTGGACCCTGAATGTCTTCATTTATTTATGTTAAGATAAGCGCTTCTTGTCTCTCTTTATAAGGATGTCCAGTATTCAACATCAATTGGCTCAGTTGGACAGTGAGAGCTGGTCTGGGCGAGCAGAAGCTGACAGGGACTTGGACTTTCTCCAGCTTCTGCGGGAGAAGGAGGCGCTGCTTCAGGAGATAACACTGCTCAGCCAGCAGCAGCAGCAGCACTCCCCAGACACTCTTCTCCAGCTGCAGGAGGAGAAACATAGACTGGAGGAGGAGGTGCAGAAAGCCCAGAGCATCCATAGTCAGGGAGCCAATCAGAGGTGTGCATTTACACTTAGAGCTGTATTACTTAATTCACAATCACATCTGTAGACTAGAGTGATATTATAGGGTCATATCTTGGACGAAATGCACCCTATCCCAGTTTATAAAAAATAAGATGTAAAATGGGTAATTTATAAATTGTCATTAACAAATCACCACCCACATTTCCACCTCAAGACCTATTCAGTATTCTGAAACTTGTCAGGGGTTTTGTTACTTATTTCATGAGGGTAGCTTATAATAAGTTGTCATATATTTATGGTACATTAAAATGAACTTGAATGAAATGCTACAGCAGTGAAAAATGCCCCTTTGCCCCATAATGTAATGTCAGTAAAAAGCATATGTCAGTCTCCTTGCACAGAACCACATTTAATCCCTTGTTGCACTTTTTATTGAAATCTGAGGGATTTTGGAGGGCTATGTGGCAAGGCAACATACAATAGTATACCTGGTTACCATGATGTGAAATAAAAGTTGCGTTATCATGGCAATAAAGAGAAGTTGTGAAATACTTCCATCCAAAACATGGTGGTAGAATTATGTACTTTTAATCAGAAAATCTTCCAAACAAAATAGTTTTGTAAATGTTTTGTAGATGCCTGCAGAATTAAATAAGGGTGCCCTCATTTCCCTTTTGAACAAGGCAGATGTGCTTGTGCCAGTTCTGAGCTGCTCATTATGAGTGCCCTATATCTGAGACCTCAGCTGAGTCATATAGCGGTCTCCTTTTTTTTTATTATTATGTCAGTATACATATCAGCTTCCAAACCCCACCTGAATGTTTTAATATATTTTATGCTCTTAAGATTGGAGTCATTGAAATGTGTCATTAGGAGCCATAAAATGGTAGATATTTATACCAGTTTTTGCTTGATGCTAAAGATTAATTGAAATAAAAGGGCATACATACAACAACATACAATACAGCCATCATTTTGCTGACATCAGCACCAAAACACTTACAGTTGTGTGTGATAAACACTTAAATAAATTGTAGAACATTAGTATTGCATTTGTGTTCTGGCATCTTGGAAATTGTGTTATTGAAGCAGAAAAATTATAAATAAATAACCTTTCCAAGATCTCTAGAAAATGCATTGTGATTCTGTGATATATAGTTAGACAAAATTGATTGATACTTAATGTTGCAAATCTGTAACATTTGTCACATTATTGTGAATATGTTGTGTAGGATATTACAGCAGGAGAAGAGGAATGTACTTATGAGACATCTAGAGGAGGCCACCCGTATCACCACCTATCTACACTCTCAGTTGAAGAGGTACACACACACACTGCTTAAACACTTAAAACTTATATTAAACACTAAGGATGTCACAATACTAAAATTACAGCTGTTTATCTCAATACCAGTGGAAATGTATGATTCTCAAAACCAATTTTGATTCTACAACAAATAATGTGTATGCTATTCAACACACTCCTGTGGTTTTAAAGAGATTGTTCACCCAAAAATGGAAATGTTCTCATCATTTACACCCTCATGCCATTTTTAGAAAAATATCTCAACACTGTAGGACCAAGTGAATGGTGGCCAGAACTTTGATGGTCCAAAAAGAATATAAAGGCAGCATAAAATTAAACCATATGACTCCAGTGGTTAAATCCATATTCTTCTTCTTTTGTTTTTGACTATTCATATTATTTGTGCATGTCACCACCTACTGGACAGGGAGTAGAACTTTTTGTAAAAAAGGACATAAAAATATATCTGTTTCACATCCACACCTATCATATCGCTTCAGAAGATATGAATTTAGCCACTAGAGTCATATGGATTACTTTTATGCTACCTTCATGTGCTTTTTGGAACTTCAAATTCTGGCCACCATTCACT
Organism: Xyrauchen texanus; assembly: GCF_025860055.1. Classification (NCBI taxonomy): domain Eukaryota; kingdom Metazoa; phylum Chordata; class Actinopteri; order Cypriniformes; family Catostomidae; genus Xyrauchen; species Xyrauchen texanus. The sequence continues at coordinate 24,281,034 of NC_068282.1, read as the reverse complement.
TGCATTGTATGGATCTACAGAGCTGAGATATTCTTATATCTTATTTATATATAATATATAAAGTGTGTGTGTGTGTGTGTGTGTGTGTGTGTGTGTGTGTGTGTGTATGTATATATATATATATATATATATATATATCTTTGTTTGCATTCAGCAGAAGTAAGAAAGTCTCACATGTGTTATTTCAATTTTGATAAATGGTATTTATCCCTTTTAATATGTTAAATATGAGTATAAATTTCAACAAATACAATTTTAGATATAGACTCAAAGAATTCTCGCTTTAAATGTGTTGTAAGCTATTTTAGCCGTTCTGGAGCTTTCACAAGACTGAGCCGTTGAATTAGACACGCGCCCTTTTTCCAAAACACCGCCCTCCAAAGATAGCATTGAGACGGTCACCTGAACAATAGAGGAGTGAATCTTCTCATGGCTGCTGCTCATTGGATGTTTTTGCAGTTTTGCAGTCCCCTTTTTGCACTTGCAGTTACATAAATACTCAAACCAGCCCAACTGGCGCCAACTATCATCCATGCAATTATCAGCCAATCATATGGCAGCATTGAAGTGCATAAAATCATGCAGATACGGGTCAGGATCTTCAGTTAATGTTCACATCAACCATCAGAATGGGGAAAAATGTGATCCCAGTGAATTAGACCGTGGCATGATTGTTGGTGCCAGATGGGCTGGTTTGAGTATTTCTGTAACTGTTGATCTCCTGGGATTTTCACACTGTTGTGTGTGAAAATCCCAGGAGATCAACAGTTACAGAAATACAGTCTCTAGAATTTACTCAAAATGGTGCCAAAAACAAAATTGCATCCAGTGAGCGGCAGTTCTAAGGATGGACATGCCTTCTTGATGAGAGAGGTCAACAGAGAATGGCCAGACTGGTTTGAACTGACAAAGTCTACAGAAACTCAGATAACCGCTCTGTACATTTGTGGTGAAAAGAATATAATCTCAGAATGCTATTCTGAGATGCGGATTAGTGCTGTTTTGGCAGCACGAGGGGGACCTTCACAATATTAGGCTGGTGAAAGGAACATTTTCTGCATACCATTCCATTTAGAAAAAAATAATCACTTACAGCACCTTTTAATTAACATTGCTTCAAGTTTTCATGTAATTGTTGAAGTAAAAGGTCAGTAATAAAGAACAAAGAATTAAATTAAGTACAGCGTGTAGTTTTCTCTTTTTCTTGTCAATACTGTAATTTGTGTGATATTACCAACATAATTCCAAATATGTACATATGCCAAAAATTTTATATTTGAATAAATTATTAAATCTTTCCAATATGTTAACGAGGCAATGTTTAAACAGTAAGGATAAATAGTAAATTTCAAGGAAAATGATTAGCATGCAAATGCAGCCGTACTCTGTACTACCAGCACTGTATAATGACTTTTATTGTTGCATTTTATTTTTGTATAAACTTAACATACTAGTACAGCAGTACCATTACTTTTGACATCTAGAATATACAAGGTTTTGCTGTATACTCGGAAATCAAAAATGTCTAAAGGAACAAACGCTAAAAGAGGATGTCCAACCACATCATCCCAAACTGAAACTTCTGTACCATCTTCTCTCTTTCTATTTGTGCAGCCTATCAGCCAGTAATCTGACAGTGTCATCCAGCAGTAGCCGTGGGTCTTTAGCTTCCAGTCGTGGATCTTTAGCTTCCAGCCGTGGTTCTCTCAGCTCCGTCAGCTTCACTGACATCTACGGCCTACCCCAGTATGACCGTCCAGAGGGCAGCTCTGATGTTCAAGATCCTTCTTTCAGATACCTTCTCCCCTTGGAGACACCCTGTAGGGAGAGTTCAGCCTTTGGCCCGAAACGCTCCCACGACACACCGCAGTCTCTCACCTCTCTCTCCTCTCGGTCCTCGCTGTCCTCTCTCTCACCTCCCAGTTCCCCCATGGATACCCCCTACTACTCAGCCCCTCAAGACTGCCCTCTGGCCCAGATGACTGAGGAGTACATGGAGGTGGCCAGCAGGGGGTTGATGATGGATGGGCTGCGGAGTCAGACTCAAGCCCAACAACAGACAACACTTCCTGGGGAAGTGGAAATGGTTGGCCCAGCCACTGCACTGGAGGGGAAGAGCCATCGAGATGGAGGGCTCCAGGGCACACACAACTCTACAGGTGATGAATGGCTCATGGAGATTTTGACTGTTTCCATTGCAAAAGTACTACATCTCTGTGTGTTCTATTGTGTTTGTATATGTGACTTAATAATAGGAGTGACTCTGCGCTGTAAGAGTGCGAGTAGAACGAGCAGAAGGGCAAGACGAGTGTCTGCAGGAATCAATGAAGATGTTTTGGCAACAGACAGTGGGGTGTTTGAAGCCTGGAGCAGAAGGTTAGAAAAGATTCTTTGCTAAAGATATACATCCAAACACAAATGATAGCTCTGTTCCAAAACCTAGTAAGCTGCCCTTGGCATCATTTTAAGGCAACATAGGTGGGCTCCTGACGCAAAACATAGTAACGCTCCCTCTTAAGATACCTCACTTTGGCTAAATGCAAAGGCAGATCATATATCCTTCAGGGACAAGGCAATTTTATGACAATCAATGCTGAAAAGTATCAATTAAAACTTAATATGACTATTTTCCCCAAAATGTGTGTGTGCGCTATGTATATTTATGCTCAGAGTATTTCAGCGTTCCTCTCTCATCATCTGTATTGAAATCAATGGTGAGTCGAGTCTCCCATTCGCTGCCAGTGCAGAGTGCTATTTGTGTGGCACGCGGAGTTGCTGCCTATGTAGAGTGTTTCAAATCAGTCATTTGTGTGATTCCATGCCAGCTGTTATGCTGCTACAGAAGGCAGCTGCCTATGTAGACAGGAACCAGTGAGGAAGCGCATTATGTTTTAGATAGATCCATTTTTTGTAAGGTAATCACAATAGTCCTGTGGGCAGTTTATACAAATATTATGGGGCCTATTTTAAACTGCTACATCTTAAGTGCAGTGCTATGCAGTACCTCATACACACAAAGTCAGTATCAAAGTTTTGATATTTTTGTATTAAGTCTTTGGAATTAGGGGGTTGGCAAAATAAATCATAAGGGGGTTTGGTCAAGTGCAATTTAAATTAAAATTTGTAGGTTCTTCTCCAGTTATTGCATCTGTGTCCTATTTTTTATATATATATATATATATTATATTCCCTGTCAAGAAAGGTTAATTTAAATGAAGACAGCCCATTTATAAGAATTTGATAGTGTAAATGGTCTGTATGCAATGCATTAGAAGAATAAAAATATTAACCATTTGTGTCTTACGTTCTTTTGCGCATTAACTAGGTCCATGTTGAATGTCATGCATATTTCTATAGTCTCAGCCTCAGACGGCATGCCCACGGACCACCCACTGTCGGTTCTTTAACTGTCTGATGCACATAGTACACAACTTGTAAAAGCTTTCTCGATCAACGCAAATCTGATTGGCTGGTTTGATGGAACTTCCACGAGTAGATGCACACGGGTCGTTCCGCATTGATAAAATGAGCACTTTTGAGGATGAAATAATCACAGAATTTGATTCACAAAAAATGCTTGAAGTTTGCTAGTGACATCAAATCTTTTACAAATATTGCATTTTCTGCTATGCTTGCTTGGTTTGTCTGTAAAAATTCTCTATAATGAGGTTTTCTGTTCTATACTTGTACGTTCTACACATTTTCTGCTATTTTACCATGTGTTTTCTGTGCAATCTCTCGCAGAGACTCGCGTGCCATTACATAAACCATTTTTCCCCCCATGTCATCTTTATTATTGTATGATACATCTCAGATAACCCTGCCCCTAAACACCCCATAATAACAAAACTGACTGCGATTCGTTTAATATGTCAGTTAGATGGCTTTTGCTGTTTAAATGGGCAGTTCTTGGCCATTTGAAGCTTCTATAGAGCTACATGAGTCTAATATTTCTATTACAGTGACGCGCTCCCTATAAACAAATGGAAAATATAGTGCTCTTCTTGACATGTAGGATCTTGAATGTAGGCTCTGTTAAATTATATAGAATGTTAGTAGTATAATGAATCATATTGATTTACTGACATTCAAACAAATCCTGGCTAGTAAGGATTTGTTTTGTTTGTATCGATCCTGGAAGTGATCAATAGCTCTTTCTGCTGGTTGAACCCCCAAATTGCAAATGCCGAACTGAGTTTAGACTTTGCACAGAGAATAGATGTGGTTGTTGGATTTCTTAGCGCAATGACCCATTTCTCAGGAAAATAGCAAATTGCGATTTGCACCACTTTATTTAGCATACAATAACCCCACAGTGTGCGAGAACGGCCACAAGCAAGCAGTACTGCCCATGAAAATTGGATAAGATGCATTCTAATGTTGTTGCGTGTAGCACGGGCACTAAAATATAGAGCCTTTTCTTTGATTTCTGAACATTGCTAATGGTCACCTGTATATCATGACACAAGCCGCTACTATACATTTACAATTTGGATGTGTTTTGAAGATTGTGTTGTTTTATCTTTTTACCTAAATCCTGATCCACTTTCTGTAGAATTTCAGTTTTGTGGCTACAATTACAGAGAGTCTGTCATTATTTTGCTGCAAATGTTGTAGTTACTGTATTTATAAATGTCTCTTTTCAGTAGGACCGAGGAATCGGAGGAAGTCAATTTTGCTCAAGACGTCACAGCTTTAGAGCCAGTTCAGATTCAGCTTGGCCTACTGTAAGCACCACACTTACCATCTTAATTATGAATTATATAGTAACAATATTCCTTCATTTATTTGTTGGTTTTGAACTACTCTTTTGCAGATATGATTCAAATGGAATGTTTTTGCTGCTGCATGTCCTTCAGATGAGAAATTTAAGCAAGCCCACTGTAAGAGATGGATGCAAAGTGTAAGTTATCCCATCATACATTCATAAACACATTTATCCCCCTAAATGTGTAATGTGCCCTGCAGAAATGTCTGGAGCTTTGATTTGATTGTCTGTCTCAGATTTGTGAAGGTTCATGTTCTCCCAGTGGACTCCAGTCGGCCCTGCACTTACTACTGCTGCAAGGCCCAGGAGCCTCAATCCCTGCTCAGCTTTAATGAGGGCTTCCGAATCCCCCTGAGTGCTGGAGGCCCCAGGGCCCATGCCTTACAACTAAACCTCTGTGTCATAGGGCCCCTCGGTCAGGAGGAGCTGCTGGTAAGACGCTTTGGCACATCATATGCTTTATATCTTAGTTATGTTGGATCAGAATCACAAATAGTCAAGTCCAAATGTCTTGACTTTGACCAAATAAAATAAGGGATTCCCATTTTTTATCTAAAACAAAGTAGTGAAGAAGAAATGTTTAAGATTCTGAACTATTTCTAGGTCATTAATCAAATCTGCCACTGAACAAATTTGTGACATTGACCGTGTTACAGTAACTCCTTTGTTCAAAAGGTCAGATTTGCTTACTTTCATTGAATCACACAAGATGCACTTTGGAACATTCTTAAATTATGCTGGGAAAACATGAATCATCAAGTTTGCACAACTTTGTGGAGTCACATGCATGCTGTCATTAAAGAAAAATGGGGACATTAGTTCTACATAGACAAGAAATATAAAAATTTTTTAAATTGTGCAGTTACAGTAAACTTCACTAAAATGACTCAAATTCTGTTAATAATACAATTTGTAATAAAAAAAATATGAATTAAATTGGAAAAGAATGTATAATAGAAGCATTTTCACTAGTTGTCTTGGACATTTGCCCCCCTGTTTATTAAACATTGAAAACTTGTGTTAAAATGTGTTTTCTGCCTTCGTTATGGTGTTCATACTGTTCAGTCTTGTGTCTGTGAGATTATCTTTTTAAATTGACCAATGGCTGCTTGTGGTTCAGGGATATACTCAGGTCTTGCTGGCGGACTGCGCAGGCAGCACAGAAATGCTCTTCCAGTGGCAAAGAGTGCAGATTCACAGCACAGAGAACCACAGGCCCGAGCACAGCAGACTCAGTCAGCCCAGCCGCATCATGGATGAAGAGGAGGAGAAAGAGGAAGGGCAAGACAGGGTTGAGGTGAGAACACAACACTTTCTTTTCTTCTGGCTCGGGCGTTGATGGAGATTACCTGCCAATAGTTTTCTCTCTTAAATGACTAGTAATTACTTTCACTGCCCTTGCCAATACTTTATTACTTTATACCATTATTTTAGCTATTTGATCTTTAAATAAAGAAGCCTCATTACAAGCATTAAGGCCTATTCACACCAAGACAAATTTTCGGTGCTTGGACGACAAATCTTGGAGAAGTCCAATTGTTTTTTGTTGTTGTTGTTTTTTTGGATTGCGATGAAAACTGATTGACCAATGTGATAAGAGCTTTTTGTAATTTTGCACTGCTGCTACAAAATCCAAACCTGTTAGTGATGCTAATCAACTGGCAAACTGGAGCTGTGCTCTTTTACTTGTCTCACGTACAAAAACTCAAATATGCAATAAAAAAATAATATAGAAACTGTAAACACTTTCTTTTATAGAATATTTATGTAATGTGCTGATACCTTTTATATTTTATAAAATATACCTGGGGTTTTGTCTTAATGTACATTATTTAATATTATATTACTGTGCCTGTTATATTATCCAGGCATTAAAAAAAGTTCAGCAATTTGTCTGGACTGAGTTAGTATAAAATATCACATAAAAAGACTTGTTACAATGCTAAACTTTACTGCTAGTGTAGAAAAAGTTTTTGCAGAGCCTCACTACTACTTTTATTTCAAGGATAAAAATCACACAAAGTATTCCTGTAACTGTGCTCTTTATCTTACTATGCACAAGAAACCCTGAATTCAATACAAATATCCAATAACTAAATAAAGAAAAGACCATGAAGCTGTGTCTTCGTTTATATTATTTTCAATGTTGTGCATCATAATTTATGCTACATGTACCTGGTATACCTGTTTTACTCTATGTACATTACATGTATTTATATGTCTGTACCTCATGTTATATTAAATATAAAGATAAGACAAGGGATGAATGCAGCAGCGCTCTTTCCTCATATTTCCTCAAAATAACACAGATTCTATATTCCTCTAAATGCATCAAAAACATAGAAAGAACATAATGAAAGAGTTATGCAAAATTAGGTACATAACTGCATTGACTATATTAATTTCATGCATTGACAGCTGAATGCTTCGAGCCATGCACCAAAAAAAAAAAAAAATGTTTTTAGAACAGCGCTGCCTACTGTACAGGGATGAAATTGTTTTTCATTTTATTTGCTTCGGTCTAGCTGTGAAAAGACCTTTTGTTGGCAGTTCGTCTTGCAAATTCCTCACAAATTTGGTATGAATAGGCCTTCATTGTGTTATTAGGGCTGTCAATATAACATGTTAATTAAGTACAATTTATGAAAAGAAATTATGCAATAAAAAATTTAAACATTTAATAATGCCCTTTGACCTGTATACCATTCTGGAATAAGATATTTTCCTGCTATCTAAGCAATTCATGCTTGAGGTAGAACCTACATGCAAAGCTATGACAGAGAACATGCCTGGAAACAATCTTGCGTTTAAAATGCCAAACAAAGTGTAAAACAAAGTTTTTACTAACTACTTTTAACTTGATGCGTTACCTTAAAAACGAAACACTCATGGAGCAAGATGCAATAGCCAAACATATTCTGTTCATTAGCATGTATACATTGTCAAAAAATAAAAGTGTTAAGAGTGCAGACAGAATGCAAGATTGCTTGTGTGTGAATGGCCCCTACAGTAAGCCTACCCTGAATTGGTAAACTCTGATCAATGTGAATTTCAGTGGACTGTAGATCATTGATAGTCTTATGTTCATTGATATGGAAATAAATGGATTAAAAAGCATTTTTATTGTATATTTAATGTTTTACTCATCTCCCAGAATAAAGTAATGTCTTAAAAGTATTGATATATCTGATTATTTGCTATTTTAATTTGATTAATCAGCATATCATGTACTGTAATTCATTTATTTACAGTTTTCAATCGATTGACCTAGTGTATTAATAATACTTATTGATATAATGCATCAGATCATTAAAAAATTATGTCTACTGCCCATTTTTTGTGTAGATGTCAGTGGTGACTCGTTTGGAGGTGAGGAAGAAAGAGTTACAGAGGAGTGAAGAGGAGCTGGAAAGGGTGGAGGAGCAGGGAGAGGCCATTTCTAAGAGGTCCACACACTCACTTTCTTTTTGTCTATAAACCAATAGACTTTCAGCTTGTACCTTTGACTGCTAGAGTACATGCTCACATGATACTTTCAAAATGTTTCTCCGGTCTAACTGCTGTGTGATATAGGAGTTGGCAGGCTGAGTCAGTGGACAGTGGCTGCAGTAACAGTACAGCGTTTGTCACTCCCTGTCCTGAGGGTTTGTGGGCTGAAGGCATCTGCTTGGCCTCTGGGAGGCGCTATCTGCAGTCCACTGAAAGAAATCCCATTATAAAGGTATTGCAAAGGATTTTAAGTTGTAATGACTGCAAAAGGTCTTCTTTTACATTTTATTATTATTAAAAAAATGACACTCACTTAATTCTTTAAAAATGTTGAAGTAAAAACATTTGCTCCACCGATATTCAACAGTGAGCTAAATAGTTTCCTTACATTTATGGTTTGTGTGTTTTTGAGGTGGACGCAGCGACCAACACAGAAGGTGTATTTCCAGAGTCAATGAGGATGTGGCCGAAAGAAAGGGTGGGCCGCTGGGGTCACAGCTCGCCGTTTATGCGTAGCAGCACAATAGTGAGATCTCAGACCTTCTCACCTGGAGCTCGAAGTCAGTATGTCTGTAGGGTAAGCAGAAACACACAGACAGTTTACACTATGTAGAGGTAACACGGTTAAGGATGGGCAAGGAGGCGGCGAGAACCGGCTTGTCAACATAAATCATAATATTTAATGAAACTCAAAACCAAAAGCATAAACGAACACACACATGACAGACATGCCCGTAATTCTCTCTCTCTCTAACCATCGTCACCTGCCACCTTTATCCCTCGCGCGCCCCATCAGGCCGATTGGGGACCGGGCGGCGATATTCCGACCTGGCTCCGCCCCCCTCCGCTCCACAGTAGAATTTACACTTCTGGGTTTATATTGGGGTGTGTCCCATTTAAATCCTGGGTAATCAATAACATCCTACTTCTGATATAGCCACTCAATTGAGTGTTGAAATTGTTCCTCAGCAAACAGATAAGTCAGTAAATATGCTCCTGAATATATTGTTTAACCTGCTGTTATTTCTCTCTTTTTCTCTCTCCGTCTCTCTCGCCCTCCCTTTTTGGACTTTCACAGTTGTACCGAAGTGACAGTGATAGCTCTACTCTACCAAAGAAATCTCCCTTTATCAGAAACACTCTGGAGCGAAGAACTCTGCGATATAAACAGGTTTGAATGCCAGTGCTGCTCTATTAGGGACCGTATCAACTTATAACTTAATAAAGCATAAGTTAATAATACTCTAAGTTAAATGTAATAAATGTTTAATAATTATTGCATTATGTAAAAGCGCATAATGTAATAGTTTTTTTGCAAAAGGGTTATTACAATATAAGAAATGCAATACATTATGAACTCACCAAAAACATTTTAATTTGAAATGTAATAATTTTGTCATATTGTAATACTTTTCAAAATAATAGTATCATTTTGGTTATCCTTTATAATAGTAAATTATTTATCTAAATCTAGTCTTAAACTACTTATGAAAATAAAAAGGATTTAAATATTCATGCCTTTGTTATTATTATTATTATCACTGTACATTACTACTAATATATATACACTAACATACAGTATACCACTAATAATTATAATAATAATAGTTTGTTATATATTTACATTTGTATTTATACATGAGCCAAATACACGTTTTTCCATTTGACAACTAATGGTATACATACTGAGAAATGACATATTGTGACACAATAATATTGTGTACAAAATATAGCCTACATGGTCAAAACAAAAAACAATTTTTTTGAGTATTGTATTCAGTACTGTATGCCAAACAAGCGTGAGTGGACTGATCATTTTCTGCACTTTTATACAAATTTTAACACAAAATAAAACATGAATGAACATCGGAGGGCATGTTGAAAGATACAGTACAACTTACTTTAATGTATTGTCTCAAGTGTAGTCGCCTAATCTGTGTTTCAACCACAAGAAGATGTCAATAAAACAGCTTGTGAACAACATGTCACCTAACGTTGCGTTTACCTAAGGAAAGTTAAGCCTATGAAAAATAACCTCAATTGAGAAACATCGCTAAAATTATATATGCATTATTAAGATATGCAGATTTATATATATATACATATACAGTGGGTACGGAAAGTATTCAGACCCCCTTAAATTTTTCGCTCTTTGTTATATTGCAGCCATTTGCTAAAATCATTTAAGTTCATTTTTTTTCCTCATTATTGTACACACAGCACCCCATATTGACAGAAAAACACAGAATTGTTGACATTTTTGCACATTTATTAAAAAAGAAAAACTGAAATATCACATGGTCCTAAGTATTCAGACCCTTTGTTCAGTATTTAGTAGAAGCACCCTTTTGATCTAATACAGCCATGAGTCTTTTTGGGAAAGATGCAACAAGTTTTTCACATCTGGATTTGGGTATCCTCTGCCATTCCTCCTTGCAGATCCTCTCCAGTTCTGTCAGGTTGGATGGTAAACGTTGGTGGACAGCCATTTTCAAGTCTCTCCAGAGATGCTCAATTGGGTTTAAGTCAGGGCTCTGGCTGGGCCATTCAAGAACAGTCACGGAGTTGTTGTGAAGCCACTCCTTCGTTATTTTAGCGGTGTGCTTAGGGTCATTGTCTTGTTGGAAGGTGAACCTTCGGCCCAGTCTGAGGTCCAGAGCACTCTGGAGAAGGTTTTCGTCCAGGATATCCCTGTACTTGGGCGCATTCATCTTTCCCTCGATTGCAACCAGTTGTCCTGTCCCTGCAGCTGAAAAACACCCCCACAGCATGATGCTGCCACCACCATGCTTCACTGTTGAGACTGTATTGGACAGGTGATGAGCAGTGCCTGGTTTTCTCCACACATACCGCTTAGAATTAAGGCCAAAAAGTTCTATCTTGGTCTCGTCAGACCAGAGAATCTTATTTATCACCATCTTGGAGTCCTTCAGGTGTTCTTTCATGTGTCTTGCACTGAGGAGAGGCTTCCGTCGGGCCACTCTGCCATAAAGCCCCGACTGGTGGATGGCTGCAGTGATGGTTGACTTACTAAAACTTTCTCCCATCTCCCGACTGCATCTCTGGACCTCAGCCACAGTGATCTTTGGGTTCTTCTTTACCTCTCTCACCAAGGCTCTTCTCCCCCGATAGCTCAGTTTGGCCGGACGGCCAGCTCTAGGAAGGGTTCTGGTCGTCCCAAACGTCTTCCATTTAAGGATTATGGAGGCCACTGTGCTCTTATGAACCTTAAGGGCAGCAGAAATGTTTTTGTAACCTTGGCCAGATCTGTGGGCCTTGCCACAATTCTGTCTCTGAGCTCTTCAGGCAGTTCCTTTGACCTCATGATTCTCATTTGCTCTGACATGCACTGTGAGCTGTAAGGTCTTATATAGACAGGTGTGTGGCTTTCCTAATCAAGTCCAATCAGTATAATCAAACACAGCTGGACTCAGTTGAAGGTGTAGAACCATCTCAAGGATGATCAGAAGAAATGGACAGCACCTGAGTTAAATATATGAGTGTCACAGCAAAGGGTCTGAATACTTAGGACCATGTAATATTTCAGTTTTTCTTTTTTAATAAATGTGCAAAAATGTCAACAATTCTGTGTTTTTCTGTCAATATGGGGTGCTGTGTGTACAATAATGAGGAAAAAAAATGAACTTAAATGATTTTAGCAAATGGCTGCAATTTAACAAAGAGTGAAAAATGTAAGGTGGTCTGAATACTTTCCGTACCCACTGTATATATATATATATGTATATATTATACGTACACACACACTACCGGTATCACCCTGAGATGTTTTTTAAACAGTATTGAAGGAGTTCCCATCTATGTTGGGCACTTATTGGCTGCTTTTCTTTATTATTTGGTCCAAGTCATCAATTTCAAAAATGTTTTTTTATTACATTTTAGTTTAATAATTAAATTAATATGGTGGCACAATTATAATTTTGTCTACAAAACTAATTTCAAATATTTATGCACAGGCCTTCAGATCAAAATATTTTTAAGATCATGAGAAACATTTCAGTCAAGTGTTTCAAAACTTTTGACTGATTGTGTGTGTGTGTGTGTGTGTGTGTGTGTGTGTGTGTGTGTGTGTGTGTGTGTGTGTGTTAGGGTTGCACAATTTATGGAAAACGTCATGTTGCGATTATTGAGGTTAATAAGATATAACAAACAAATGGTATCATGAGTCATCTTGCTTGGTTATCAAGGAAAATGCACAAATAGATTACTAATAATGCTGAAATGTGTATTTTTCAACTCAAACATACAAACTAGCAGCAACAAAAACTATAAATGCACATTGTTTTTAAATTAAAATATTTTTACAACATTTAAGCAGGATGTAACATACTTTGTATAAACTCTTTTGAAAAGGAAACTGGATACAAAAGTGTGGTTCACTCAATCAAACCACTAAAACGAATCGGTTAACTAACGTAACCTCGGTTCTCTCTAGATGAGGGAACGAGTATTGCGTAAGCTAGCTTACGCTACGGGAAAGATTCATCTTTTCTGAGATATTGAAGCCAAAAAATTATCCTTAATTTTGTATCCATTGTCAACGCAGTGCAGCAACTGCTGTAGCCTATAGACGAACTTGAGTGAACTCGCGTCCAATGACAGGCGCCTGCGCCGTCACTGTATCAAAGCCCACCAGAATGGGTGTGGCTAGAGTGCATATAAGCGTAAGTTCGTAGGCTGGAACCCTGGTTTTCATTGAATGAAGCGAAAGTCGCTTGTGGCGCGAGCACGGCCGGCTACGCAATACTCGTTCCCTCATCTAGAGAGAACCGAGGTTACGTTAGGTAAACGATTCGTTCTCTTACGAGAGGTTCTCTCATATTGCGTAAGCTAGCTTACGCTACGGGAACCCATTGTCAACGCCGCGCGCCAAGCATCCACTGCATGAGCCCCGGGGTGGGGGACCCGGGGAGCCCTTGTGAGTGGGGAATAATATTTGGCCGGCAAGAGTGCGGGCCAGTGTGTGTGTAATACATAAGCACATAGTGGGAAGGGAAAGACAGAGGCGGTGCCGGTCTGTGTGGAATGTGTCCCGTCAGTGCAGCTCACCAGGGGAGCTGTAGCGTATTAAACCGCTAGTAGTTTTGCCTGCAGGGCAGGCACTTCCAGATTGTAAAATCTGACAAAGGTGGAGGGGGAAGCCCAGCCCGCTGCCACACATATGTCGTTAATGGAAATCCCGCTGGACCATGCCCACGAGGAGGCCATGCCTCTAGTGGAGTGAGCCCTAATGCCTAACAGGCATGGTAGGTCTTTTGACGCGTACGCGGCAGCAATAGCGTCCACTATCCATCTAGACAGTGTCTGTTTCGAGGCGGCGAAACCCTCCGAACGAAACGAAAAGCTGCTCAGAGCGTCTGAAAGAGGCGGAGCGCGCAGTATACAATCTCAGTGCTCTGACTGGGCAAAGGAGATTGGCGTCGCGTTCGCTATCGGATGCTGGCAGCGCCGATAGGGAAATTATTTGTGCTCTGAAAGGAGTACCGATCACCTTGGGGACATAGCCGTGTCTAGGCTTTAAAATGACCTTGGAGTCACTTGGTCCAAACTCAAGACACGCAGCGCTGACAGACAGCGCGTGAAGGTCTCCCACACGCTTAACTGATGACAGGGCAGTTAGAAAACGGTTTTGAGTGAAAGGTATTTCAAATCCACGGATTGAAGCGGTTCGAAAGGGGGCTTTCATAGCTTCGAGAACTACGGAAAGATCCCAGATAGGAACCGATGGGGGCGCGGGGGTTCATCCTTCTAGCTCCCCTGAGGAAGCGGATGACCAGCTCGTTTTTCCCAGTGACTGGCCGTGCAGGGTTCAGCGAACGCCGCGACGGCCGCCACGCACACTTTGAGCGTGGATGGGGATCTGCCCTTATCCAGCAGCTCTTGTAAAAACACGAGCAGCGACGACACCCCACATGTCCGTGGGTCCAGGTCTCTGTCGGTGCACCATTTTGAAAACACAGACCATTTGGACGCATAGAGTCTTCTCGTGGAAGGGGCTCTAGCGTGTATGATAGTGTTTATTACTCCTTCTGGCAAAGCGACAGGTAGCCGCTGATCACCCACACGTGCAGCCCAGCAGCTCTGGGTGGGGATGCCAGATCGTGCCGCGAGCTTGAGAGAGGAGATCTGCTCTCACTGGAATGGGCCACGGGCTGTCAGTGACAGCTGCGTAAGCTCCAGGAACCATGTCTGATTCTCCCAGCCGGGCTATGAGGAGCACCAAGTGACGCGTTTCCCTGATCCTCTGCATTACCTGTGGCAATAGCGAGATGGGAGGGAAGGCGTAAAGCGGGCGGTTGGGCCAGTCCTGGGCCAGCGCGTCCTCGCTTTTCGAGAAAAATACTGGGCAGTGAGAGTGCTCTTCTGATGCAAAGAGGTCTATCTCTGCTCTGCCGAATATGCTCCATAACTTCTGGACTGTTTGAGCGTGCAGGGGCCATTCCCCTGGGGAAATATTGTCTCTGGACAGTCTTTCTGGGCCGTCGTTCAGGTGGCCTGGCACGTGAGTCGCCCTCAGCGAGCGCAGGTGGCACTGGGACCAACTCAGTATGCGTTTTGTCAGATGGAAGAGGTTCCTGGATCTGACACCGCCCTGACGGTTTAGATAGGATACCACAGATCTGTTGTCCGAACGGACCAGGACGTGGTGACCCTGAATGACCGGGAAGAAGCGCACGAGCGCGTACTCGACCACTATCATTTCCAGACAATTTATGTGAAGGAGCTTTTCCTGAACTGACCATAGGCCGAAAACCGGAGAGCCCTCGCAGACCGCGCCCCAACCCGTGTTGGACGCGTCTGTCGAGATGACTTTTCGGCGAGATACAGCTCCCATCGTCACTCCCCGCTGATACCATTCGGCCACTGCCCAGGGCTGCAGAGCTGAGATACAGGTCTGAGTCACTCTGATCGGCTGGCGGCCCGTGGCCCAAGCCCGGCGATTACTGTGCTTATGCATGACTGCTCGCAGACAGCAGGGACAGGCTGTTCTGTGAGTGACTACCCGATTGAGGTGAATGGGGAAAGAGTCACATCTGTTAAGTGATGCCCGAGCATAGTCACGGGCATGGGACTTACATACAGAGAGGTGTTTGCTGGCCGTGTGACAGAGCGGGCAGAGAAGGGGCGCGCGCACGGATTCGTGGGCGCGTTTATTGACTAACACTCGAGCTGGCTGTGCCCGCTTTATGTGAGTGGGCTCTGATAGGGACACAGGAAGTGTAATGCTTGTGTGTAGGGGTGAACACTGGATTGTGGGCACATTTTCTACACATAAGGCATGTTTGATTTTTACAAGATTTCTTTGGGTCCCGTGAAAACGGCATTTGAGTGCAGGCAAGCGGGCAGTATCACCGGCTTGTTTGCTGCTGAATCCACCACTGCAGTAGCCTGAGAGAAGGGGACTGACAGGGGGCGAAGCTTTGACGGTGGTCCGGCCGCGGCGGGACTGAGCCGTCGTTTCCTCAACAAAGCTAGGAGGACTTTGGTTGCTCAGGCTTCAGCGCAATCTTAGGCCGAGGCCCGCGGGGGCGGCGGTCTGCGGCGGCTGTCTGAGCGCGTTCTAGGGCGGCCGCCCTGTCGGCGCTGAGAAGTCTGGCTTTGCTGAGCTGGGCGCTGTGAAGAGGCTCGTGCAGGAGGCTGGTCACGTGGGCGGCCTGCAGAGGAGCTAGCGCGACGAGGCAGGAAGAGATTCATGGCTTGGGTGGCTTTCTGGACTTCCGAGAAACGGTCAACAATGCCACTCACCGCGGAACCGAAGAGACCGGACGGAGAGAGCGGCGCGTTGAGGAACGTGGAGCGTTCAGCTTCTCCCATGTCGGCTAGCGTTAGCCATAGGTGTCTCTCGGTCACAGTCAGCGCGGCCATGCACTTCCCTAGGGCTTGAGCTGCAGCTTTGGTGGCGCGAAGGGCGAGATCCGTCACGCTCCTTAGATCTGAAACAGCCTCTGGGTGCCTGCCTTTCTCATCCCACTCTCGAAGAAGGTCCGCTTGGAAGATCTGTAAAACGGCCATGGAATGCAGAGCAGATGCGGCTTGGCCGGCGGCGGCATAGGCGCGGCCAACACAGGCGGAAGTAGTTCTGCAGGCCTTAGACGGGAGCACTGGCTTAGACCGCCATCTCGCGGAGGGCGGGCAAAGGTGTGCTGATACCGAATCCTCGACCGGGGGGATGGAAGAGTAGCCCCTCTCGGTGGCGCCGTCCACCGAAGCGAGAGAGGTGGAGACATGGGATCGGTTCCTGGCCGAGAGAGGCACGTTCCACGATTTAGAGAGCTCGGCGTGGAGTTCCGGCAGGAAGGGAGCGGCCCGGGCTGCGGGTGCCGCGCGGCGACGGCTCTGAAGAAAGCAGCCGTCGAGTCTGTTGGGAGCCTGCTCAGAGGGCGGTGACCACTCGAGCCGAGGCGGTCGACGGCCTGTGTGAGGAGGCGCGTTAGTTCTTCTTCGACTCCGGCGCGGGTCCTGCTGGATTCCTGGGCCGAGGAGGAGGCTTGGGAGCCTGACCACTCCTCGCTGTCCGAAGCCATGATGGAACAGCAGCCATTGTCCTCCGCCTCATCATCTGAGATGGCAACAGTGCGGCCGCTCGGCGGCAACTGAGCGTCCCGGGAGGGCGGGGAGGGTGAAAGCGAGGCTCGAGGGAGAGGCTCCGGCGAGGTAGTCGCTTCTAACACACGTTCCAGCAGCCTTTGGGAGCGGCGCTTCTTTCTGTGCGGCGAAACGTAAGGCGGCGCAGCGACTATGGTTTTGAGTGCTTCGAGTCGAGCCCGCAGGGTCCACATCGGAAGCTCCTCGCAGAGGTCGCATCCGCCGTCAGCGAGGGCGAGCTCTGCATGTTCCAGTCCCAGGCAGAGAGCGCAGATGAGGTGGCGGTCTCCGGCGCTGAGAGGAGCGCGGCATGAGGCGCAGGTGGTGCGAGGCATCTTTAAAAAGACGCTCGTTGCTCTTTTTTGTGAAGTTCGCTGAGGAACTAGCTTGCTCTAAAAAGGATACGTCGCCGGATGGCGTAGCTCGCAGGATGGCTGAAGGTGGCGAAGACGGCCGGCTTCTTCGAGCGCTGTCCAAGCTTGCTAGATGCCCCTCGAACGGCGACGCGGCTTCTGCAGTTCAGAGATGCGAAGAGCTTCACTGAATAGTTGAAAATCAGGGTTCCAGCCTACTGAACTTACGCTTATATGCACTCTAGCCACGCCCATTCTGGCGGGCTTTGATACAGTGACGGCGCGGGCTTCGTCATTGGACGCGAGTTCACTCAAGTTCGTCTATAGGCTGCAGCAGTTGCCGCAGAGCAACCAATGAGCTCGCTAGCTAGCCCGCTCAAGGTATGCAGCTGCTGCACTGCGTTGACAATGGATACAAAATTAAGGATAATTTTTTGGCTTCAATATCTCAGAAAAGATTAATCTTTCCCGTAGCGTAAGCTAGCTTACGCAATACGAGAGAACCTCTCGTAAGAGAACTGTTGTTGTTGTTTTGTGTGTGTGTGTGTGTGTATACACACACATTTTATTGTTGTTGTTGTTATTTTTCACATAAGATTGATCTTATGATGATTTCATCAATGATGCAACACGTTGCGAGCTGCAGACAGCGGGATTGAGAGAGGATCGTCTCCGTGTTAGAGTGCGCATCACCCGGCGGAAATTTATATCTCCCGGTCTCGACTCCCGCTCATATTGGGTCTGTGAACGCACAGAGAATGACAGTTTTGGAGTTTGTGTTTATTTCATGGCACGCTCCCGTATTATATTAACTTTAATTAAGGATGAAATAAAGATATATCGCCAAGCTGTGATCTGTGTTTCTATCAGACACTCGAGCTGCAGACAGCTGGGTTGAGAGACGAGCGTCTCCGTGTTAAGAGTGCGCATCAGCCGGCAGAACATTAAATCTATCCCCGTCTCGACTCCCGCTCCGATTGCAGTTTTGGAGTTTGTGCTTATTTACATGTCACGCTTCCGTATTATATTAACTTAAATTATTGATGAAATAAAGATATATCGGTAAGCTGTGATCGGTGTTTCTGTTATTTTTTCTGACCACCAGTTCAGTGTCGGTCTGCTCGGCGTCCATCTTCACCTGATTTCCACGCTGAACACTGGAAACTCACATGACATGACCACACGTGCCACTCCCTAAACTGTGACTGACTGGTCATCTTTATGTTAGCAGTGTAGAAAATGGGCAAACAGCTCTCAGAGAGAATGGGCTGTCACATCCACACATGCACTTATATATTTAATATAATCGCAGCATTTGCCGTCATATAATCGCACAGGCTGACATCATGATTGCGATATGATTAATCGTGCAGCATTAGTGTGTGTGTGTGTGTGTGTGTGTGTGTGTGTGTGTGTGTGTATGTATGTATATATATATACATATGTATATATATATATATATACACACATATATATATATATATATATATATATATACACACACATTTGCATTATATTTTTACTTACCTGATTCATGTCTAATAAATTATTTAATGTAGCCTATATTTGAATAAATCTAATTCTGTCAAATCTACAAAAATTGTCTGGAATTATCAAAAACATGTTTTTATGACATTTTCTATTTAAATGAATAAATCTAGAGAATGATTAGAAATGTATTAATTATATAATCAGAAAGCTGAGACTTTTTTAATTTAGTGCATAAAGCTCAAAATGTGTTTCTGGGTCAAAGCTTGAGAATGCAAATGTCAAAGCAGCAAAAATGATTCGAGTTTGCAATGTAGCCTAATTAGCATACATTTCTCTTAATGTAATAGCCTATTACATTTAGCAAAAATATATAGATAGATAGATATTATTACATTTTGAGTACATAAAGTTATTAATGTTAATTAATGTTTCACTTATACATTGTGTGCTGTTATTACATTATGAGTTGCTACAGTGAGTTCATAATGTAATGCATTTTCCATGAAATAAACATTTTCTCAGAATTTTATTACATTTTGAGAAAATTATAGCATTAATGGCATTTATTACATTTCACTTATTACATTATGTGCAGCTGTTACATTATGCTTTATTACATTACAGACACCATTCTCACATCTGCACTGTTTTCTAATAATGTTTTCTATGTCTACGTGCACTAGACGGATTAATTTACGCACTACTTTACTTTGTTGCGACACATTTGGCCACATTTTTTATCTTTCTTGCCATGAGCATCACATTTTTAAATCACTTTGTCTTTACTAGCTGTTTTGAATGCAATAACACATCCTGTGTGAACGGCCCCTTAGACATATTGCACATGGTTGGTAATCAGAAAAGATCTTGCAATACAATATTCTATCAATATCTGGGTTTGGTTATAGTGTTGTGATTCCAAAACGTAGCATGTTGCACTCTCGATGTTGAAATGGTTTTGCTGAATTGTGAGGTATATAATGTAATACTTATACTGTGTCTTGTGCTCTGGATGTGCACTTATGCATGTGTCTGTGTACTGGTTGTGACTGCAGCAGTCTCACCGCTTATCTCTGGCTGAGCAGCCCACGCGTACCTCTCTGGACCTGGAGCTGGACCTCCAGGCATGCCGTACTCGACAGAGGCAGCTGAGCGAGGAGTTGGCGGCACTGCGGGAGCTCAAACTGCGGCTGGAGGAACCCATGCAGGGCCCCCGTGGCCCCGCAGACCTCCCTCATTGGGCCTTACGGGATGAGCGTTTTCGAAATCTGCTCCGAGAGGCCCAGAGACAGGTACTGCCCATTTACACAGACACACCGTGTACTAATCAGACTTGATAAAGTGACAACCAATTAAAGTATCTCTTCCTTGTTAATGAGAACTTTTTTCCTCCCTATCAACAGGACATTTGTCGATCATTTAAATTCTATCTTACACCAGATAGCCCCACCCTCTAGGATGTCACTTGATTCAATTTAGTATACTTTTAAAATAATGACAGATCTGAAATTGTGGAGGCAGAGACAAGAGAACCCTTCTAAGACGTTGTGCATCGAAAGGATTGTTTCTAATAAGATTAATAATTCATAATCTTTTTCTCTCTTTCTCTCAGTCAAAGCAGAGTAGACAGGAGCAAAGGCAAGAGGAGGCAGCCGAGAGGAGGTTGCGGAAAGCTTCAAAGGAGGTTCTGCAAATGAGGGGCCAGGGTCACAAAGAGCCCCTTCCTGTGCAGACGTTCAAGTGAGTGCACCATGAAAAATCTTACATTCTAACAAAAACACAAACTGTAGGAATGACTCAGTCAGCCCCAAAGCTGGTTGGATATTATCATCAAAACTCTTTTTTTGGTCTGCACCTCATACAGAGAGAAGATGGCTTTCTTTACCAGACCAAGATTCAACATCCCACCTCTTCCAGCTGACGACGTGTGAGATCCCTTCAGGCCACACTATCAAATATGAAGAATCAGTCTGTTTTTTTGTTTTGTTTTGTTTGTATGTTTGTATTCATGCCTATGAAGTAATTAGAACATAAATGTAGTTATTTCAGCACAAAGATTCAAATATATTTGATATGCAACTTTTGAACAACAGAAAGCTGTACAAATAAAGCGTGCATGGTCGTGCGTGTGATTTTGAGGGTGTGTGTGTGTGTGGTAGTACTAATGATCACGTACAGCTATATTTTATATAATTATTGATATCTTGGCAAATTTCCTGCTTGTTTAAAGAGGGAAATAGCTGTTTTATAAAAGAAAAACATCCTTTTTACTCCTATACGATGTACTTCTGATATTTCTATGTCTATGCTTACTTAAGGCTGGAAGACGGGAACAAAGTCAGTTTAGACAAATTCACTGTACTGTAACTTATTTTATAGTACTTTTCCTTGAAGGAAATAAAAATGCACCCTTCTTTTTAATGTATTTTATAAAATCTTAAAACGAATAGCACTTACTGTAAGTGTTCTTTGACGTACAGTAGAATGGAAATTTTGGCTGATTTTGTTTCTGTTACCTGATTCTTTAAAGTTATTTGCTTAAAATGTCATTTTTTTTATCCACTTTTATCGCAGTTGTCATTGTCCCTTGAACTGTTATTCTATTAAAATTATTAATATTAATTATTACTTGTACTTTTCAATATATAGATGAATATATGAAACACTGTTTTGATTTTTTTATGCTGTTTGTAAAACATCTGCAGTGTTACCTCTCTTATGAATTTACAAGCATTAAACAGTGAAAGTGCAGCTGTTTTTCAGAAATGATCTTTTGAGATCAGGCCAATATTTACTCATGTTGAACATGCCTAACCATCTAAAACAAAACAATAGTTTTATCATTGAAATGGTGCCAGGTTTTTGGTTTTATAAGACCAGTGGTCTGCAGTTTTTGGCATCACTCATTCTCAAACTTCCTAGTTAATCTGGGAATTGGTCTATAGTCTAAAAATGTTTTAGACTGTTTTTCTCTAGATTTGTATTCTAAATTGTCCAGAAGATGGCGTCTCAAACTAAATTATGTCTTCAGATTTGATGGTATTTCAAGTAAGCACCACATTGTGGACTACAATATTTGATCTGGCTCCTCTGGAATAAATAATTGCACATGAAATATTATACATTTTCCATTGTTGTATCAAATAGTAATGAAATAATAATAATGAATGTGGTGCCATGACTTGGGCTTGGGTTAAATTTATTCCAACAAGATTATTCTGGTCCACGCCAGTGCTCTCCATGCCTTTTGGTGGTTTTAAATAAATGCACAGCAGGATTAGTTCAAATGCATCAGATATAGAACATTAATGGGGTGGAAAACTACTATAAACACAAAGATTGGGAACTGTGTTCTTGTTTATAAATAGAGCAGAATTGCTGTTGTAATCAGTAATGGTCTTTTAAGCTGCACATGGGCCTAAAACTCCCTTATTAAAGAAATATCCATGGAGAGTTTTGGCGGCTTTTCAAAAAAATAAATAATTAAATGAAAGGTGATTATCAAACTGATTTGTGTCTTTCTCCCAAAAGCACTGAAAGCACAACATTTAATCTGAAATAAATTTGAGAAATCTTTGGAATAGAAAAACTGAAAATAACTCTGGGTAGTTATTAGATGTCTGACAGATTTTCCCAAGAAATGGTTTTGTTTTAGACATTCATGATAAGGGGTATTTCACCCAAAGATTCTATAATCAGTTACTAACCCTCATGTTCCTTATGTCCTTTCTTCTATCTAACATAAAAGGAGATAGTTTGAAGAAAGTTTAAGCTCTGTAATGCAAGTGATTTGGTACCTAAACTTTGAAGCTCCAAAAAGCACATAAAGGCAGCATAAAAGTAATCCATAAGACTCCTTTGGTTAAATCTAGATCTTCAAAAGCGATGTGATACGTGTGGGTGAGAAACAGAACAATATTTAAGTTTTAGTTTTTTTTACTGTCAATCTCCATTTTCACTTTCATATTCTTTTGTTTTTGGTAATTCTTCATGCATATCGCCACCTACTGGACAGGAAGGTGAATTTATAGTAAAAGCTATCATATTGCTTCTGAAAATATAGATTTAACCTAATATAGATTTTTGGACATTTAAGATGTTGGTACCCATTCACTTGCATTGTGAGGACCTACAGACGCTGAAATATTCTTCTAAAAATCTGCATGTATTCAGTTGGGAGAATTTTCATTTTTGGGTGAACTGTCCCTTTAATAAATTATTGTTAAAGTTAATGTACTTGATGCCACGAACATTAGTTAGTTTGTGATGCCAATGCATTAACTAATAACCATATTTCATAATAAGGTTTTATTGAACCATAAACCTTGGTGGGACATATTTGATCATGTATTTTGAAAATAACAGGAACCAAAAGGACTCTACATTAATTTAAAATATAAAATGAATATGCATTACTTATTTACATTTATTGAACAGTTGAGGCAACATGTCAGCATATTGAATTGGGGTCATGAATAGGGTATCAGCTGGGGATTTTTGTATAAAACGGCTTTATCGACAGAAAGGGATAGGCCTACGCAAATACCACTGTGTATTTTAGCCTGTGCCAAAGGCTGAGCTTCCCATTAATCTCAGTGTATCCGTGCAGTGTGTCAACCGCTCCACTGACAGGAGAGATGGAGTAGGGGACTAATTAAATGCAAGAGCATCTGACATGAAATACACACTGAACACATGTGGTAGTATTCAAGGGAAAGTGATGAGTGCTTATGTACCAGGCCCCTCAAAATCACTTAAAGCACAGTGGGATTCGTTTAAAAATTGAGGTTGAACTAAGGCACTCATAATGGAAGTGAATGCAGCCAGTTCATACATATTATAATACACTTTATTTCAAAAGCATAGCCCCAAGACATTCATATTATGTGTTATTATGGCTTTAGTTCACTGTAAACCCTAATAAGATAGCAAAATACAATCAGTTTCATCAGCTTTTTAAGTTAATAAACTTTAAGATTTTGTACTACACATGCATGTTATTTGCTTTTAATTTGAATTATGGAGTAACCTATCTTTTAATGGTGCTTTAAGCTTTAAATGTAACTCTTTGGCCGAACTTAAAATTACCACATGTGCGTAACTTAAATACTTTAAGTAGAGGGATTCTAATTAGAGAGTACAGTGAAGGCTAACATGCTGATTGCATGCTAATAGGACATGCTATGTTTTTATCTTAAAATGTACCTAACTACCTGTCCTCAACCTAAGCTCATGCTCCACTATTCACCATAATGGAACGCCCAAAGCTCCAGCATCACAGAAATGCTTCTAAATAACACAACAAAACATTAAACACTTATAAGTATTCCCCTTTACATTCATCTTGCACAAAGACACATTATTTAACACTTTATTTGAACATTTACTATCCCTGTCAAGTACATGCAGGGAAATAGAAATCCCCTGTGCAGTTTCAGTTCAATTTAAGTTCCTGAAAACTTAGGGGGCTTTCACACTAGCACTTTTGGTGCGCACCCCGGTTCGAATGACGTCAGAGTTCGGTTCATTTGGATGATGTGAACGCTGTCTTCCGAACTCGGGTGCGCACCCGCGAACCGTACTCGGGTCCGCTTAAAAAGGTGGTCTGGGGTACGGTTCATGTGAACTCCAGTACGGTTCGCTGCTGATATGAACGCAATCGAACCAAACCGCGGAAGTGAACCGCTACTGATTACGTATAATGTGGTCGTCAGTCTCACACGCGTCACTTTCAAAATGAGCGGAAAGAGTTTACTTTCGTGCGTGCGTGTGTGTATACACTTACCTTGACGAAAAGCGGGATTGACGCACACGCACTGCAAGCAGAGAGATGATTTCTTCTTGCCTTCGGCGGACAGCCCGCTGTTTTTTGAACGATTTCAGTATTTTTGACAGACGCAACTGTGTTTCTGTATCTTAATGTTGAAAACAAAACCAAAGGTTAAAAAAAAGAAGAACAAATGTGAACCGAGCAAGTCTATTCATTGAATTTTGACGCCTTTTCATTTCGCGGTTATCAAGCAACACGATTACGCACCAGCTGCAGCTTGATGACGCAAGCGTACCGCGGTTCGGATACAAATATATAATGCGAACACAGTCCATCGGGGGCAGGGGGGAGCAATCGAACTCGGGTTCGGAACAGGCAATCGAACCAAGTGTGAAAGCCCCCTTAGAGACAAGTTTGTTAAACTCAAAACAATAAAACAGTTCAGGTTACTTAAAATGAATTAAATTAAAATGTTTGTGTTTTGTGAACTCAAAAGAAAGAGAAAGCTTGAAATACTCATAAAGGTTTATTTATTTAAACTAATTTGTATGATTATATTTTTCCCTACTCAAAACAATGAATTATTTTGAGCATTATGGTTTACAGTGTGTGATAAACTCCCTTGCCTTATCAGTTTGAAGTTATATCCAGTATTACAAAATGAGTTGAAAATATTGTTTTGTGGTAATCAACATTATGCCACAAATGCTGTCGATTGAGCTTAACTTGTATTGATCCTGGAATATTCCTTTAAATTATATGGACTTAGTGTAAAACGTTACTGCTCTGTACATGGGATTCTCAGCATTCAACCTACCATTATTTCAATATATATAAATAATGTTATGATATTACGATGATCCTGTCTTATAAGTTGATCATTACCATCATTGTGTTTGGTCTTTTGAATACCCAAACATGATAATAAGACTGATTCATCAGAAGACGTGCCAATTTGGACACATCCAATTGGATTTTATTGTAGACATTTCTCCAACATTCCAATGCAGGTACTGATTTCACCAACGAGCAAATTCCAGGAATAGTGGGTTTTTTTGTCTGGCTGTTCATGAGAGCTCTGGCTGCTCATCTGAGGGAGGGTGAGATAAGGCAGATGGAGAAAAATACACATGTCATGGTTCTTTTAAACCCAGGAGATACCAACCTTTCATCTGTAAAGAATTAAAGTCTGACGACGTCAGTATTATGCACGAAGGAGGCATAGATTCCACCAAATATCTAAAGCTCTTGTCAAAATGTCATTGGACTCTGAAGAATGCTCAGAAATGCTTTCCAATTACAAATAATAAATTTTCAATGTCTGACACACAGATTCTATTGTAAGAACAGAAACTTACTTCATGCCCTTTTTTTGTTGCTTGACTGTTGGTTTCCCTGGACCAGACTGTGACTGGAATGGTAAACAGATGTATCTCTCAGTTTCAGTTTAAAATCACTCAAAGTGTATTCTTAAGGTTGTGCAAAGTCATGATCCAACGTTGTGGACTTTTCTGAATATTTTTGAGATTTGTAATATAATAAGAGAGCAAAATGTAACAAATATTGGAGAAAATTTAAATTAATGTCTTTAAGTACCATGTGCTTGCATTAGAAAATATTAAGCATTTGAAACTATGTGGGCCTACTTATTGTGTACACGCGTCTTACATTGTACTTTTCCGGGTTTAATACAAGTTATGCTCAGTAGGCAGCATTTGTGGCATAATATTGATTACAAACATTTATTTCAACTCGTCTCTCCTTTTCTTTAAAAAAATCAAGGTTAAATTAGGGCACTTACAATCTAAGTGAATGGGGCCAATTTTTGGAGTGTTCAAAGGCTTCTACGGCAGAGAGAATGGGACTGATACTGTGCAATGGCTTTCCCACTTTAATATCTTTCACGCAAAGTCTTTTACTACCAAGAGACATTAAATGTGCATGTTATCCATTGCTACATTGTTGCTGTATTGACCCTAACCCAGCCTCATAACCTAACCCTGCCAGAACCCCAACATCGGTGACTCTAACTACAAATTTCAGGAAGAGTTTTGCAGAACATAATTTTTATATTTTATTAAATACTTAATAACACAGTAAAGACATCTCAAACATTTTCCATTGTATGACACAGTCCTCATACAGTATTTCTTACAGCTAAAGTGGATTTTGTAAGGTACTATTAAGTGCTATTTACAGATGAGTAATTAATAAATACCCTGGGATACCAAGCTATCTATCATCCCCAGTGCCTCTCACAAGGCCAAGCAAACTCAAATCATCAGGATAACAGCCACTATCTCAATCTACACAAACATCTTCCAGCCAGGCAGCTCACCTCCCAAGAAATAGTTCTGTGAGTTCATAATTGTTAAAAAAAAACTTTTCAACTCAGCAAATTGTTGCTCTGTCAGGAGAATAGAGCTACTACTGTGTGCTATGGATTGGTAATCTCTGTAATCTACAGTCTAACCTAAATAGCATTGTATGAAAAAAGATGTTTAAAAAACAATTGCTACTCTGTATAACTGGGCTAGCCTTTCAGTTTTGTTTAGATGTTTTGTTTAGTTGTAAAGTTTCACCCTCTGTATTAATTGGAAGGGAGTGTGTCCAAAATGTACGACATCCTTCATTCTATATCAGTATTTTATCTGGAAAACACGTATTCTCTCAGTAGGAAAGAGTTGGTTAGAATTTGGCCCTTGTTTGTTTTTATTAGACTCCTTAAGCCTTCTGCTCCTTTCTTTCAGCATCAGTAGTCAAGGAGTGACTAATAAAGACAAGAGACTGTTTCTCCCACTCTCCCTCATGCACGTTAAACTGTATGAATCAAGTCTATGTTTAAAAAATAAAAGCTTCAACCAGCCTGTTAGTTTATCTATTTTTTATCCTTTTATGCTTGATATTCAGGTCATGAACATGGAAAGCATGAAGGTTTAAGCTTTAAAGTCAGTGAACTTTTGAGATTTTTTGTCTGCTGTGCTGAACTGAATGTGTTCACAGAGATCAGCAAGGCGATGGGTTGGCCGTTAGCACAAGCTGCACAAAGCTTACTTGTCTCTAGCTAATTGAATGTAAGA
Source organism: Xyrauchen texanus (assembly GCF_025860055.1). Classification (NCBI taxonomy): domain Eukaryota; kingdom Metazoa; phylum Chordata; class Actinopteri; order Cypriniformes; family Catostomidae; genus Xyrauchen; species Xyrauchen texanus. The sequence goes on along the minus strand of NC_068282.1, from coordinate 24,253,479 downwards.
GGTTCAAGACGGGCCCATTCAGACACACTGGCACAGTACAAGTGCTTTCAGGAACAGTGTTTGAAGGGCTTCTATGAAAAACATCTTTGACTGTCACACATCAAAGAAGTTTGACACACATTTCAGCAGATCTAGTTCAGTTTTAGCTTTGACATTTTGACAAAGTTGTATGGATTTTTTATTTTCACTCAAATTTACTCCAATTAGCAAATTAATATGACAAGGTTTTCTACTTTAGGATTGATACATGATGACGCATTGTAAAGATAACAAAACAATCATTAATAACATTTACTTAAAAGCTAGAGCATTAATTTTTACATGTTTGAATTGAGTACAAATGTAGAATTTACTTAATATTTTCAAGTTCATGCTTAAACCAACATATTCCGTGTAAAGTGCTTAATCTTTTCTACAATATTTACTTCACCAAATAATTTGAGTCCTTTTTAGGAACTACTACTACTGCATTTATTAATAGCAATATACAAATTCAATTTAAATTACTTAATTAATTTATGATAATGTTTAAAGTTATTATAATGCAGTAATTTATAATAATAATATTATCAATAATATTAACATTATTATTATTATTGTTATTATTATTAATAATAATGGAAAATGTGTATAAATTACAACATTATTATAACTTACAACAATAATATTGTTTTATTATTACTTTTACCAATTAAAAAAAAATACATGTATTATTATTATTCATTAATAAAGTATAAATTACTTCATTATTATGACTTAAATTATTATAAAAAATTAATACTTACTTAAAAAGCAATTATATTTAATAAAATATATTATTACTTTTACCAATTATAAAAATAATACAATTATTATTATTATTATTATTATATTTTTTGCTATTTGTTCAATTTAATTTCTGATCTCTTAAACATTTTATTTCATATATTTTTAAGCATCTTAAAGTAACATATTTGCCATAATAATTTAATAATCCAGATTTGAAACTATTATTTGAAATGTAATACTTGTAAACATTTGTGTGACTGTTTTAATTATGGTCTAAATCTTTAATGCCTTATGATGTATTTTTGTGTTTGTGATTGGTTTTCAGTCTCATCTATATACCATGGGAGCATGAGCCTCTTGTGGCCTTACAACACCCACAAAGAAAGATAAATAAGATGATTTTGGGACTTTATTGTGTTCTCCTGTCAGTTATCCATTAAAGACTCCAGTAAATCTTTGAGGATTCCTCTGCCCCCTGCCACTGGCTCATTACATCACACTGTGGGAACAGTGTGGCCTGTTTTTGCCCCTTTGTTCACTTCCCCTCCTCTCCAACTCAACTGGACATCTCCAAATGAAAACATCCCACTCTGGTAGCCCTATAGTGAACATCTCATGAGTATAGAAAGAGTTGTTAAACAATATACCATATCTAGTGATTTAATGTCTTCATTTTACATCTGAGTAACTGAAATTTTATTTTCAGTTGTTTATTTCAATAACATGTAATGGAACCAAGCAATTACACTTAATGTGAACTCAAAGTGATTTTAAGGGCATCATTACTGCATGACAGTGATTCATAATGTACATTCTACATGATTTTATTTATTTTTCCTACTGGAAAATACTAGTAATAGTTTTTTTCTTTCTTTCTTTCTTAAAACTGCTCACATAAAAGACCGTAACAAATGGACAAGTAGAAAAAAATATATGATTTTGTTGCAGCCATTGTAAATCGTAAGATTTTAACTGTACACTACTGGTGCCAAAACCTTTTCTGGTGTTTGGTTGCGGTTGCTTTTCTGAAAATTATGATTCAGCACAAAAATGGACTCTGAAACTGATAATTATACACAAAACCTGTAATAACACTGCAGTTAATGCATTCTTTCACAGAAAGACATGACAAGAGTGATGTGCATATGAAGGCACAAATGAATAATCTAAACCTGTTAAATGGAATATACTGCCTGATACACATATCAGTGTGCAGAGTGAATCACTGAAATACATTTCTCCTACTCTTTTCCTATACAGTGGCCCCAAATTTGGACAAGCACTCCACTTGTAGTCATTGCATTAAATAACAATATCAAAACAAGTGTTAACTGCAAACAAATGATGCTAGACCTTTCTGAGAAATAACTTCAAATATTGTAGCTCTTTTTGCAATTACCTTTAACCAGCTGGTCTCAAGGTGATTTTTAGTGGCTACATAAAGTCAGTACCCCCATAAGTTAACAAAGGTGCCCTAGCAGAGTAACCCCAGGTTCATCAGTTCATCATTAACAACAGGCATCTTCCATTATAGGTTTGACAACCAGAAAGTATCTACTGTATATACCTATTTCCTTCATTTTAAACAGTATTTATATTATTTTATCATTAAAAATGTAACAACCCTCTTTTTGTGAAATGTTTCACAAAAAGAGACACAAACACTGCAGATGTTCATTATAAGGCTTATCCATCATGTAGCTGCAACCACAAATAAACAGCTCAATAACCATTTGGACACAGCCACAGAGCAGGAATTGGTTATTATTGGTATGGCAACATTGGGTAAATACCTAAATCAAATGGCCTAATCTGATATGTACAGATGATGTATGACTAGAATACCATATTGATACTGCTCAAAGCTTAACATACTATGCAACCTCAAACTGATCTCACTGTGAATTAGGCAACATTATTTAGCTAAAAATGTTCTGTGATTACCGTATTTCAAAGCACTGCCCTTAGTGGCCAAAGATGGCCTTGAACGTATGGGCTTGTGTGAACTCCAGTTTCCACAGAGTGGCAAAGCGACTTGTTTATTTGGAAAGGTGTAATACAGTGAATAGGAATGCATATTCTATTAAATTTACTTCCTAAACCAAACCCGAACCCTAAAACTAACCACCAGTGGAGTAAAAATTTAATCTTAAAGGGAAAATACAACCTCTGAATTGCCCTCATCATTGATTATATTAGCACAATTACTACTTGGTTTCCATAGTACCAGAACCCGTGTCTCTGGGGCTGCTGTCGCAATTCTCTTTCAATAGCACCACAGGAAAAGGTAAAAACATTTGAACTGAGATAAAGATGTCTGATGGAGTATGGCACATTCGGTAAAAACATTCGGACCAGGCCAATGGGAGCCAGTGCCCTCCAGCTGTAAAACCCCAAAAAACTGGAAACAAGCTACTGCATATGTCAAATTAAAATAGGTTGAAGCACAGCACTTGAATGTGTATCCAGTATTGCTATAATGTGAAATAAATGAATAAATGAGAAATGTTATCTGTTCCTGGCCCCTCCTCTGCACTAACAGTGCATTCTGAACACTTTATAGCAGCTTTGATGTTGTATACTAGTTTTAGTACATTGTTGTTTCTTTTGCAATGTATTACGTACATGGTGTGCTTAATCGCACAATTGAATCTTCGTGACTTCATATTTATACAATCATGACGTTAATTTCTAGTTAATTGTACTTGCAATAAAAGGGTGCCTCCAAAGAGGCTGGTGCCCTTGGGACTCTTGGATGCAATGTGAATATAATCCTCTGCAAATATTTTTTATAGGATGTCAGACAGAGGTGGTGGCCAAGCAGATGATTTGTACACTGTAAATAAAATTAAAATAATTAAAAAAAAGGTAACCTTCCTTTTTTTTTTTATTCATGACTAATTTCAGGAATGCTACTCTGAATGGTGCAAGCTGATTGGTTCTTTGACCTTGTTGTCTGTTAGCCAATCAGTTCACTCATATGTGATATGTCAAGCCAATCAACTTGGTGGAAGACGATAGGTCCTTTGAAGTGTAATTGGGTAGCCAATCAACTAGGATTCTCTCTCTTTGCCTAACATATTAATTTGCTCAGTTTGTAAGAAAGCCAGTTTCACTGTAGCACACTGCAAAGGTTTTCTCTGAACCCACCTCCACCCCAGCACCACTTGTCTAGATCTTCTACATCGGGATTGTATGTATGTCTAATTGTGACGCAGCATGTCATAAATGCTTGTTGCAGCATGTCTTGTGTTTTTCTTATTGTGCAGCAGCATGTCTACATGCTTAACTTAGTATATCTGTGTATGTTCAAAGCAGTAGCTAGTCTCCGTACTTGGTTTGCTGCAGCAGCGTAGCAGATCAAGTCCACCAAGACCAAAATCCTATCAAAATGTCATACCCAAGTTACCGATACAATATCCTCAAATGAACTACTGTACATCCTGATGACAGCCAATGTTTCAGTTTATGAGTCAGACAACATCTATTAAGTTCAGGTGTTTTTATCAAGTTCAGATAAAGATATGACATATAAATAATTTTAATAATTTCAGATAACCGTTGTTAAATTTCAGTATTTTTTAAAAGGAAACCAATTTACATTACTACATCATTGAGTTAAACCAAACAAACATAATTACTTCCCATTACCATGTTCTACACAGGGAATATAATAAGTGCCCAGTGCATACTGATTAGCTTCCTTGCTGTTGATTTCAAGCACAATTTTATTTTGTGTGTGTGTGAAAGCTCTGAACAGCCTCCTTTTTTCAGTATTGGCCAGGTGCTGGCAAACAGTAGCATCAGATCAAAGGGACTATGGGAAAACAGAGGCAGAAGTTTCTTTAATTTCTGCCTGTGTTCGTTAGTCTCCACAGCCAAAGAAATAACACACTGATATTCCCTACAAATCATTCCTGCAAATGTCTCCAAAGTATTCAAAAGCCTCTTTAAAACATCTTAGCTGAATCATACAGTATGTGACTTGCATATTAATCTGAAGGCTGGCCATGGCTGAAGTGTGTTTTTATAGAGTCATTGTGGGAGGTGATGCATGACACAGCCTATAGATTTTCTTTACATTTAAAGGATGGGTATATTATGTAATTGAGACTTTATGTGTGTGGTAGGGGTGGGTGGGGGATGTTATGCAATGAGTGTGTTTGTAAGTATGGTCTGGGTGCATATAGGAGAAGTGGGGAGGGTGAGGAGAGGTCAAATATGTCTTTGAACTGCTGACATACTGTATGCCTATAACTCAAAACAATAACTTTTTATGGAATCGTAAAATATTACTTTGGAAAATATATAGTACATATACCAAAATATATATAGATGTGCATTCTGAGAATATAACATTTTATGATTACTCTAAGTGTTAAGGAGGCACCTCCTACAGGGCAACACACCAAAAATATATAGCCCTATATATTCTCTAAATGGGTGGGCTGATTTAAATGGCATGGCATTCAACTATTTGAAAGGAAAAACTCTCTCAGGCTTTGGCATCAAAGTGAGTTCATACCTTCCAGCAATTTTGCTGAAGTCATTGGAAATAAAATGGCATATATCCCATAATGACACCACTCGCACGCCCTGTTAACATGTAGTCAAATCTAGGGGTAAAAAAAACACACCCATGCATGTAAATACCACTTTACTGAGTGATGGCTTTGAGACATAATTTACTGTACCATATGTCAAGAAGAAACAGGGCCTATGTTTTCTTTTGGTTAGCAAGCCACCAAAACTTAGCTTGACAACTTAGCATGATTTTGTTGTTCATTTAGCACACAGAAAGCTTTTTTAAACACAAACTAATTGTACTGGTAGAGGTGCAGAGATGCTTCATTGTGTGGTTTGCAGAGTAGAGCAAGGTAGTCTGTATTTAACTACTGAAGCACATTTTACACCGAGGGCTAGCTGCCTCGCTAACTAAGCACAAATCTCTCATTTGGAACCCATTAGGTGAATTTACATCCTGCTCTGCTGATGAATGCTTTATTTGCCACTAAAACTGCCAATGTAAAAGCTATTGAAACTACAAACACTGTGATTGTGATTTGTTTTTCAGAGAGGCATTAACTGATTGGTCCTGTTGGCTAGCAAGGTAAGAGAAAGTGATGTTCCTGTCTAAACAGCTTGTCTAAAATTAATTTGAGCTATATATCGAAAGGTTAAAACTAATCTTAAACTTGAAATCTTATAGGGTACTTTAGGTATCATTTTTAGGTCATAGCAACCCAGTCTAAAGTCGTAATAATAGTACGAAATGGTGAAATCGTAAGTTGACTAAGAAATGTATACATTTTACAAATAACAAATTATGTTATTACAATTTTTTCCTAATTTTAACCCCTAACATGAAACCTAAGCCTAATTAAAGAAAGTTTTTACACTTATTTGAAGTGTCTTTCATTCAGAATAAGTCAGTTTCATTGAGCCTGCATAACTCGGATTGGGTTGGATTAGGTTTCATTAATATACTATAGCAGTTTTAACTCAGCTGCATTAAGTTAATGAAACTCGATTTACTAAGGTATATTTAATGAATTTTCTTATGTTGGTCCAACTTCATTAATCTTATCAATCATTAGTATATGCCGGGTAAGCAGTTGTAAGAAGACTGAAACTGTTGCACCATTAGTTTAGTAACAACTGCTTATAGAGCCAAGTAAAACTCACATTAAGCATCAACTGAAAGTGAAAGACCATCCTCAACTCACAAAACTACAGCATAACAGACAAACTTTTTAAATACCAATATAACTAAACTTTAAACATGAACAAATCGTCTCATATTCTGATCTTGCGCAAAAATAACACTAAAAAGTACACTCAGCGATTCCTGAGAAACATTGTTGGTATTTGAACTCAACTACCAAAACAAACACACCCTTCCCTTCAGTGCTTTGGAAGCTCTGCCCCCAAATTCATGCACGCAAATGAATTCCTTTTACCTCTCGAGGTCTCTCCACTGTTGAAAAGCCTCACCGATGTTGACACGGTTCCTAGCCCTCGACTTATCATAATGCTTCTTTTTTAGTATATATTCGTCTGACTTTTTTCTCTTGGTCTGTTTCTCAGCCATTTGTCGTCCTTGGAGTTTAGAAAGTTCACATCAGCCAGATTTGCCATCGCTCTTCTAATGAATTTCCATCTCGCTCTGCCCCCAACCCCCATCCTGTGCACACACAAGAACCACTCCCTGGAGTGGAGTAGTGTGGTGTGGATCAGTCTGATTCACTTGGTTTTTATCACATTTACAGAGCCAGGGCTGTGCACAAATACTAGATTTTTTTTCAGCCCACCCACAGAATGGACAGCTAGCAGATTGTAGGGATATATTTGCAGAATTTGACAAAATGTGTATTGTGTTAGAATTACTGAGTGCACCTTTAATATTAAAACTTGGGAGGCATTCAAAAATGTAGACAGCTAACTTGCTGTCTTGCTTCCTTATCAGTTAATGGCTTAACTAACAACATTTTTGTAATGAATGTAAACTGGTCTCAGAGCAGTTAAAAAGTAACTTTTTTTTTCATCCTACCTCCGTATACTGCCTCTTAAGGCATTTTCCAGTTTTCAAACATAACCTTGTTCTCCCTATCCAGTCCCATGCAAAGTATGCTGAAAAATGGAAATCTGGTTTCATCAATGCTACTTTACCACAAAAAGTACTCATGTAGTCCCAACTCAAATGGATTAAGTAAACATCCATTTTACAAATGTAAATGGATAGAATGCAATGAAATCAAATTGAGACTAAATGTTTTAGAATTGTGTCGCTTTAGTTCATTTTAATTCAGAAAATTGAACAAGCAGCAAAAATCCTTTTTTTGTGTGTGTATTGGACAAAAAAATATTGGGAACCCCTGTGTTAATGGATTAAAAAAAACCTGCTGCAGTATTCTCTTCCTTGACTAAAACAGGAAGCCTACTATATGTGTCAGTAATGTCTACCATCAAACTAATTAGAGACATTATATATATTAAACATTTATTTCAACCCTCTTCATCCAATCTTTAATTTCAATCCTCTTTGATCATCATCTCATCAACTTTATGCACATCTTGTTCTAATCCAGTTAATTCCTTCCTCGTCACACAGTGGCTCCTGGGAACTGGACTGTCTCCATTTCCCCTGACTCATGGCAAACAGCTGAGCACCACACACGCACGCACAAGTTACATATATATTCAGTAGTCATGGAAACCCTTTTCCTAGAAGCACAGACATTATTAACTGAGAGTGGGTGTTTTTGTGTGTGAGAGAGGGCCTGATCTGAACTTCGTTATAATACTGTCCTCATGTTCTGCAGAAAATAAAACAACAACGAATGCATAAATACAAACTGAATACACAGGTTTCACGTTTAGAAACAAAATCCACCATTTTGTCAAGTACCATGTTTTATTACATAACACTAAATGTTAAGACTGATAGTATTGTAGCTCATTTCTTCAATTAGACAAAAATATATTACAACAATGCAGTTCTCTTGGCATACAAAACAGGCAATGCAGGATTATATCCAGTGCTAACACCGAGACAAGGCAAACAGTTACACCACTTATAGAATTTGATTAATTGATAGGATTTAGCTGTCTCTCAGCTTTAAATTACAAGTGCACTTTAAGTGCTAAAGGTACATCTCACATATCTCTACATTGCAAGGAAATGGCATCCAACAAATGCACAGACCACAGCATAACCATTGGTTTCCATGCATCTGTGTTGTGAACATAATTACTTAGTTAGAACCGTGCAGCAGAATTAACAATATTTGACATCATTGTTCACAATGTTCAATGTTGATTCTTCGATCAACAGAACTAGTAAAAATAAGTACCCCAAAACTGGACCCAAAATTGGTACTCTAAGCTAACCTACAGTTGTTTACCTGATTAAAAGATTTGCATACAAATATACAGCTTTGTTACTCATTGATTACAAGAGCATTCTGACAGACAAATAGTAACCTACAAGCAGTTTTCAAATAAACATTATATAAATGAAAGACATTCTGATTGTATAATTAATTGTCAAAGGCAACTCAAGGGTGTTGCTGATTCTGCACTCTGCCTCTTGTAAAAGGGTCACATTGTAACAGATGTGAACATGCTTGGTATTCAGAATGCATTTGTGTTTTGACATTTACTTGTTAACTCAAAGAAGCACACTCTGGGGAGACTTAAGACTTTGGTAGTAAAATGGAGTACGATTTAAACATTCCCTCCTGTTTGAGTAAGAGCAAATGTTACACTTCATTTTCTATTATTGTAATCGCCAGAAAGGTCAGACTAAATGATCAGCCATAGCAAAAAAAAGAAAAAAATCTATTCACTGTGATTTAGTTAAAAAATAAGTTTCTGTGGTTTCCAACTCTTGGATTGTTTTAGCTAAACAAACTTTGGTCCACTCTGAAATATCAATGAAAAGGTCAATGCTCTTTTCAACTGTGAGCATTTTGTAGACATATGCACAATGTAATCCGGATACATCTGAAAACGGAAAACGCTCTCCGTCCACGCTGCCGTTCTCAAGTATTTTCCAAAAGTTGCACATACACACTGAAATGTATGAAAACTCTTAAATCCCCTTAATGCACAGGCAAAAAATTGCCATTCCATGTATGGCCTGAAACGCAATTATCCTAGTGTTACATATCCGGACAGCAATTCCGAGTAAACTTCTTGTCATCTTTGAAGGAATGCCATGTTGTACAAATACCATTTATCTTTAACAATGCTATCAAAGTGGATAGCAGGCACAACAACACTGCTACAACATGAGCAGCCATCTTGATTTTTTTGGGTTGAATGGATCACATGACTGCGTCAAATGATAAAACATACGTCATCTTTTTAAGATATCTCAGTTTTCCCTGTTCACACTTCAGCGCTAAGACAGGATTTTAAAATGTATTCTCTTGGCAGAGCGTTTTCGAAAAACCTTGTTTTCACTGTCAAAAACGCTGTCTCAGTGTGGACGGGAGGCTAAAACTTAGAGAAAACATACGTTTTCAAACGAAAACGTATTTGTGTGGATGTGGCCTAAGGGTCCGTTCACACAGAATGCTTTATTGTGTCCGTTGCTCCACGACTGTTTTTCCAGTGTTTTGCGCCCAAATGCTGTGTTTTTAAGATGCCGTGTCAAGTTGAAGGAACTTTTAAAAACATGTCTCAAGGCACCTGTATTCTGTTCCATTTATTGCACTGCATCTGGCTTTTTTTAAACATAAGAACATGTTCAGTCTGATCGGCCCTTAAGAATACATGATTCATGATCTTGAATTTCTATATTTTTGTTAACCTAATTGTTTTTGATGACTGATTACTACTGAGGACTGTTTTTTTCTGACAGTCTTAAAATAGAAAAAAAAAACAAAAAACAATATAAGCTCAGAGATTTGCAATTACATAATTTAAAATAAATAACTAGCTGACTTATGCAGTGAAGTACAGAAATAATGAAGAGACTTGTTAATAAATAGCTCATGACATTTTTCAATAGATGCCAATTCAGAAAAGATTACGATTTGCATGTAAAATGCACATTTGAAACATGCATCCATAAACATCTACACAACCTGACATAGAGTATAATATAATTCCAAGGTGAAGTGTGCATTTTCTGTGCAACTAGTTTCACTAAACGGAACAGCAAAAATGAAGAATTTTTTCAAACCGGTTTCTAGAACACCTGGTCTAAAAAATGGATAGAACTCACGCCATTGGTTAAGACAATGTTTCATTGTCAGGATGCTCAAACAAACAGAGTAATGTTTCAATAGCACCACAGAGCCACAATGTTTACACTTTTTGGGGGAAACAACCCAGAAATTGCTTAGAGTTATCTCTGCATATTAAGCTGGGAGAGGAAAAGGTATTTTAAAACTGAAATAAATACAAATAAACACCACGTTTAATTCAGGGGTTTTAAATTTTGACCCCCACAGGTCAAGCTTTTAACCATTTTAAGATCTATATTGAGAAGGTAAACTAATCAGACATCAAGGTCTGCAAGGTGGTAAATAGAGGACCGGAACAGTCTCTGATAAACACCTTTGGCTTCATAATCTTGTACATTATCACAAAAATGTCACATCATCCTGTGACTGCACCCAGCGCCAGTGTGCATCATACTCTAGTTGAACTTTGCCATTCATTTTGCAGGTATCCAGCTCAACTTTGCCATTCTTGTATGTTTTCACTTTAGGGCTAAGAGTCTTCCCAAGCTTCTCAGCCAGACAGTCTCTGGGTGAGTCTGAGCCAACTATCTGCTTCACTGCTTTGTCCATGATTCCGTTGATCTTGCAGGGCTTTGCCTGATTTGGGACATAGTTGACTGAAGGTTGCAGCCTCCCTGTATCAGACACTGCTTTATTCCAAACCTGAGCTTCTTCCTTTGGAGCTTCAGACTTGACTTGTGGAGATCTGGTTCCAGATCCGGTGGCACTGCTTATTCCTCCTCCATTAACTCTTGAGCCATCTGTCCCCACAGGGGCAGCACAGAGAATGGAATCAGTCCCACTGGAGGGGCAGTACTCATCCAGGTCATCAGCTAACGTGTCCAGGTAGCTGCCAATGGAAATGTTGTCAAGCTTGTCATGGGGATCTTGCAGGCTGCTCCAGCTGCCCTTCCAGGAGGTGTCAGGACCATCCCCTAAGCTGTACTGGCTGCTGGTCAGACTGCTGCAGCGGCTGGTGAGTGCTCCACGCTCTTCCAGGAGCCATTTGACTGCCTCAATGCCCTCATGCAAGGCTAGCAACTGGTTCAAGATCTTGACGTCAGCTGCTCGTAAATGAGCCTGGAAGAAAGACAGATAGATGGAAATCAAGGGTGCTCATTTATCAACAACTATAATTATAGTTATAACAATCCAAAACACCCTTTCAATACAAACTTGTGCATTATTGTTTTAAAATATATTGGCTAATTTGATTATGCTATTAGCTATTAATATAAGCATCGAAATCTCAGCTCCAATTAAAACATTTTATCATGTTTAAATATGTTCCACAGCATTCCGCAGATTTCCCCCCAAAATTAGCACAGAAAATTTGAAAAATGTATGCTCATATTCAAAATTTTCTGAAGGCACAAAAGTGAAATACAAGCTGAAAATTAAAGGGACAGTTCACCCAAAAATTTGAATTCTCTAATCATTCACTCACTTTAATGTATGACTTTGTCTTCTGCTGAACACAAATTAAGATTTTTAGAAGAATATCTCAGCTCTGTAGGTCCATACAATGCAAGTAAATAGGTAGCAAAGCATATAAAAAAAAGTAGCATTCTATGCTATGCCGAACTTAGAATCCCATGCTGCATTGCAATGTAAACAAACATGGTGGCGCAAACAGCCAGCAATCACATTTGCGATCACATCTATCATAATCAATCATTATAAATATATAAAACCACTATATAATATATATATATATATATATATATATATATATATAAAATATATATTTATAATAATATTAAATGTTTGATGATATATAATTTGTCCTCCAGATTTCGTTTTATTACTGCACGCATTAAAGAACTCACCCTGGGGATCCGTCAGTACAGGAGAAACTCACATGTGAAAAGTGTTTTAAAAATATAAATCTCCACTTTCACGTTCAAATTCGTCTTCTTTTGATTTTGGCATTTCACATTCCTTGTGCATATCGCCATCTACTGGGCAGGGAGGAGAATATATAGTAAAAAAGTAAATATTGATGTTTCTCACCCACACTTATATCGCTTCTGAACATATGGATTTAACCACTGGAGTCATAAGGATTTATTTGATGCTGCCTTTATATGCTTTTTGGAGCCTCAAAGCTTAAATAAAATTCAAAAAAATATTTGTATGTGTTCAGCTGAACTACCGCTTTAAGTTATTTCACTGTGAAAAGCAAAAGTAAAAACAACACTTTTTGCTTTCTCTTTGTTAGGTTCGACAGTCTGACTGGAGTTTTGTTGCTGAATGCAGAGCCGGAGGTCCATTAACGTAAATGCTTTTGAGATTTATAGATCTTCCTGACAACATCAATTTCCCTAGTGAAGCACTCATCTGCTCTTCCTAATTCCCACAGCAAATGGGTTTTCCTATTTCACTGTAAATTTTCCAGTTCTCTTCATCTGAAACATCTAAAAATAAAGTCCAACGGTTATAACTTGTGGTAATGCTTATAACTAATGCTGTAACTTAGTTGTAGAAAGAATATAAAAACTTATCAGGGCATAAGTATTCCTCTAAGTGCACCAGATATTATAAATTAATATTGACATGACAATAATCTGCAAAGTAATTTTTATTTAAATTTTAAACAAAGCACGCCCATCCACAGACCAGACAAGTTTAAAAAAATATACATATATAATAATACATAAGTCTATATAAAATGTTAAGTTCTCATCAAGATCTATACGTTTATGGAACAAGAAATCTTGAATGTGTACTTCCATTTTCACTCAAATACATCCTCCCCTCTCAGGTTCCACTTGGGTCCCCTAAGGCCAAATCAATGAAGAGTCAAAATGGATGTTATTGATTACAGTCTTTAGTTGGTCTTCTGACTGCACTTGCTCCAGTTCTTTTGGAATGGATTCTCATTTTATGACTTGTATTCATCAAGATGTGAGGGAAGTTCTTATAAATTTCATTATAATGTTTCATTTGCCAGCAGGGTATTTTCAGATTTTCAGTAAGTTATGAATTTACCACATATGTCATAAGATATACAAGGTCCTGACCCCTGCTGGATGATTGAACAGCTCCCATGTTCATAAAACTGGTCTCATAAACACTCTGTGCTTCCTCTGGATGTCACTGTGCTTCGGCTCCCACAAACATTGATGGATAATGCCCTGTCTGCACCCAATGAGCTACAACCACCAGGTATCTCTTAAAGTGCTACTCCTACAACAACAATAATATATTTTATAAAAAGTATATTTTAAAAGAAAATATTATTAAAATATTTTTTAGAAGACCAATTAGGGCTGGCAGTTGGGGGAATCAGGGTATCATTAATGGAATCGTTAACTGGAATCAAGATGAGAAGTTCCAGAATTGCCCCTAAATCTGATGGATACAAAAAAAATCTCAGGACCAGCTTGAGAACAGAATGATATCAATCAGATTAAATGCACTGGGCCTGTCATAAATGGACAGTGTGCTCTTATGCTATGCATTCAAGCCTGCTGTTTCATTTAAACGCCACAGTGGACCGCTGATGTCAGCCACACTAATTACAGTACAAAAAACCAAGAGAGAGCATTTATGAGAGCGTGGGAGACAAAAGGAACAAATGAGAAGGAGAGAGGGGGGAGAGGTATAGAGTCAAATTTAGAATGCAAAAACAAACAAGCATTAGAGAGTATATAAAATAAGACCTTGTAGGGTAAATAGGGAAATATGTGAACAGTATATGTAAGAGTCAATAGAGATCAAGATAACAGACTGTAACAACTCTGGTTTGGATTGTGTTAACATCAGCACTCTATCTCAGTCTGAGTTACTGAGACTAATGAACACACTCGTAAATATTATCCTTGTCTCAGCATTGATGTGGTGAGTGCTGATCTGGCTTTGCCCAACTCAACTGCCTGGCTGCGTAATTATCTCTATATCAGGCACTGCTGTAAATATCCCATACTTTTATATATCAGAGCATTAACCCCCTAATTTGTGAATTAATAACCCTGTTTCTTTACATTTGCATAAGGTTCAACTGATTGACACTTTGCTGCCAAGTGGACCATAAGTCATAAATCTGCAGGTTTTCCAAGTATGATGTACTGTAAATAAAACCAGCTGCAACTGCAAACATAGGCCTACTCTAGTTTTTGTAACACTAGAAACCTATGTAGACCTATCTCCTAGGTTTATAAAAGTTTTTAATTGTTATAATGAAATTTAAAACAATTTTTAACCCCCTTGAAAACCAGCTATTGCTTGTTATTTCAATGTAAATTCGCTTGATCTAATACAGTATTCTAATAAAAGCTGAAATAAAATAAGTATACAGTGTCATTTTATGTATTTAATAATTAAACAAACACTGTACATTTGTTTACTAGTTTATTTTTAAAATAATTAAAAAACACTATTTAAACGTGAACTGTCAGAATTAATGTGTTTAATTAAAAAACTTTGACATGTTAATTTTTCTTAATCGTGATACAACACAAACCAGCATAAACAGAGGTTGGAAGGGCGGAACCTTTGTAATGTGTGCTTGGAATCTTCAAACAGACACACACACACACACACACACACACACACACACACACACACACACACACACACACACACCAGCACTTTTGTTAATGCTATTTGATGTACAAATCGATAGAAATCAAGTTTTTTTTCAGCCTATGTAAAGCACATTTTAATTACCACAGAAGCATGTCAAGTCTTAACTATCACCAAAGCGCAGAATAAGACGTGTGTGTTTGCAAACGCTTTTCATGTGGAGTTCAAAGGGCTTGATGCTGACACTCTAACGCGAATCATGTACGCAGCTTCATGATTGCTGTTGGAAAGCAGATAGCCACACTCTGGCGATTGATTAATATTGTGGAGGATTAGTTTAAGATATTTAATATTCAATACAATACAAATGCAACTTATGGGGACTAATTCTTTCAATTAGTCAACTTCCCAATTAGGCTTTGGGAAACATTTAATGTTTAATGTAACTTGATTTGGTGCTATTTTAGTGCATTTCTATCTTTATACTGTGGAAGGCTTTGTTTGTTAATTAAGCATTATATTGTTAAATATTTTTTTGTTTTGGAACTAAATGTATTTTGAAGGGAAAGTATATATAGCATACATTTTCAGCACTAATCAAAATATGTGATTAATCACGATTAACTACAAAAAAAATATGTGATTAATCACGATTAACTACAAAAAAAATATGTGATTAATCACGATTAAACATTTGAATCGACTGACAACACTAATTTAAACATGAAGCAAATATTTCTTAATAAATTCTAAAAGATTTCAATAATATTTTTTTTTTTGGCTTTCATTCTGAAAGTAGTTCATAGAAAGTCAAAATCAAGTGTAATTATTTCTGATTAGGTGCATCTGCCGTTCATTAGCATCAGCCTTGTGCAACGGTAACAGCGGCTCCTCTAGCTTGGATAGATGATGTTGCATTCAGAATGACCAATATTTTTGAGCCCTATACCCTCTGAAACTCTCACTTTGGAGGGTAAACCCTTTGCAGGGATTAGCGGATAGGGATGAGCCAAAATGGAACACACCCTTAAAAAGGAAATTCATATAGAATTATTGGTAAGGGTCATAGGTCACATGTTTGGATTGGTCTCAAAGGACAAATTCCAATTTAATGTTTGTCTCGAAGGACAGAGCTCTTGATATGGGCACTCTGCAGGGAGCATGGCATTAATGTATGAATGTACCCTTAACAGCATTTTCTTATTTTTGTTTGGAACGACTCTTTGAGTGGCATCCCCTTTTCGCAGTGCCCTTCAAGAGCGTAAAAATGCCATTTGGGAAAATGCACAAAGTCAGAACATAAATGGATAAAATGCCCATTAAAGATCTGTCCATTGAAGTGAACATCATTCATTAGAGGGTTAAGCAGTGCAGCAAGTTTTCAATTCAAATTCATTTAATATTTTAGCTGAAGCAACAATCTGGAGGCTATATTATTTTTCCAGAGAGGTTAAAATGACAGACATCATTAAAATTACTAAATAAATGCTAAATGTATCAATCACAATGTCACTCTTTTTGCAATCTTCTTTGTTAAAAAGTTTGACTGTCCTTATGTAGCTTCCAACTCAGTTCCAGGCTTAGAGCCACAGTGACCCAAAGACTCTCCTCAGGGAGAGCATTCCACACTGTCTGAGGTTCACACTGGAGACAGCACTTTATTCTCACAGCCAGAAGAATTCCAGTTTCCCACTCTTTCAAAACCATAGCTCATACGTCTAGGGTTCTAAATCTTGGAATTTTGGAGAGCTCATTTTCCATGCTATGATGTCCTGCTCTGTTAAGTATCACACCACGTGCCGCATGCGTAAATGAGTATGCCTTTCACAAACAGAATTCCCCTTTGTCTTACCTACTCTCAAAGTTTAGTGAATAATTTGGCCTGGAGAGCAGTTTGGACATAGTTTGGAGAATTGTTTGGGTCATATTTCACCACAAAATAAAAATACTTTATATAACTATACTGTTATATGCATACTACATAAAGAAAATTACTGTAACACAGTAATGAAATCATCCTGTCCAGACACAATTTTTTTTATTCATATCAGCTTAACTTGAATTCAGCAAAACAAATACAGCAATACTGTATACTAAAAATTGTACTTTGTAATTTCTAATTTCAAAATATGTATTTTCTTTATATGTGATTTTTCACATTACAATAAGTTACTGAAAAATGGGAGGCACCTTAAACATGCCTTATAGTCATACAAATATTGTCTCAATGCAAAGGCTTACATTTTATTTCAAAATATATATATTTAAATCACAAGATTTACTCATTTACCATTTATAATATTATCGCAATATACAGTAACCACAATAATAAAGCATTTGTCTTTGTTCTAAGCACAGTAAGCCGTAACTAAGCACTTCAAAGAGGAGGAGGTTTCCAAGCCTTCAGACAGGTATGTAAAGAATGTTTACTTTTCCATTTTAGGCAACTGCAGTAAATTTGGTCATTGCTGGAGTAAAACGGTCTATGAAATAAAGTCTTAAGAAAACAAACTCCCAATCACTTCTAACAAACACCAGAGTCAAGATGCAGGTGTAGGTGCAGACTGATCTCACAGTGAAATCGTAAACAGTAGGTTGTCTCTTCTTTCTGTGGTCACCAAAATTCAAAACACTGCCTCCAGTGACCAAAGCAGTAAGTGTTGTTGAGCATATGGAGAAGTGTGAGCTCCTTTTTCCTGCTGAAATGCATACTTTTTTAATCAATGTTCTGAACACTAGAAAAGCAAAATCTGACATTTTGTAAAGGAGTTCAATTTCCACTATATTTCCAGGTTCAAACTTTTGGACCCCACTATGTGTGTTTGCCCTTTTCTCTTAAGTATGTAGTTTGAAAGTCACTATCATTGTGGTCTAAGGAGCGGGAATGCTTGGATGAACATTTCAAATATTGATAATTTACATAATGTGTTGCAAAAGGAAAAAAAAGAACAAATAAAACAGGAAATATAGGCTGTCATTTGCTCTATGTGGTCTATACAAAGCCTACGTGCTTACTTGCCCAACTCACCAAGAGTGAAGCGCTGTGCTGCAATATCAGCGATTTGTGAAGTGCGAATGGTTTGCACATGCTGCGCTCATCTGTTGTTGACTAGCGCTGTTTCATCACACTTTAATAGTGTAAAGAGTCCCATTTAGCTCACAACTAGTAACGGATTACATGTAAACAGGATTACATAATCAGATTACAAAATTAAGTACATGTTAATAAAATACATTTAAAATCTGATTACAGTTACTTTTTATGGATTACATGACTACATACTGTACTAATCAGGCAAAGGCAGTAAATTGTTCATACTTTATTGATTGGGGGTTGCACATAAAGACCTGATAGCCACCAGCTATAATTTAACTAAAGATGGTAATCCTCCCATAAATGCAGAACTGATTGCATTAGTGCAGTAAAGTTTCGTTTCGCAAATTGCTTTTGTACTCGGCTTTAAAAATGTGCACTTTTGCAACATCTTTTGAGACTTTTTTGATGATGTTAATTCACAAATATAACTTGATCTGTTCTGATCTGTTAACACACTTATCCCAGGGTATAGAACTCTCTGAAACAACATGCTGACTTCCCGTCTGATCATGGTGATACGTGTGTGACCTTCAATAAACTGCAGCTGTCTTTTCATGTCTAACTGATACACAGAAATATTGACAGGATTGAGAGGATCTCTTATATCGCAACATGTCACCTCTATCTCCATTCTTTAATCTACTGGCACGTGTGTTCTGTCTCGCTGCATTCCTTCCTAACCTCTATTTTCTCCCTCTCTACCATTTGCTCTCGCTGTTCTTTACCTTTCCCTCCCTCTTTCTCCTCTCTTTCTATCTCCCCTTCATCCATCTGTCAGCACACTATCCCCTGTCTTTCCCATCTGTGTGTCAGGTTAGGAGAGAGCTGCAATCACAGGTGGCCAAGACGCTGAAAGTCATCGAGGACACCCCTCTCTCGCTCTTTCTTCATGCAGATCACAAGTGGTATAAATAACAAGCTATTATTTGGATTTCAGGAAATGCATTACTAAAGTAATTTACAAGATGTAACATGTTTTGAAATGATTCATGTGCACATTTCATTTCCTTGCCATTTTTATTTTATATTTTTATGAACAATTTGTATTGATTCCATTCAACAAATTAAATAAACATTTCAGAAAATGCAGAATCCCCACCATTTTTTACATTTGTCTATACTGTCTCACACCTACTTTACATTATAATTATGTGCGTGTGTGTGTGTGTATAGACTGCAGCAGTGCAAAGTGACAAAATCACAGTGTAAGGAAGAGTGTATTGATAGTTGACTTACTGTAGTTTGTGACTAATTCTGTGAAATGACATCAACACAAAAGTAAAACAAAGTCAACTGTCTACACTAGAAGCGATGAAATGTGACACAACAAAAGAAGATTGTTTGGACAGTTTTTCATTGATGTACTTTTTGGACTATAATTTCCCAAACCAAACCGATATAAAATGCATGCCAGCATGTTGTTTTTATACAGTAGTACCCTTCACCTTTTTATGTAATCTTGGCTGTTGCAGCAAACCATCATAGTGTTAAGAAGTGTTAATTATTGAGGCATCTGCAGCAATCATCACAATGCCAAATTAATTGAGATGCCTTCAACAAATTAGAAATGACAGCTGGTAGTAGCATAAATCTTGACAGCTTTGAGCCCTTCTAAGAACTCTCCCACTGAAAAGCACCATAGCAACAACATCAGAGTCCATTTCCTTATTGGCTCTGCATTCCACTGAGGAACAAGCTACTTTCCCTAACTACAACAATTCTTCACACAGCTGAGGGTGTATCTGCCCCAAGAGATTAAGGTTAGTTGGGTTACAATATATACAATATGAAAAGAGCAGCATATTTATACAATTTTGGAAATCATGCCACTCCCCCACTTTAACCTTATTACAGATAAGTGGTTGCAAGCAACTGCAATTAAACATTTTCAAAAAAGTATCTATTTCTTGTATGACATTTTTGGGCCTTGTTTCAATGCACATTTTACTGTTTGACAATGCAGTGAGAAATTCTTTAGCGTTGATTTGGTTTGTGGAATGTGGGTTGGGAAATTGGGACCCTTCAAAATGAGAAAACAAAAACAGGCTGCAGGCTTCTCCCTTTGTGTTTATGACAAGATGAACTCAAGTCAGTATGTAAGAATTTTGTTATGGATATGTGACAGACAGTGGGGCCATAAGCACGTATATGCCATATGCCTACTTTGTTCCCAGGGCTGTTTGCATTTAATGACTTTTCAGGATCAATATTTGCGTATACCCTCAGTATACCCACTTGTTTTGCTGCTATATAAGTCCATAATATACTGTTGTGTTTTTTTTAAACAGGCTTTGAAAACTGTTGTAATTAATGCATTATCGCTTGAATTCTACCCTTCCCCGCCCTGACAACTGCTGTCATCACTGTCATCAACTGAGGGAATTCATGGCAGTGGGTGGAGAGACACTCTCACACTGAAGCAGTAACAAGAACACTATTATTACTATAATAATAAAGTGCCCAACATGGTCTTCTGCTGTTGTAGCTCATCCACCTAAAGTTTCGACCTGTTGGGCATTCTGAGATGCTATTCTGCTCAATACAATTGTACAGAGTGTTTATCAGAGTTACCATAGCCTTTCTGTCAGCTCAAACCCATTCTCCACAGGTGTTCCTAATAAAGTGCTCAGTGAGTGTATATAATTGCTTAAGCACACATGCTCACCCATCACGGTGTGGATATGGGCATAACTCACTCGGCAGGTCTATACTTTTATCATATATTGTAGGTCATCTGTGGAGTGGCATATGTAGGGTGGTCAGATGTCCCATTTATACCGGAACAGTCCCGTATTTTCTAGGGTCCCGTATTTCCCCTCTCCTAAAATTTCTCTATCGCCTATGTAGCTTTCTCAGTCATGATTCTAATCAAAGGTAGCCAAGGATATGGCTTGTAAAACCAATAAAATCACACTGTGTTATCTGAAGTACATGATTGGATTAAACGATCCAATCACAATCCCCAATCAATAGACGTCCAGTTAGTGAACTGATTGAAGAGTCAGTTTGAAAGAGCACACAGATGAAATTGCAGCTGGTAAAATGTCAAGGAAGTGTGCATGTACATTTAATGAGGATTTTTACATTTCTAAAAAGGAGTCACAGACAGCACCTAGTAAAGTGAGGTGTGAGATTTGTGGAGCTAGCTTTTCCATCGCCATGGAGTCCAAATCTGAAGCTGTCATATGCAACATACTCAGTTTTGTGCAGCCGTACTATCAGAAATTACTGCAGCATGGCAACACACGTTTCCTCTCTCCAGCTCTTTAAAGTATACCTCACATTTCTTTCTCAAGAAAAATGCCCAAAGTTTCTAAGAGACATTTTCAGTGATCCTTGCACTAAATTTTGGATTGGCTTAGCACTCAAGCAAACAGCCACTTTTAACCCTGCACTGGAGATAGTAGAGCAAGACCACATATCAGCCACAGAAGTGGCTTTACACATTCATGACCTGAGAAAAGTCTTGCAGCTGGAAAGACATTCAGAGCAGCCTCGAACACTTCTACTCCAGAATCCCCACTTTCAGTTTGATTGACGAAACCACTCTCTTTGATGAGTGGGCTTGCACGAAAAACATTGTCACTCGTCGCATCACTGAGTGGAACATGAACAAGTTGGCCATGTCTGAGAGATGACAGACATTTTCCGTGAGCTGTCGAGCAAGACAATCAACTTTGGAGTCTTAGCCAAGGTCATGGAGTTTGTTTTATACCTGCCTGGGACATCTGAATCTGTGAAGCATGTTCACTCATTAATGAACGCAGCATGGACACCAGGTTAATCTTGACTCAGCGTAACAGTCATGAAGGCAATGCTTTTCATACATCTTCATTTTTGACTGAACTGCTCTGCATTTTTTTTCATTGCTGCGAGTGAAAATACAAGGTGACAACAGTTACAGATCCTCTACTTTGTATTGAGGTAAGGTAAGGTAAGGTAAGGCCTAGGTAAGGATACGTCAATTTCATTTTTGCAGAGAGGGGGCTGTCCTGTTTTCCACAAGCAAGAATCTGATCACCCTAGGCATATGACAAAGCCAACAAGTCATTTGACTCCCTGTGTTGTCACACCATTCATCCATTTCATGCAGTTCACAAGACAGAATATTTAAATGTAAAGTAAGAATGAAAAAGTCAAGTCTTCAGACACAATATAGTATATACACTATATAATACCTTTGTAAACCTTAGGGTACGATTGCTGGGGCCCCCTGGTGGCTTGACTTAATTTAATAGCTCAACCCAAATTGTATCATGTATATATATATATATATATA
Source organism: Xyrauchen texanus (assembly GCF_025860055.1). Lineage (NCBI taxonomy): Eukaryota > Metazoa > Chordata > Actinopteri > Cypriniformes > Catostomidae > Xyrauchen > Xyrauchen texanus. The sequence goes on along the minus strand of NC_068282.1, from coordinate 24,231,074 downwards.
TATATACACACACACATATCTATCTTACAGTCTTACCATCTCCAGTTTAAGTTTTCGGATCTTCTCATCCAGGCCCTTCTTCTCTGTCTCATTGCTCTCTGTCTGATGATGAGAAATTATCTTGTGGTCCTCTCTCATCCACTTTAGGAGTCCCTCCGGCGTCTTCCTCCCCACTTTCACCTCCAGATCCTTCAAATCTGGCACTGGTTCACTAGTATTGCTTTCCTCCATGATTTTAAAAAGGGCCTTCTCAAAGGAAACGGGCAAAAAGACAGAAAAAAGGTAACTGCTTGACTTTTCCCTATGAATTGTTAAAATAACCAGCTCCTTGGCTTAGTAACAAAATTTGCCCCCACTGAGTATCATGCCTGAAAAGCATATGCAAAATGCATTAATTGTTTGTAAGCATATATCAGTCATTCAGTTTTGCTGAAATTCGCACATGCATGAACAACGCACAAGAAAACACATAAAAGCTGCGTCAATTGAGCTTAACGGCATCAAACGTGACAGTGACATACCTGTTTGATATTCTAAAGAGTGATAAGACAGTCTTGTTTCCAAATGCGGTCTGTAATATCTCCTTCAGTGGGAAAAACAGACCACCTGAGCATGATGCGAGGATATTTGATGATTCAACCGTTAAAATGTATTCCATATACACGCAGTTTAACTCCTCGATGGTGCATGACAGAGTGTTCGGGTAAATAATAATGACGTGACGCTCGGAGGGTCGGTCTGTACAGGGGCTGTGCTGATACTGACCGGTCCGTCCTCCTGATGTGGTCGAGGCTGGACTGAGTGAATTCCACCTGCATGACACCGAAAGCTGAGAATACACATCGTGGGGAGGACAAATTCGTTGCCGTAAATATTGTAGTAGACACGACCGACTGAATTGAAAAATAATTATCTCCAACAAGTACACTCATACGTCACATAACACTGTCATTGGTTTCAACATATTACATTATATGATTAACATAGCACCCAATGACACTAACAACAACAACAACAACAACAAAAAAAAACTAATAATTAAGCAGCTCCACAAAAATAAATTACACACAAATAGTGATGCTACACATTTCTGATTATTTGATAAAGTTAACACTCTTGATGGATGGATTAAATTAAAATAGTATGCTTTTAGTGTGTCTGATGGAGTTTGTCTAATTTGTGGTTACTATGATTTCACTACAAAATACCATGGTGATACTATGGTTACTGTAGTAAAACCATGCTTAATTTTTGTAAAGGAAAGTTGGGGTTAGGTTTAGGGGTTGGTGTAGTGTGTCTGTGGGACTCAATATTATCACAACACCAGCATAGTGTTTTAATAAAAACCTGTTCACTTACATAGTTTGTTAGCTGAGACCTTTGTATACATATCAAATCAATTTATTATTAAAAATTAAAAACTCAGATTTAAACAAGTTTTGTCCCTTATCTCAAGAATCAGTGATTTATTTGCACTGAAACAGGAAAGCTGTAGCCTAATGTGTAAAGTAAGACTAGTTAATCTAATGTAAATTAAATGAAAAAGTGATTAAGGAAGAAATATGTATACATCAAGAATATCCTACATCTTTCAATTTGAGTTTATAATTGTTGATCAGTAAGACTATTGCTCATATATATATATATTTATATAATGTGTGTTTGTGTGTGTGTGTGTAAAACCTATATATATATATATATATATATATATATATATATATATATATTATGCTGTTCAGACCGAACTGTGTGAAATGTTAAATATCAAGCGCCATTGTCTGCCTGCAAAAAACATTAAAGACTGACATTTCATATTTTTTCCAACCTTTTTCCAACCAAATTCTATTTGTAATCTTCTTGCCAATCTTCTTGTAAGTCAGGATATTGTGAGTTGACACTGTTTTTCCATACCAATGAAAAAAGTCATGCTGGTCTGTGCAGCATATTACCACGTGGCTGATATTCATGATCTGTTCCTGTATTTAGTTTCAAACAGAAATAAAATACTTTACAGGTTTAGACAAGAAGCAAGTACCAGTCCATATTCTTCCCTGTGTCACACACTAGTGTTCACCCAGGGACAATTAAGTAAAGTCAAGATGACCTCACTGCACATCTGCTGGCTGCACAGTGAGGATCTCCTCTATGTTATAGTCATCATGGACAAAAACAAAACAGGACCATAAGGAGAACAACTTCACACAACAGACCCATATTTTAGTCTGTGGTAACCATAAAAATGTCACTGTTCATTCACACCACTTTTAAATGGGAGCTTAAAATATAACACTGACTGCATGTCTGAGGTAGGCCTACTATTATAGAGTTAGTGGCAGCCAAATGGTAATATGGAAACATTCAACAATTAAAATAAGAACTCTGTATGAGGTCGAAGTTTGTTTGTTTTTTTGTGGTAAAATCGGTTTACACTTTCCAAATTTCAGAGCAACCCTCTGGTGGAACTACAGTCGTGCACAAAAGTAACAGTACTACAAACCAACGCTGCGTTTTTCACTTACTTGTTTTAATGGATTTGACATGAGAAGCACAGCGTGTCTGATTTTTTTGAAAAATCATTTGGGTAGTAAAAATACATTCATATACTCAATATATTCTGTGGCTGTTACACCAGTTTTGCAAAATAAATAACGTGGTTCATTACAAGTATTGGGGAATTTTCTAGATGAAATGTCCACTGTGTGGTGCTTTAAGTGAGTTAGATGTTCTCCAAAATAGATGAGGTTTTTAAGGCTAATGCTCTATCAAGAACAAAACCTACTTTCCTAACCTAAATCTTAAACCTAAACCTAAGCTATAGTGTTATAAAAAGCAAATGTGAGATGAAAAACAGATGAGTTTTTTTAGATTATTGCTCCATCAAGTTCTGAAAAAACAAACTTGATCTCGCTACCCTAAACCCTACACCTAACAATAGTGTCATAAAACGCAATTGCTGATAAAACCACGTGATTTTGTGCTGCTTTTATGACACTTTTGATGAGCGTGCATTGTTGGTTGAGCTACCCCGAATTTTTGGAGTGACTAAAAATAACACCTGCCACACAACACAGCTATTTGCAGCACAGTATTCTATTTGAAACAGAAATTTACTTCAGACTGCAACTTAATTGTCGGTTCAGTGATGTGGGCCCTTACGCTGTTGAGACTGAATTTTCGACCCGGGTACAATTCCGCGTTTGTTGCACACTTTTTCCCATTATGTTTCATGTCTCTTGTCTTACTAAATATTTAATATATGAAGTATTAAATATTTTCTTTTATAATACATAAAATGAATATAAAAGGTAGTTTTACTATATAGTAGTAACCATGTTTTTTGGCTGAAACCATAGATTTGATGCAATTAACAATGGTGTCACTTCTGTAACCATACAGTAAAAACATGGTTAATTTTTGTAAAGGAAGGTTGGGGTTAGGTTTAGGGGAAGAGGTTGGTGTAGTGTGTCTGTGGGACTCTAAATAAACACAAAACTTTGCTCGACAGATCAAACACTCAATTCAACCATACGCCAGTGCTGCACATTCGTTCTCTCTCTCCCTCTCTGCTGGCGGTGGCGTGGCCGTTTATATCAGCTCTGCCCATGCTCATTGGAATTAAAGACAGGTGTTAGACATAATTTAGCACAGGTGCAAGCCCATACTGCTCTCTCTCCCTCTCTCTCTCTGAACGGGCGCTCGACCACGCCCCCGCTGCCACATGCACATATTGTATTTTTGTTATTGCATGCTCTCTGCAGTTGAAGTCAGAAGTTTACCTACACTTAGGTTGAAATCACTCCACAGATTTCATATTTGCAAACTATAGTTTTAGCAAGTCGTTTAGGACATCTACTTTGTGCATGAAATGAGTCATTTTTCCAGCAATTGTTTACAGACAGATTGTTTCACTTTTAGAGTCAATTAGAGGTGTACATGTAGATGTATTTTAAGGCCTACCTTCAAACTCAGTGCCTTTTTGCTTGACATCATGGGAAAATCAAAAGAAACAAGCCAAGATCTCAGAAAAAACATTGTGGACATCCACAAGTCTGGTTCATCCTAGGGAGCAATTTCCAAATGGTTGAAGGTGCCATGTTCATCTGTACAAACAATAGTATGCAAGTATTAACACCACGGGACCACGCAGCCATCATACTGCTCAGGAAGGAGATGCATTCTGTCTCCTAGAGATAAATGTACTTTGGTATGAAAAGTCCAAATCAATCCCAGAACAACAGCAAAGGACCTTGTAAAAATGCTGGAGAAAACAGGTAAACAAGTATCTATATCCACAGTATAATGAGTCCTATATCGACATAACCTGAAAGGCTGTTCAGCAAGGAAGAAGCCACTGCTCCAAAACCACCATAAAAATGCCAGACTGCAGTCTGCAAGTGCACATGGGGACAAAGATCATAGTTTTTGGAGAAATGTCCTCTGGACTGATGAAACAAAAATGTAACTGTTTGGCCATAATGACCACTGTTATGTTTGGAGGAAAAAGGGTGAGGCTTGCGAGCCGAAAAAAAAAAAAACATCCCAACTGTGAAGCATGGAGGTGGCAGCATCATGTTGTGGGGGTGCTTTGCTTCAGGAGGGAAAATAATAGATGACATCAATAGGAAGGAAAATTATGTGAATATATTGAAGCAACATCTCAAGACATCAGCCAGGAAGTTAAAGCTCGGTCACAAATGGTCTTCCAAATGGACAATGACTCTGGGTTGTTTCAGACCATTCTGGCACCCTAGGTGAGATCCCATTGAGGGGGGAGGGGGGTTATCCTATGCCTAGAAAAGGCCCTGCAATGACCCCATCCAAAGATGGGGCAAAATGGCTTAAGGACAACATAGTCAAGGCATTAGAGTGGCCATCACAAAGCCCTGACTTCAATCCAATAGAAAATTAATGGGCAGAACAGAAAAGGCATGTGTGAGCAAGGAGGCCTACAAACCTGACTCTGTTAAACCAGTTCTGTCTTGAGGAATGGGTTAAAATTCAGCAACTTATAGTGAGAAGGTTGTAGAAGGCTACCCAAAACATTTGACTCAAGTTAATCAATTTAAAGGCAATGCTACCAAATACTAACAAAGTGTATGTAAACTTCTGACCCACTGGAAATGTGATGAAAGATATAAAAGCTGAAATAAATAATTCTCTCTACTAATAATCTGACATTTCACATTTGTAAAATAAAGTAGTGATCCTAACAGACCTAAAACAGGGATTTTAAATGTATTTGGCCAAGGTGTATGTAAACTTCTGACTTCAACAGTATACTTAGAGAAAGGATTCAATCTAGTGGTCAGAATAGGAATTGCACCTTTAAAATGGGTGAAAAGGGTTTACATTAGCTGTTCAAAAAATGCTAATTGTCCCTTTTTGAAAGTACTCAAGCCAGTTAAAAATCAACATGTCTCAAGTGTTTTCTATAGACTAGCACTCAGAGAACATTGATAAAGGAAATCTTTATCAGAATGCTCATCAAATTAACTTCCTCAGGTCAGGTCTGGTGGCATATCTCAGACACTTAAGAATATTTTCACTCGGAGATCACAGACCTGTGACATTACAACTCATTTTACATAAGAAATGTTACAAAAGGAAATGTTATTTCACAGAAAATTGTTTTAAATTTACTTCAGTACTGGCAACATATTAGAACTGTGTTCTCTTCCATGTTTTACTGGTTCATGATAAATGGCAAACCTTACATCAATCTAAGGTGTATCACCTAACTACACACAAACGCCCATGTTTTAATTTTAAAACATTTAAAGTGAATTTAAAATCTACAATGTTCCCCACAGGGTGGGGAAACCAGTTAAAGAAAGTAAGGAAGTGCATATATTTCCACATAGTCCTCACTTGTCTCTTTCTCCTCCTCTCTAAACCTGTATTTCCTGTACCACTTTGTTAAAAAGTCTTAGACAAGTAGTGTCAGCACATGTCTGTTTGACACCATGGAGGACAGTGCAGAAGACATCGAGTCTCTGATTGAAGGAATGGCCTACATCCCTGGCCACTTCCATTTAGAGCTACATCTCAACGGTGAGCCCAACGGACCAGCTGCCCTTCGCCAACGAGACACCGAGCTCAAGAGCGAGAGCCTCAGGGCTGAGCTTGAAGCTGAGACGGGACAACTGCAGTATGCTGTGCGCAATATGCTGGGCTTGTTGGCCTTCCATATGGACGAACTGGAGACAGCAGAAGAGGTCTTTAATGGCATCTGCCAAGAGGATCCAGAAAACCTCAATGCCTGGGCCAACCTGGGTTATGTATATGAACGGTTGGGTCGTGAGCTGAAGGAGGGAGAGTGCATGGAACGTGTTGCTGCCCTCATGGGCCCAGAGATGGGGGAGAGCCAGACAGAAACCAGGCTAAGGGTGGCACGGTGCTTGGCTGAGCAGGCATACGCCCACCCTCATGATGTGGAGCTGGAGAGAGACGAAGATTTAAGGGAGACACTGACAGCTGCGCTGATGTTATACAACCGTGCACTTGATTATGGAGGGGAACTGGTGAGCACATGGCAATTTTGTCATATTTATAAGGAGATCAAGATATCTTGAAGGTGATTTTGTTGGTCATTTATTTGTTACAGATACCCATAGAGGAAAAGAGAAGTTGGTATTTCAAAATGGCAACAATTTACATAAGGTAGTATTTCAAACTATCAACCTGTTTAGCTTAGTGTTTAATGTCTCAACAAGCATTTGACTGCATGCATCCAGTATGTAAGTGTTTAAAGGAATATTCCAGGTTCAATACAAGTTAAGATCAATCAACAGCATAATGTGGATTTCCACAAAAAATCATTTTGACTCGTCCATACTTTTCTTAAAAAAAAAAAAAGGTTACAGTGCAGCACTCACAGTGGAGGTAAATGGGGCCAATTTTTGAGGGTTTAAATGCAGAAATGCATTATAATTTATAATTTTATAAAAACAATTTAGTTAAAACTTATTATTTGAGCTGTAAAGTTGTTTAAAGCATAATTTTTTGTCGTTTTAGGGTTTGTTGACATTACATAGTCATGGCAACAAAGTTGTAAATTTGGCTATAATTTGAAAGAAAAGGTTAGTACGTGATATTATCACACAAAAATCATGTTAACATACATATTGTTAACGTCTTGTGGCTATACTTTTGAAGTAGTGAGATTTTCAACATTTACGGATTGCCACCATTCACGTCCATTGTAAGGGCCTCACAGGAACCCAGATTTTTGCTTCTTGCAAAGAAAAGGAGGGGCAAGTCAAAATAAATGTTTACATTTTTGCCTCAAATGCTGTTGATTGAGCTTAACTTACATTGTACATGGAATATTCCTTGAAGGTTAAAGGAAATTAAAGTTACCAAGCCTATTTATTACATTCCTTACCATAAACTGCACATCAATGAACTGATCTTAGCCCTTAACCTTTTTTGTTTTTATAGGTTAGATGGTATTATGAGGGATTCAAAGGACACTGAATACACAAGAATTACTTACTTCAACAAGGGCCTCAAGCTTCTCACAGAGACTCTAAAATCTGACCACACACATCTCAAAGGTGATTTTAATACAATGTATATGAAGAAGAATGTATTTATGTTTTTTGTCAAGACGTTTTTCTTTTTTGAACACAATCAGACAAAGTTCTTCTGCCACTAAGGGATGAGTCAACATTTTACAGACCAGTCTTTCTGGTTTTATGTTGTCCCTTGTCAGCGTCTTGCCTTACGCAGATATTTATGCACTTCTTCCAGAAGCTATAAGCAGTCTTTATGACAGTTTCTGAGACAAGATCTTTATTTCTTTTCCCACCACTCAATTCTCTTTCTCTAGCCCTGGCCTGGTGTTATGTCGGTCTCATGCTGGAACGAATGGAGGAGTTCTCCACTGTACCGATGGCAGTTCATGACTGTGGTTTCTCTGGATCTGACCCTTTGACATGTTATGGATCGGTACTGAATGTTAGCCCAGAAAAATATAAAAATGTTGTTTTGGTCAAGCTTATAGCCAGTAGTTTAGTTGTTATTGCTTTAGTTAATTTCCATAGTATCACAACATGCTCAAGGAAGTGTGTGATGAAAACATTTAATGCTTTGTTGTTTTTGGACACTAGTATTAGATTGAAGCTATGATTAAACATACGCTTATGAAACGAGGAGATGCTGACACATTAAGGTTGATAATATAATGACTGTGACTAATGAAGCATGATAGGCTCTAAATAATAATAATAATAATATATATATATATATATACACACACACACACACACACAATCTCATTGGTCATTTTTACAGGCCATCAAGCTCTCCACAGACGATGCATTCATTCTCAACAGATTAGCAAGCGTGTTCTTCCTGTCAGGCAAACTGGAGATGGCCATGGGTATCTGTAACATGGCACTGAGTGCCCTGCCTGATGCTGAGCTCAACTGGCAGGCATATTGCACTCGTGCCAAGGTAAGAGAGAGATGCTTGTGTACAACTTAACCAACAAACTGACTGATTTGTTTAGATCTTTAATATACATTTCCCTGTTTTATTATATCAAAGTGCTTCCACAAACTTTGAATCAGCACTACTGCAAAAATAATTTTCTGAGTATTTTTAAATAACAAGGAAAAAGTTAGTCTTGTTTTCAAAGAAATCTATCCAAACTAAGTGGTGTTTATGGTTAAATTAAGAAAATAAATATATATGTGCCAACGGGGTAAGAGAAAAAAAACCTTGTTTTCGATTTTAATAGTATTTAGTATTTTTGAATCGTACTGTACTGGGACACTATTTCTTTCTGACAATTGTTTATCTTTTTTATTTTTCATCCAAATTCATTTAGCCTTTTTGTTTACAGGAAATAAAATCACATGAATTAAACACTTAAACCAATCCTTCCTGAAATCACACCCTTACATCTAGATAAAGGATGACACAACAAATGCCTATGCGAAGACAAAGCATTACTTAGAAACACCCATTTTGTGGCTACAGACACTACAGGGGAAACCTGGGCTAGTTGTCACACTTTTTATGTGAATATTTCTTAGGGTAGATTTATATGTGAAAGTGAATTTAATTGCCAAAAAAGCTACTGAACATTTTTAAAATTTTTGCCCATGAAAAAAAGATTTACTGGACACATGTTGACCTTTTGTTAAAACTTGTGACAATAGCTAGGCATGTGATGTTATTATATGGCACTATATACCCATGAAACTATATGGTTTAAGTTCAATGGACCTGCCACTAAACCGGTGGAGTAAGTTTCATGTGAACATTTGGGGAGCACATATTTCCCCATCACCTCCCACAACCACCACCAAAACTAAATCTATGCCTGCATTAAACAGTGTATTATAGGCTTGTAAGCAAAACTTTTAAATGTAAAAAAAAATAATTGAGGCGCAGAAGGATTAATAAAAATAACAAAATTATGATAAAATAAAAGATGTCGTCAAAAAATAAGCCAAAACGTTGTTTGATATTTTTTGCAATTAAAGGGATAGTTCGCCCAAAAATGTATATTCTCTCATCATTTACTTACCCTCGTGCCATCCCAGATGTGTGTGACTTACTTTCTTCTGCTGAACACAAACAAAGATGTTTAGAAGAATATGTCAGCTCTGTAGGGGCATTCAATGAAAGGGAATGGGTCCAAAAGCACATAAAGGCAGCATAAAAGTAATCCATAGAACTCAAGTGGTTAAATCCATGTCTTCAGAAGCAATATGATAGGTGTGGGTGAGGAACAGATCAATATTGAAGTTGTTTTTACTATAAATTCTCCTCCCTGCCCAGTAGATGGTGATATGATATGCATGAAGAATGTGAATTGCCAAAATCAAAAGAATGTGAAAATGGAGACTGATAGTAAAAATTACATAAATATTGATCTGTTTCTTACCTATACCTATCATATAGCTTCAAAACCACTAGAGTCGTATGGATTACTTTGCATTTATGTCTGAAACCAACATATGAAACCTCTGGACTTTTGACTCCAAATCTTATAATTGCTGAGATATAGCTCTGTGTCCACTTCCCCATGTGACAACTAGCCCCATCTCCCCTAAGAAGTGTATATGATTGTGTGCATGAATAGTATTTCTTGAAAGTCTCTTTTAGCACAGCTTTGTCTGACGGTTTTAATATAAAGCTCCACATTATAGCATTTTATAGGTTGTTTACTTTCTCTCCAGCTTAGTGTCACAACTTATGCCAAGAACCTGGATAAAGCCAAGTTTGGCCAAGGTTGTATTCCTGACCGTCAGATTCTGAAAGAGGCCCGTGCTGACCTGGAACGTGTTCTGGCGGTCCGACCTTGTTTGAGAACTCATTTAGAGATGGGTCAGGTAAGTTCCAACTTCCATGTTCAAGACCCCAAGTAGTTATGAGATGATCATACAGAAGATAAAGTATGTAGTTTGTTATAATACATCCATCACTCTCCTCTCAGGTCTACTACTACATGGGTGTGGACGCCCTGCAGGAGAGCCTGTTGGTTGATGAGATGGCGATTAACCAAGCCTTGGTCAGTCTATCTAAAGCTCTTCAGTGTCCTCTAGGCTCTACAATCCCTAAATTACAGGTCCTTCGTGGCCGCTGCCTGCTGCTAAAAGGGGAGGAGCAGAATGCTATTGAATGTTTTAGGCAAGCTCTTGAACTGGAATATCCCAGTGTCCAAGACACAGTGACCCTACGATGCCTGCTACAGGCTCTTCTAGTGAGCTTCACTCAGAGTGGGATGGAAACAGGCCATACTATTACTCAATTAGAGGAATGTTTAAAGCAGGCAGAGAAGAGATATGGGCCGAACGTAGTTCAGACTGAGTTGAAAGTACTGTGTCGAACACACACGGATGAGGTGACTGAGCTGTCTAAAGAACTGGTGAAGAAGGGGAGGCTGGAGGTGGTTAAAAGGTTGCTGCAGAGCATACAGCCACAGGGGAAGAGGATGGCACTGGGCAGGTCCCTGTCCATATGAACTATCCCATTAAGACTTTTAATTAACAATATTGTGGATTGTCATTTCAAACTTTTTCTCATTTTTGGTAATGCTGTGTGTGATGGACAAGATTTGTTTCTAACTAAAAGATAATGTTACTGTTAGGCTTCCAAAATACAAAAACAAACAACAAAAAACCTGTGGAATGTTGCCTCCATGTCAACTCTTCCCTCTAGCACATGCCAGAATTTGAAGTGCCAGTTTAAAGTTTGAGATGTGACCCATTATTTATTGAAACTATAGGTTAACTCAATTTGATGAATACAACATAGTTTCTTTCTTGTAAATTGTTACATGTGGATGAGTAAACCTCAGTGAATGAGGCACTGTACAGTTGTATCCTTATCACGGAAACTAAATCAGACAAACATGAGTTAATGTAATCTAAAAGGCACCAGAATATTTCGAACTGATTTATTTATTTATTCATATCGGAAACCTTTGAGAGTATTTTAAAGCATGTATTTCAAATGATACAAATGTCAGTTACACACTAAAATATCTCTATTGAACACTGATGTGATGATAATTATGGAACTGTGAAATATTATTAAATAAAATTATAGTATTTTCAATCTCCTTTGCCTGAGAATACAATACATTTTGGGTCTGCTGTTAGGCTTCGTATATCTTAATATGTGGGACAAGTTTTCAAACATTAACTCTACTGCAAACAGAATTAGAACCACTTCAAAATTGGGATGGTAAGCAGAAATGTATTTTATAGCTGGAGGCAGATTTGTGACCAATAATGTCCATTTAAAGGGATAGTTCACCAAAAATGAAAATCTCATCATTTACTTACCTTCATGCCATCCCAGATGTGTATGACTTTCTTTCTTCTGCTGAACACAAAGATTTTTTTGAAGAAAATATCTCAACTCTGCAGATCCATACAATGCTAATGATTGGTGAACAGACCTTTGCAGCTCCAAAAAAAAAAATCACATAAATGCCACATAAAAGAAATCCATACGACTTAAATCCATATCTCCAGAAGCAAGATATGTGTGGGTGAGAAACAGATCAGTATTCTCCTTTTTTTACCATACATTTCCACTTTCACTTTTAACACGTTAAAAAAAAGTGAATATATAATAGAGATCGAGATTGATGGAAAAAAGGACATACATATTTACCTGTTTCTCACCAACACCTTTCATATCACTTCTGAAATACAGATTTAACAACTCGAGTCATATGGATTACTTTTATGTGGCCTTTATGTAATTTGTGGAGCTTTCACAGGTCTGGTCATTCACTTACATTGTAAGGACCAACAGAGCTGACATTTTCTTCTAAAAATCTTTGTTTGTGTTCTGCAGAATAAAAAAGTCATACACATCTGGGATGGGATGATGGTTAGTAAATGATGAGAACTTTTATTTTTGGGTGAACTATCCCTTTAAGATTCAAACATAAATTCAAGTCAATCTCTGGACCTTTTTTCCTGATAAAAACTGCTTAGAAAATGGAGATTTTGATACCAACACGATGAAGCAAGGCGTTCCGGCCTTAACAAAACACCTGGAGGGAACAAAATAGAAGGAAACCATCAGAGAACATTTCAAGCAGTTATAAGACTACTTGGAAAAAAAATTCTCTGAAATACCTTTGGTGCTGAAGAATGTTAAGAAGTGACTTTTCAAGATTCACTTGATAAAAGTTTCCCTTTTCACGATCCTCAAAGAACAGCTAATAAAACATGTGTGAAAAGTTACAGATGCATATGAAATCAAATATTTGAGGTATTGCAACTAATTCAAATTTCTCAAGCAAAAGAGTGTGTTGACAATCCAGCAAAAAATTACACAAAAAGGTTGTCCTGTTTTTTGGTGTTAAAATGATCTTTCTACTGACCTGTAGATTTTGTGGCTGATATTTTCTTTCAGTATCCCAGGGAGGAAGCTCTTCACCAAACATGACCGCCAAATGGTCCATGAAGCTGACCAAATGGAAATCATAGATTAAAATCAGATGTGTTTACAATTTAAAGGTTGATGTGTTGAATTATTTAAATGTTAAAATAGTTCCCACTAGCTTAATATGCAGAGGCAACTAACTATACACCGATCAGCCATAACATTAAAACCACCTGCTAAATATTGTGTAGGTCCCCCTTGTGCCGCCAAAACGGTGCCAACCCACATCTCACAATAGCATTTCCAGATGATATTCTTCTCACCACAATTGTACAGAGTGGTTATCTGAGTTACCATAGACTTTGTCAGTTTGAACAAGTCTGATCATTCCCTGTTGACCTTTTTCCATCAACAAGGGTGGATGTTTTTTGTTTTTGGCACCATTATTAGGCAGGTGGTTTAGGTGTATATAAGCCATTTAATTTCCCACTGTGGCTCTGAAGCACTATTATTTCTCTGTTTGAGCAGTCCAACCAGCCAATCACAGCAACATTGGCTCTTCTGGCCAGTGGAAGTTGACTACTGTTTGGCCTGGGAACAAACCTGGAGTTTTCGCAGAAGGCAGATATGAAGTCAGTCTGCCTGTGCTCAGGGTAAAGGAACAGCACTGGCCAGTGGAGGACACCCAGCTCATCCATATAAACCTGAGCTCCCATGGTCTCATGTGAGCTAATTCCATCAAGCTCCAGATCAGCCAGGGCTCTAGATGAACCTCCATCACCATCATTATCCTCACTGTCCGAGCCCTTATGCTGTGGTGGCTCAGGCTTCAGAAGTTTAATGCCACGCTCCTACGGCAAACAAGTCATTTAAGATCTGAATCCTTCAAAAATGTTAACTTGTATTCTAACAATACTTATATGATGAAAATTAGCACCTGCAATACTGAAAGCCTGTACTCTTACCTTAATGGCTGTTAATAATGCTTCTCTCTCATTCTGCTCCTTCTTCGCTTTAACCTTTGCCTTTCTGGCATCTCTCTCAACTTCTCTCTACATTAAATGTAAAAATATATTTAGACTTTAGAATTTTCAGCATAATAAGCTGGGATAAGAGAAAGTATTTAAAATGTAATTATTTTTTTACACATTTTAGCTTTAAACCTTTCTCATCACTCATAAGCATAACAAATGTTTATTTTTTTAGATAATAACTTTTGTTTATAACATTGCAAATCACATGGATAAATGCAAATTGGATACAACAGCGAATTAGACAAACCAGCTTCCTCTGGGGCATCTATACCTTCATTTTGTCTGCTTTGGCTCTCAGATCCTGTAGTTTCTTGTCGGTGGGGAGCAGCCGGAGACCCTCATCACACCACTGCGATGCTTCTGCATAATGACACAACTCCATACAGCACTGTGCTCCTACACACACACACACACACACACACACTTTGTTGCAGCTCAACAATAATCAGGCCAGTGCTTATATTATTACTTTCAAACAATTTGTTGATCATGCACATGTGTCTTTATGCCTTGTAAACTTAAAAAAAAAAACAACAAAAACTATTTGAAAATGGTTTTGCAAGTTCTTATGATTTAAATGTCACCAACATAAGGTGGTCTTGTTAGCTAACACAGATGAGGTATTGTTGAAATTGCGACCTCTGGAGGCCTCAGCGAAAAAATGTTTGCACTGTATGCCATCATTCTCCAGTAAAATGTGTTTATAAATTTATAGCCGTCATGGAGTTATTACTGCCAACATAATAACTTATTATTATTTAAACAATGTTAAAATAACATTTTGTAAATGTGTCTGACATAAATATAGGTTACACAAATTTACAATTATTTATTTATTTACTTTGTGGTAGGGTCAGTGAAAATGTTGGCAGGTAATCTGATTAATCTGAATAATCCTTTTTAATGAGCATCAATGTATACACAGTATATATATATATATATATATATATATATATATATATATATATATATACACACATTTGTTTGATTTGGATTCCCAATACAACATAATATACTGTTGTTTATCACTCACCTCTTACTATGGCTTTAATGTGGTCTGGCTTCAGTTTCTTTGCAGCTGTGGCATCATTAAAAGCCGAACGCATGTTGCCTGGAAGGATAATAATAATTAATTGCATACACCAGATATTAAAATACATACTAGCAACGCTTTCAGAGGAAAACCTCAATTATGTAGGCCCATTTGCAAGGTATTATTTATGAGGACTAATAGAAATATTGAGGGTACAAAAGGGCAAGTTTTGCTGTAAACGTATTGTTCATTATTAGTTCATGTTAATTAATGTTGTTAACAAATGGAACCTTATTGTAATGTAAAGTGTTGGCAAATTATTATTATTATTTTTTAAATGATGGTGAGGGAGCCTTTTAACCCACACTTGGGGTAAAAAGCCCCCAGGGGGTTATAGTGATATTGTGTAAATATAGGGACAATAGTTAATATAGGGGAAAAAAATAGTCAACTTAGGCAAATACCTTTGAGACATTAAAGGTGCACTTAGAAATTGTTTCCTCATTAAAAAAAGTTTAACTCCTGAAGACATGTAATTTTGCAATATATGTAGAAAATCATGACCACATTAAACTGAAGTCTCCAGTCATAGCTGTTTTATTCTATATGGAGAGGGTCTGCACAAGGGTGCTGACATGTATACTGCAGAATACTACTCGCTTAATCTCAGTTACTGTCCTACTATTTTCACTTTCACTCATTGATGAAAATAATCATGGCAGACTGTGACTACTACATTTCTACAATGGCATCTGAAACTGAAAACTTTTGATTTTTTTTTAATCCAAGCCGCTAGGTATCAGTGTATGTCCAAGACAAAAGTTACTGAGTGCACCTTTAGATGCTTTTTGGAGTAACAAATTATTATAACGCTTTTTCAAAATAACCACTTCAGAAAAGGGTAATTTTAATCACTTTTGGCATTTCATAACATCTCAAGTATTCTATAAGCAAATGAATCTCCATTGTGATTGGATCAGTCAAAGTGAGCCCACTTGAACATTTTTCATAACAAATCTATTCGCCCCACTTTAGAAAAATTATGTGTTTTATGGGGGCTTTAGTCCCTGCAACAGGGGGGCTTTTTATCCCAAACACTATCCTTTCATTTATTGGACAGTTATAAAAACTTTAAGTCATAAACTCATCTTGAACAAAACTGTAAATGATTAATAAGTATTTTGTCTTAAAATGAATGTGATAATTTTAAGGATCTCATTAGCTACATAAATTTGCAACATTTGAAATGATTAAATATTAGATCAAATTAGCTCAAATGTACACTTTTGACATTCCATGGAATGATCTCATGGATCAGGAATATGTTGCACTGCATAGTGACAAACAGATGTTGAGGAAAGTATTGTGGTAGCTTTTGTTGCTATGAAGTGTTTTGGGAGAAAATAAAATAAAAAGTGTTTCTTCCCCTTAAAATGGGGCCTTTAGCCCTGTTGTACCCTAATATTTTGAACAGTTCCAGACTATACCTTTGACATAAATTCACATACAGTATCAGAGAGTTTGGGGAACTTGTACCTAAATGGAAATGTGCAGCTGCACGGTTGGTGTATAAAACAGTATTGAGTTCCATGTCCGAACATTTCTTCTTTAAGCCAGCAGTGTAAGACACTACAGCTTTCTTATAGTTCTTCTCCTTAAAGTACTCGTTCCCCTCATCCTTTATACTCATAGCTTGCTCTGAAGAAAAAGACCTAGAATAGTTTCATCTTCGAATTTATGTAATTGCCATACAGCACATTGATTACATAAAGAAACATAATCAAAACACAATGCTAGGAAAATAAAGTCAGAGCTTTGCATACCTTCAGGTGTTCTGTCATCGTCATGGATGATAGACTGAATGCAGGCAAGATCAGGATCTTTCGTTGGGTCTATCTCCTCTGGGGCTGTCTTCATGAACATGGGCACCTTGTCAAACTCCTGTCAGATTTAGAGTTAGCATTTACATAATAACAGCCAAACGCATTCTACAACGTAACGTCAACCTGATGTCATGTTCACCAATAGCGACCTATTGTTGTTCATTACGAATATGACAGTTCTTACCTCCTCCCAGTTGCTCTCATTAAACGCATTTTTGTATTTTTGCGTCTTAAATTTCTCCATAAATTCATCCATGCCATCGTCACTGTCTTCGCCTTTCGCAGGTGTAGCCATGGCTTTTCTCTTTAAAAGAAGTCTATAACGTGTCCGACTAATACATTCAAATTAAAAGTCGCAATGGGTGTATTTATTTATTTTTTATCCGTGTTAAAAGACTATATGAAGGACTACACAAAACACACAGAGTACAGTGACATAACCAAATGCGGTAACATAAACAGTAGCACACTACCACATGGACTCTGTTCTTCTTCTGCACGTCTGAGAAGCATTACCACCACCAGCTGGTCTGGAGAACACACTAGTTGAAGAAAAAAGTGGAACGCTAGCTTAGGGGTTTTTTGATGCCATGGAAAAACCCCTAAATATGATGATCCTCTTGTGAGGGACCATACCAACACCAAAACACACACACACACACACACACACACACACACACACACACACACACACACACACACACACACACACACCAAAAAATAAAAACACAGTGATATATTTTCATGTGTAAATATTCATTTATAATATGATAGAAAATGGTGTGATCTAAAAAATCCTGCCTGAAATCACGCCGGAAATAGTAGGTCATCTGGGTATTTGTCACTTACTGCTTCATGAATACGGTGGATTCGGACATACTACTCCATTGGCAAACTGTTTTTGGAATGCAATATAGTAGGGAAGTATAGGTTTTCGTACTCAGTGTATACCTTAAGAAGCGATATGAAAGGAAAAACTGACTTAAATATTTTCCTGTTTCTCACCCACACCTATCATACCGCTTTGTAACATCGATTACGTTTATGCTGCCTAATGTTGGCACCCATTCACTTGCATTGTGAGGACCTACAGAGCTGAAATATTGTTCCAAAAATTTTAATCTGTGTTCTGCAGAAGAAAAAAATGTCACACATCTGGGAATGTACTAGGGTGAGTAAATGATGTGGAATTTTTCAACTTTGGGCGAACTATCCCATTAAAGGAGATGTGTGTAATTTCTGTGCCTCTAGCAACACCAAATGGGGAAAACTAGTGACAATTTTTAAGAAGGCTGAACACTCTTGTTCGAGCAAACTCGTGATGCTGGTTGATACTATTTTGAACAAAAAAGAATTACACAAACTACTTAAACGAAAATTCCCGGATGAAAAGAAAGATATGGGTTTGAAACGATGTGAGGGTGAGTTTAATAGTTTTATTAATAATATAATTGAACAAAAATGACAATCATTTAAACAACTGTAGCTCAGTTGATTGCAGAAACCATTAGAGAAATTAATGAAGAGAAGTATGTCAATTTCAGTACAGTACTTGCCTTGCAATCACTTTAATGATTTGTAACTTTTCAAACAAATATTATATTGTATCAGTCTTTAATGAGCTTTACAAAGAGGACCATCTTTATTGTATAGCAGCAAACTTGATTAGAATGTCTTGGTACAACATGATAGAAGCTACAGCCTGTTTAACATCTGTGCTAACCTCAAATTAATTTGTACCTGCCGTGTACTGTCAGCTAATCTACCATCGTGTAGTTTGATTGTTTTGGAGAAGAATAAAAAACTGATTGCTGTTGTGTGTTTTTATTAATAATTTGTTAATTTACAAATTGTATTATGCATTCAGGGGTTGCGTTCCCAGTGTACTCGCTATGTCGGCGATCTACATTGTAGTGTCACGGAGGCAAATTTGTTGGCAAAATTAAGTAGCACTGGCCCTATTGCGAACATCTGCAAATGAAGGGGGAGGAAAGAATGCTCTCAGCCATATGCTTATGTGAATTACTTCCATCTAGAGGATGGTAAGTGAACTTGCTATTGAAAAATTGGGTTTTAATTTAAAAATAAACAACTGTGGTGATCTGTCACTCGACTATAGGATAGACCGAGAACAATGGTAATGGAGTACAGTTGTAACATTGTTAATGTTTCCTTTGGCCTTGTCATGCAAACAATCTCAGAGCATAAAATGTGGAGGAGTGGTGGTGGCGTAGTGGGCTAAAGCACAAAAATGTTAATCAGAAGGTCGCTGGTTCGATCCCCAAAGCCACCACCATTGTGTTTTTGAGCATTGGCACTTAACTCCAGGTTGATCCAGGGGGATTGTCCCTGTAATAAGGGTACTGTAAGTCGCTTTGTATAAAAGCATCTGCCAAATGCGTAAATGTAAAATGTGTTGTGATGTTGATCTGTTTCTCATCCAAAGTGATTGCATCGCTTCAGAAGACAGATTAAACCACTGGAGTCTCATGGATTACTTTTATGCTGCCTTAATGCAATCTTTGGAGCTTCAATGGTCTGGTAACCACTCACTTGCAATGAAAGGTCCTACAGAACTAACATATTCTTCTAAAAATCTTCATTTGTGTTCAGCAGAAGAAAGTCATACACATCTGGGATGAAAGTGAATAAATTATGAGAGAATTTTCATTTTTGGGTGAAATATCCCTTTAAATCCTTTATAACACTTTTTCAAGTTTCATCCCTTACCTTTCTTTCTCTAATTTATGCTTCCTCTAATTTAACAGCAGGGTCTCTCCAAGCTACTGAAGAAGTGGCTGTGTTTCAAGCCCATCAAAACATGAACGCTGTTTAAAAAGCAGTCCTCAACAAAGTAAATAATGAAGTGCAGTCAAGATCTGGAATATGATTGATTTCCTGAGACAGATCAACAAAGATTCACAGTTTCCTTCCCACGGAAACAAATAAAGACTTAGAGTATTGAAATTAGAGCATTGAAATGAATGACTGTTTTTATTGATT
Organism: Xyrauchen texanus; assembly: GCF_025860055.1. NCBI lineage: Eukaryota > Metazoa > Chordata > Actinopteri > Cypriniformes > Catostomidae > Xyrauchen > Xyrauchen texanus. The sequence continues at coordinate 24,211,260 of NC_068282.1, read as the reverse complement.
ACCATTTAAGATGTTCATTAGAGGGCTATTAGAGGAGACTGGCACCGGTTGTCACTGTTAACTCAAATGCATCTTTCTCACAGTGTGTTATTTTTGAAAGTCACTGTATGGAAAGTCAATATATGGACATGAAGTCTTGACTACAGAAAAGGCTTTTGAACCTTTCCACTGTTATTGTTCAAGAAATAAAGTTACTATTCCCTTAAAACACACTGACAACAAGTCATAAAAAGTTATATTTATCTGGACTAGAATTTACCTCCTACATGTAAAAATAAGAAAGAAAATGTCTTATATGTATAATGTGTCAATCAATAGGTCTTTTATTCAAATAGAGAGAAAGGATCTAGAGATTATTTAATTATGTTTGCATTGACTATATCTGCCTGTAAGGGGATTAAGATGGGCAAGGAGGAGGCGAGAACCGGCTTGTCAATATAAATAATAATTGAATGGAAACTTAAACCCAAAAGCACAAACATAAACACACACATGACGGACATGCCCGTAATTCTCTCTCTCTCGTACCGTCGTCACCGACCGCCTTTATCCCTCGCGCGCCCCATCAGGCTGATTGGGGACCGGGCATGCAACATTCTAGCCGGCCCCGCCCCCCTCCGCTCCACACTCCTCCTGGCGTTACCTCAGGCTGGGGTGCCAGCATGACCTACACCCCCCCTCTTGCTTTCCCTGGGGAGGGTGTGCTTTGCGCCCAGTCAGGTCATCCCTGCCTTCCTCGACCTGGGAGGAGACAGGAGGGGAAAACAACAACAAATAAATACTAAATCGGCGAGGGAAAAAGGCCAACACGGTGCAAAAGAGAGAGTGAGAGGAGAGAGAGAAAACTCACTCACCAGTTCTCTGATGTACCGTCGCGTGGTCCTCGAACACTACGCCACACTCTCCGGCGGACGACAGCCGCTCCTCTCCGGGCGAACCGGAGTCAAATCTCCGACCCCCAGCGGACAGAACGCTCTACCGCTCCAGGCGATCAGGGAATTACTTCCCTCCTCCCCTCGCGGACGGCGGTCTTCCCTCGAACCCTCTGCGTTTCTGGGGGACGGCAGGGCACTCCTCCGCCCCTGGCAGCGGCTCCATCGCTCCAGGAGGTCGGGGAATCCAGTCCCCACTCGCCCTGCAGACGTTGTCCACCATCAATGCAGACAATGAGCTGCTCGGTGTGTCTAAAGCTCTGTGTTCGATCCAAATAGGTGCGCAATGCAACACAGCAACACTAAGGCTGGGTCTGCCTCCTCCTTGGGCATCACTTGCAGGTTAACTACCTGATCCCTGAAAGGGGTCGTAGGAACCTTGGGCACGTAACCCGGTCGGGGTCTCAGGATGACGTGAGAGTCTGCCGGACCAAACTCCAGGCAAGTGTCGCTGACAGCGAACACTTGTAGGTCCCCAACCCTCTTGATGGAAGTGAGTGCTATCAGGAGGACCATCTTCAAGGAGCGGGCCTTTAGTTCGACTGATTCTAGTGGCTCAAACTGGGCTCTCCGAAGTCCAGAGGGGACAACGGAGAGATCCCAAAAACCGCCACTTTAGGGCATAAAGCTGCCTGGTAGAGGGAGCTCTGGCTTGAGTGATCGTGTCTATGATGACTGGTGGAAGACCGTTTAGATCTTCTGAATTCCGTCCAAGGGCCAGACGTGAAGGTTCCAGAGGTCTTGGTGCAGATACCAGAGGGTGCCCCATCCCTGAGAAGGAAGGTCCTTTCTTAGAGGAATTTGCCAGGGAGGTGTGTGAGATCCGAGAACCAAGTCCAAGTGGGCTGGATGGTTCCTCATTCTCCCTGACCTTACACAGGACTTGTGCAAGTAGGCTCACTGGGGGAAGTGCTTATTTGTGGAGCCAGCTGTGTGCCAGCTCGTCTGAGCCGAGGGGGGCTTCCGTCAGAGAGTACCAGAGCGGGCAGTGGGTGGAATTTCTGGAAGCAAACAGATCTACCTGTGCTCTGTCGATCCGAGCCCAAATTAGATTGATCACCTGAGGGTGGAGTCTTCACTCTCCGCTGTTACCTGGCGTGACAGCGCATCCGCTGTGGTGTTTAGGTTGCCCAGGATATGAGTGGCGTGCAGCGACCTCAGCCACTGATGACTCCAAAGGAGGAGATGGCGGGCGATTTGCGACATGAGACGAGAGCAAATGCCGCCCTGATGATTTATATACGCTAGTGTCGCTGTGTTGTTTGAGCGAATCAACATGTGCTTGAAATACAGCCATTTTACATTACAATACATTTTTAAAACAATTTGTGTCCGCAAAGGGAGTAAAGATCCTTTTTAATACCTGGTACAGCAGAAGTGGCAGCTTCTTGTCGGATAATGTGCTCTGGGAAGCAACAATTTCTGTGACTGCTTTTTCATGAGTCGGACCAAGGCAGTATTCCACACTATGCCAGTCCTGTAGACTGAACATCTCTTTGCCCATGAGCTCCCAGAGTCACAGCGGCCACTCTTCCTCCACAGTTCTGCACTGCACAGTGCTGGCATTTCAAATTTCTGTCCACTGATGACAAGCATTTCCTCATCAATGAGCTGAACCAGTTTCTCCATGAATCTCAGTGCAACTGGCAGATAGTAGAAGCAGCCAGGTTTGGAGGAATTGATGAGCCCATTCTGCAGCATCAGTGTTTGGCTGCGTGTTATGGCCTTTCCAGAGGTTGGAAGGCTGGAAGAGATGAGACACAAGTGGTTTTGGGATGACTGGTTTGGAAGGGGCAGAGACTTGGGGAGAAGAGTGGGTGGAACATTTGATGTGGCTTCTCTTTATTGCTTTGAAGAGAGTTCTGGACAGAAGGGTTGGAAGATTGCGATGACAGTGATGCATTAAGACCTCCATTTTTGGCAAATTCTGTGACATTGTCAATGAAAGAAGAAACATGAACAGCATGAGCAAAGGAAATTATGGATGACAGGGCACAGTCAATTGATGGTCCCGTCCCTACTCCTTCCCAAGTCTTAATCCAAACCAACATCTTTTACGAAAGAATATTAAGAGCACTCATGTGTTCTTAGTTTCAAAATAAAATGCTGTGATTATTGTATGAATTTAGCCTATTTCTTCCATAGAAAGCAAAACATTTTATATATATATATATATATATATATATATATATATATATATATATATATATGACTACCACCCCTGACGACCACCCCTGACCACCACCCCTGACCGCCATCCTTGACCACCACCCCTGACCGCCACCCCTGACTAACAACAACCATATATATATATATATATATATGACTACCACCCCGACGACCACCCCGACCACCACCCCTGACCGCCATCCTTGACCACCACCCCTGACCGCCACCCCTGACTAACACCCCTGACCGCCACCCCTGACTGCCACCCCTGACCACCACCCCTGACCGCTACCCCTGACCACCACACTTGACTACCACCCCTGACTAACACCCCTGTCTACCACTCCTGACCACTACCCCAGACTACCACCTCCCCTGACTACTACCCCTGACCACCACCCCTGAATACCACCCCTGACTAACACCCCTAGAGTCGCGAGTTTGAATCCAGGTCGTGCTGAGTGACTCCAGCAAGGCCTCTTAAGCAATCTAGGGAGAGTAGAGTCTCATGGGTTACCCTCCTCATGGTCACGATATAGCAATTTGCACTCTCGATGGGGAGCATGGTGAGCTGTGTGCAGAGATAGCAGAGAGTAGCGGTAAGGTGCCCAGCAAGCCATGTGATAAGATGTGTGGGCTCAGGGCTGACTGTATCAGAAGATGAGGCAACTGAAATTTGTCCTCTGCCACCTGGACTGAGGTGAGTAATTGCAAGTGATTGTGCCACCACGAGGATCTAATGAGCATTGGGAATTAGGCATGCCAAAAATTAGGGAAAAAAGTGGAGAAAATCCAAAAAACAACCTTCTGTTGTAGTGTGCAGGCATACTAGTAGTGCGTTTTGGGAGTAGAACATGAATTGTAGGAGGAGTCTGTTGCTATGGTGATTTCAAACATGATGCTTCAGCACCTGTTTATTCTCCTGAAAGAAACTAGTGTCAAGGCAGCTAGCTGTGTCTGTTTTTATCGCTCAATTTTGGTAGTGTCAAACATGTCCAAAACAACAGTCAAGCAGTTGTTACCTACTCTGAAAGTGATGAAGTACTTTACTGAAAGACACTGAAACTGACTCTTAAACTCTATACAGCTATGCTGCCAGTGAGCATGTCAACATGACAAACATTTAATTATATCTTTTGATATCTGAAATGAAATTTCAAGCAGTAACATGTTCCAGTTCTTACTGGATATAATTCTTCTGTACAGAATAGCCTACATCTTATACATATAGTTTCAATGACCTTAAATTAGTTAATTTGTCACACAGAAGGACCATTTTAATAGGGGCAAAAACTTTATTAAAATAGTCACAGCAAATATAATACTTTTTATATTATATAAACAACCGGTCAAAAGTTTTGAAACACTTATTCATTCTTTGTTAAACATTTTTTTTTCTTTCACATTTTAGAATAATAGTAAAGTCATCAAAACTATGGAATATCATGTAACATATATGTACTTTTGATTGGGCACTTATTGGCTGCTTTTCTTTATTATTTGGTCCAAGTCATCAATTTCAAAACCATTTTTTGTTAAATTTTTTATAATGTTGTATAATGAAATAAATTAATATGGTGGCGCAATTATATTTTTGTCTACAAAACTAATTTCAAACATTTAAGCATACGCCTTCAGATCAAAAGATTTTTAAGATCATGAGAAACATTTCAGTCAAGTGTTTCAAAACTTTTGACTGGTAGTGTACATTTGATCTTAAAATCTTGATAATGCAAAATAAAAACTCAAGTCCATGTTATTATTTCTATAACCATTTATTTATGTGAGAAATACCAAAGTAGGTGCATGTGTGCATCTCTTATTCGTAAACCAAGTTTTCTTTCGTCTAGGGCATCCAAAACACTGAATGTTTCATCTGAAATATTATGTGTGAATCAAAGTATTACAAAAAGCATCAGCGTCAAAAAGTTTACCACTTATAACACATCATGGGCTTCCATGACAGACTTTCTCTCAGTTGCCTTCCAGACCACCAATGCAAGCTTTGCTGGACCATTTACAAGGTATTTCGGGGAAAACTGTCAAAAGAATGCTTTCTTGCAGTACTCTGAGAGCTACATAACTTCTGCACAACAAATTGAATATGTAACCTATTCACTTCTGTAAAATCACAGTTATAGTAACGAGTGATCACTGATGTCATGGCAGGTCTTTTTTAAAGGAAGCATTTCAGCATCCAGAGAGCCACTCATTGGAATCACTGATAAAACTGAAGACTTGTTAGAGAAACAAGACTTGTCCAGTAGTCTTACAAGTTTTTCTTGTCCCTTTCATATTTCCATTTGTCAAGTTTCCAATGATAATGTCCACTACAGTCACCCCACAGTATGTTTATGAAAAGTTTTGCAAAAAGTGAACACTGTTTTTCCTTCATAAAGATGTTCAGGGTCCTAGAGAGCAGATGAAGGAGCAGGTCATGGAGTACATTTTGGACAGTGCAGTGGACTGTTACCTGACTGAGACAGAGACCATCTGGATATCTGACATTCCTGCAGTGTACATCTCAGAAAAATTCAGAGAAGTTGAGACAATCAAGTGAGAGAATGCATCACTTATCATTACATTTTCCTAGTAATGTTCAAAATCAATAAAGGAATGTTTTAAGATGTACTTGAAGCTGAAGTATATAACTTTTTTGTGTTAAAATACTTTTGTCTATTCCAACTTAATATGCAGAGACCACTAGAAGTAAGCCATGCATAGGTTAATTTTTTTTTAAACTGTGAAAACTGTGACACTATAAAATTACTGTGTTTGTTTTCCGTGACCCGCTTAGACCCGGCCCAACAATGTAACTCAGCCAATGATGTGAGTTGGGGGTGGGACTATCTGAAGGTCTGGACAGAAGCAGATGAGGGGTGTATTCAGAAAGCTGTTTTGAAAACATTGTTTAATTTTGCAGTTCCATTCATTGGTCCTAGTGTTGCAGAAATGACATACTTCAGCTTTAAGTCTATTTTCTATAATGAGTTTTGATTTGGTATTGTTATGTGGTTTTGTGCTCTGAAACCATATATTTCTCATGCACATAAAAATAAGTATTTTCTTAATCAGTATTTTTAAATTTGTTTATTATGCCAATAAAAAGATCCAAACATTATTAAAACATAGTACATTTACCATAGCAACATTGTATAAGATAGCAATACTTGTTTTCAGAGAATTTATTTTGAATTAAGTAAATTTTTCTTGCCCCATTGAATTTAGATTGGAGGGAAAAAGATAAGTTCAATTCAATATCAGTTCTCTGAGCACACTAACTAATCTCTTACAATTATTCTTCTGATTTCAATATACACTCATTAAGCACTTTATTAGGAACACCTGTACACCTACTTATTCATGTGATTATCTAATCAGCCAATTGTGTGGCAGCAGTGCAATTCAATGTTCACATCAACCATTAGAATGGTGACAAAAGTGATCTCAGTGGCATGATTGTTAGTGCGAGACAGGCTGGTTTGAGTATTTCTGTAACTGCTTATCTCCTGGGATTTTCACGCACAACAGTCTCTAGAGTCTATTCAGAATGGTGCCAAAACAAAAAACATCTATTGAGCAGCAATTCTGTGCACGAAAAGCCGTGTTGTTGAGAGAGGTCAACGGAGAATTGCCAGACTGGTTCAAGCTGACAGAAAGGCTACAGTAACTCAGATAACCCCTCTGTACAATTGTAGTCAGCAGAATAGCATCTCAGAATGCACAACATATCGAACATTGAGGTGGATGGGCTACAATGGCAGAAGACCATGTTGGGCACTTTATTTGGACCATAGTATTCCTACTAAAGTGCTCAGTTTAGATTGTATTTTTATTTATTTATTTATTTTACAATTTTTGTCTTGTTTTTGAAATAAGACAAAAATACTAATTTAAGAAATGTATTTATTTTTTATTGCAGTGAATGTTTAGTTTTAAATGTTAATCTGCAGTTTAATGCTTGCTTTTTGATTATTATTTTTATGTGCGTTTTGAAGGGAAAGGAACAACGCATACATTGAGCTGTGCAAAAAAAGACAGGGCAATGATAAGTATGTGGAGTGCTCAATGCAGACATTCAGTGGTGTACCAAAGATGAAGGAGGTCCAAATTGATAGCATTAACATGGTAGACAAAGGGATAGTCTCAATACAAAGGGATCAATTGATTGGTACGTAAACTGTTTTATTTACAGTAACAAAAATAACTCCAGCTTGATTTTTACACATTTATTTTTATGTCACATATTTCTATGCAACTCAGTAAAGCTATCATTTCTACCGCCTGGGACATGTATGATTCATTCTGCTATGGGAGTAAAGAGGTCAGTGGAGAGACAGTAGTATCTTTTGATGGAAAAAAGGCTGCAGTCCTAGACACCTCCTCCATAAGTCACCAACCCAACCCTAAGGGCCCTGACCAGACTCCATCCGTGGTCAGCATACCCAGTACAGGTGACTATGGTTAATATATTACACCCTTGATAAGAGAGCATTTAGTTTACTCTGAAAGCAAAAAAAAAATTCTTAATAAATATTTTTTTCCATAAAAAATATCAACATTCTTCATTTTGATAGATTTGTGCCTAAAACAAGAAAAAACTATTTGCAAATGGGTTTGTAAAAATAAACTGAAATAGATTCATTTCAACAAGTTGTTTCTCAAGTAAATGTATCTTTCTTTATGGAGGTTTAGATATTATACTGAAAAATGTGACACATTTCTGATTTATCAGCATAAATTTAGTAGTCTACATGTTTTGGATTAATGCTAAAATAAAGTAAAAAATTACATTGTCATATTTTCTTAGTAAACTAGTAGTTATTTTGTAGTTTTACATGATTTAAAAGATGGATTGATTAATTTCCTTCCTTTCATTCAGCCAGTAACTCAAGCTCTTGTCTTGAAATGGAGCCTCTGTGCTTCTGTTGGAGGAACAGTCAGACCCTGAGCTTATCTTACAGTCTGACAAAGTCAAACAGGATTTGGCTGTGATAGAGAGGGTTGTTCTGGAGAACATCTTCCAGCCCAAGCTTGCTGCATTCATACAGCTGTCTATTATAGAGGGTGATGTCTTTTGTATGGATGTTAAATCTGGGCTCATATCTTCCGAGTTCAAGATCATTTTTGTCCGGTTTTCCGCAAAGTTGTAATATTGTATGTATAACTTTAGGTTAGTAAGTGATTTTATCACACTAAAATCATGTTAACACATATAATGTTTATTGTGGCTATACTATTGAATACTGTGTATTTGAATGTTTATGGACTTGCCTCATATTCTTACATAGTACCTTACTGTAAACACCATTTCTAAAAACTATTGTTTTTAGTTTTAAAAATTTGTAATCAATATCATGCCACAAATGCTGTAGATTGTGTGTAAAACTTGTACTGAACCTTTAATGTTCCTTTAAACATGACAAAATCTTGCTGTCACGATCCCCTGTTGTCTGCCCCGTGTTTCACTTGTCAACTGTCATAAACTACACTTCCCATAATTCCCTGCCCTCATCACTGCCCATGCACTTCATTGTTCTCACCTGCATGTCATTTAGTCATCATTGTGCTTGTGTATTTAAACCCTGTTTGTTCCCCAGTCATTGTTGGTCATTGAAAGTAGGTGTGTCATGTGTCATGTGTCATGTGTCATGTGTCATGTGTCATGTGTCATGTGTCATGTGTCATGTGTCATGTGTCATGTGTCATGTGTCATGTTACCTTTGCCCTCCGTGGATGTTTCTCTGGCCTGTGTACCCCTTGGTTGTCTTTCGTGATTTGATTTTATTTTCCCATTGTGGACGTTTTATTTGTTCCAGTGTTGTTTGTCTAGTTGTTATGCCAATAAACTGCATTTAGATCCTTACCCCTCATCTGCCTTCACCTGCCTTCATAACACTTGCTATGTCTCAAGTCAAGTCAAGTCAAGTGGTTTTTATTGTCGTTTCAACCATATACAGTTAGTACAGTACACAGCAAAACGAGACAACGTTCCTCCAGGACCATGGTGCTACATAAAAACAACAAAGGACCAACATAGGACCACATGAGACTACACAACGAAATAAAATACCTATATAAACTACCTATATATACCTATATAAAGTGCACGTGCAAACATGTGCAAAAAGTACAGGACAGTACAACAAATTACTGACAATGAACAGGACAATAGACAGTGCAGCGCCGACCAGTACTCAGTAGTGCAAAAAGATGACAGTTTCTAAAATGTAAACATAACATACTATGAGATAATGTTCTATGCACATAGCAGTTATTGAGGTAGCAGACAGTTATAAAGTGACAGTTATTAAAGTGCAACTCAGGACACGTGTGTGTCAAACCAGTCTCTGAGTATTGAGAAGTCTGATGGCTTGGGGAAGAAGCTGTTACACAGTCTGGCCGTGAGGGCCCGAATGCTTCGGTACCTCTTGCCAGACGGGAGGAGGGTAAAGAGTTTGTGTGAGGGGTGTGTGGGGTCGTCCACAATGCTGGTTGCTTTGTGGATACAGTGTTTTTGTAAATGTCTTTGATGGAGGGAAGAGAGACCCCAATGATCTTCTCAGCTGTCCTCACTATCCTCTGCAGGGCTTTGCGGTCCGAAACGGTGCAAGTCCCAAACCAGGCAGTGATGCAGCTGCTCAGGATGCTCTCAATAGTCCCTCTATAGAATGTAGTGAGGATGGGGGTTGGGAGATGTGCTTTCCTCAGCCTTCGAAGAAAGTAGAGACGCTGCTGGGCTTTCTTGGTGATAGAGCTGGTGTTGAGGGACCAGGTGAGGTTCTCCGCCAGGTGAACACCAAGGAATTTGGTGCTCTTGACGATCTCCACAGAGGAGCCGTCGATGTTCAGCGGAGTGTGTTCACCTTGTGCTCTCCTAAAGTCAACAACCATCTCTTTTGTTTTGTCGACATTCAGGGACAGGTTGTTGGCTCTACACCAGTTCGTCAGCCGCTGCACCTCCTCTCTGTATGCTGACTCGTTGTTCTTGCTGATGAGACCCACCACGGTCGTGTCATCGGCAAACTTGATGATGTGATTCGAGCTGTGCATTGCTGCACAGTCGTGAGTCAGCAGAGTGAACAGCAGTGGACTGAGCACACATCCTGGGGGCCCCAGTGCTCAGTGTGGTGGTGGTGGAGATGCTGTTCCCAATCCGGACTGACTGAGGTCTCCCAGTCAGGAAGTCCAGGATCCAGTTGCAGAGGGAGGTGTCCAGGCCCAGCAGGTTCAGCTTTCCAATCAGGTGCTGGGGAATGATTGTGTTGAATGCTGAGCTGAAATCTATGAACAGCATTCGAACGTATGAGTCCTTATTGTCTAGGTGGGTGAGGGCCAGATGGAGGGTTGTGGTGATGGCATCGTCCGTTGAACGGTTTGAACGATACGCAAACTGCAGTGGGTCTAGTGAGGGGGCAGCTGGGTCTTAATCTGCCTCATGACGAGCCTCTCGAAGCACTTCATGATGATGGGTGTAAGTGCGACGGGACGGTAGTCGTTGAGGCAGGACACTGAAGACTTCTTTGGCATGGGGATGATGGTGGTGGCCTTGAAGCACGTTGGAACAACGGCGCTGCTCAGCGAGATGTTGAAGATGTCGGTAAGAACATCTGCTAGCTGGTCCGCACATCCTCTGAGCACTCTGCCAGGAATGTTGTCTGGTCCAGCAGCCTTCCGTGGGTTGACTCTACGTAGAGTTTTCCTCACATCTGCCGTGGTAAGACAGAGCACCTGGTCGTTGGGAGGAGGGGTGGACTTCCTCGCCATCACGTCGTTCTGCACTTCAAACCGAGCGTAGAAGTCGTTCAGCGCATCTGGAAGGGAGGCATCTTTGTCACAGGCAACTGATGTTGTCCTGTAGTCTCCATAGTTACTTACATTGCTAGAATATACACTACCAGTCAAAAGTTTAGGGTTACTTTCTCATTCTTTATTATTACAATTTTTCACATTTTAGAATAATAGTAAAGTCATCAAAACTATGGAAGAACAGAAATGTTGGATGTTTTTAAATGGTATTGAAGGAGTTCCCATATATGTTGGGCACTTATTGGCTGCTTTTCTTTATTATTTGGTTATTATTATTATTATTTTTATATACAGTATATATAATTGTACTTTTTTCATTAAATAAATTAATATGTTGGCACAATTATATTTTTGTCTTCAAAACTAATTTCAAACAATTAAGCATAGACCTTCAAATCAAAAGATTTTTAAGATCATGAGAAACATTTCAGTCAAGTGACCCCAAATGTTTGAATGGCAGTGTATAAACTGTGTTTGTAATGTTAAACAGATCCGGACTGTGTGCAGATGACAGAGGATCTGGAGAGTTGGACGGAGCACTCTAAAAACTCCCTTGGCCCATTCCTGGTGCACCTCTGGGCCTTCAAATGTGAACTCACTATGGGACAGTATGTCAGCAGTATGGCCTGGAACAAGATAAACCCAGTACTGTACAACTTACCTAAACACATGTTTTACATCTTTATGTATTAATTCTACTTTAATGTCTTTGCTGAATGACATACTTGGCCCAGACCATCCACAACTCAAAAACAGTGAATCAGTGGAATGGGGAGACCGTGTAAAGTGATGTTTTTTTTTGTTATGTTTTTGACTACAGGATATTCTCACTCTGGGATATGGACAGTTTGATTTCAAAGATAAGAAATTTGGGCTTCTGTTGCTGGTCTTTAAAGAACCCCATGGTACTCTGCGCATTTTAAAGCTAAGACGTTAAAAAATATAAATAGCATATCTAGTTTAAAGTTGCTTATATTATTTATTAACAATTTTGCAAAGTATTTTATATCTACAGTTCCTTCCAGAGCTGTTCATATAAATGTAGTGTGCATATACAGTATATGGTTTCATTAGCATGTCATCGTGTGTTTCGGTTAATATTGTTTAAATGTATATGTTCAGTCTCAGTGTCCTGAGTGGATCTTTCATTGTGAGAGTGGAGTAACTGCACTGGATTTCTCAGCTTGTTATTCCAGTCAGCTAACAGTAGGATTGTATGATGCCAGCATTGCCATCTACAACACACAGAGCATAGAACATGCACATTTCATTGACAGCAGGTGGGGCTGTGAACATTCTGTTTCTCGAACATCTAGGAAGTTACAGATGGTTACATGCTTACATTACATGTTTAAATAGATTTCTCTATATCAGTGAGTCTCAACTGGGGCTGGGTCACTCAGGTCTGTTCTGATATGGCCATGAGCTGCAGGGATCAAAACAATGTAAATGCAATTACAACAAAAGCAACAAACAATCTAATCACATACAGTTATAATAATAACATTTAAAAGGCAGGAGAAAACACTACCTTTGTTGTTGTCAAACATCACATTTATTATCAAACTCTACATTATTTTGGCGAAAATTTATTTGCTACAAGCTAGCCAATTTTGGCAGATGCCAACCTCTGACTGTCCATATCTCACATGCAGCATTATAAAATATTTGGCCCAGTGCTTGTTCCATGTGTTAGGCTGGTAAATTCACTTCAATGTATTTATTTATTTACTTATTTATTTTTCATTTACAAAATGTTTGCATATTGTTGGGATTATGCAGTTTATTGTAGTTTTGATCAATTTCAATATTTTACTATTTAGATTTTTGTTTATATTTTTTACTGTAAACAATTTGGTACTCTTTTTGTTTACCACACAGTGTCCTATGTAAAATATGGAAACAAAACCAGTTGAGAACCACTGCTCTGTCACCTAAAAGCTACATTATAGTGCATATTTGGAAAATACTCTATTACCCTTTCTTTCTTTTTTTTTTGTCATGCATGGAAAAATCACAACATTTTGTTGCAAAAATGTTCTGATTTTGCTATGATCTCATCTCACTCCACCAACAAATACACAGATTCAGTTTGGCAAATGGATTGATCATGAGGCAGCCCTTTCTGGAGAGGAGAATGGGGAGACGCTTATCTCTGTGTCAGTTGATGGAACAATCAGCAAGTGGTTTCTCCTCAAAGGCCTGGAATCAGGGCTGGACAGGGAATAGAAATCGGTCCGGGATTTTACATAGCAACTGGCCTAAAATTTGAGCGGGAGGTGTTTGCTGTCCTTTTCTGCATAACGCATTGGCTCATTTTAGCTTATCGCAGACCATTCGGCCCATTTTGCAGCTGACCCACTGGCCCGCTCGGTTCTCCTGATGGCCAGTCTGCCCCTGATCGGCCTCAAAGTGCGTCGGAAATTTACTGGGAAAATTATTTTATTAAACTCTGTATAATGTACAGTAGGTTAACAGCAGTTTATATACAGTTATACACTCACCTAAAGGATTATTAGGAACACCATACTAATACTGTGTTTGACCCCCTTTCGCCTTCAGAACTGCCTTAATTCTACGTGGCATTGATTCAACAAGGTGCTGAAAGCATTCTTTAGAAATGTTGGCCCATATTGATAGGATAGCATCTTGCAGTTGATGGAGATTTGTGGGATGCACATCCAGGAAACGAAGCTCCCGTTCCACCACATCCCAAAGATGCTCTATTGGGTTGAGATCTGGTGACTGTGGTGGCCATTTTAGTACAGTGAACTCATTGTCATGTTCAAGAAACCAATTTGAAATGATTCGAGCTTTGTGACATGGTGCATTATCCTGCTGGAAGTAGCCATCAGAGGATGGGTACATGGTGGCCATAAAGGGATGGACATGGTCAGAAACAATGCTCAGGTAGGCCGTGGCATTTAAACGATGCCCAATTGGCACTAAGGGGCCTAAAGTGTGCCAAGAAAACATCCCCCACACCATTACACCACCACCACCAGCCTGCACAGTGACAGTAACAAGGCATGATGGATCCATGTTCTCATTCTGTTTACGCCAAATTCTGACTCTACCATCTGAATGTCTCAACAGAAATCGAGACTCATCAGACCAGGCAACATTTTTCCAGTCTTCAACTGTCCAATTTTGGTGAGCTCTTGCAAATTGTAGCCTCTTTTTCCTATTTGTAGTGGAGATGAGTGGTACCCGGTGGGGTCTTCTGCTGTTGTAGCCCATCCGCCTCAAGGTTGTGCGTGTTGTGGCTTCACAAATGCTTTGCTGCATACCTCGGTTGTAACGAGTGGTTATTTCAGGCAAAGTTGCTCTTCTATCAGCTTGAATCAGTCGGCCCATTCTCCTCTGACCTCTAGCATCAACAAGGCATTTTTGCCCACAGGACTGCTGCATACTGGATGTTTTTCCCTTTTCACACCATTCTTTGTAAACCCTAGAAATGGTTGTGCATGAAAATCCCAGTAACTGAGCAGATTGTGAAATACTCAGACCAGCCCATCTGGCACCAACAACCATGCCACGTTCAAAATTGCTTAAATCACCTTTCTTTCCCATTCTGACATTCAGTTTGGAGTTCAGGAGATTTTCTTGACCAGGACCACACCCCTAAATTCATTGAAGCAACTGCCATGTGATTGGTTGATTAGATAATTGCATTAATGAGAAATTGAACAGGTGTTCCTAATAATCCTTTAGGTGAGTGTACACACACACAACCCCAATGCTGAAAAAGGTGGGACAGTATGAAAAATGCTAATAAAAACAAAAAGGAATGATTTGATAATTATATTTACCCTTTGAAAGTACTACAACTTAACTTTATATGAAAGTTGAGACAGGGGCAATTTAAGACAAATAATAATTTTACGAGTTAAAATAACAAGGCAATGTGAAACAGGAGATGTAAAACAGGTGACACAATCGTGTGATAGCATATAAGGAGCCTCCAAAAACAGCCTCTTTCAAGAGCAAGGATCATTTGAGACTTGTCAATTTGCCAACAGATGATTCAGCAAATAATCCAGCACTTTGAGAGCAACGTTCCAGAATTTTGAGCATTTCACCTTCTACAATGCACAATAAAGTTAAAAGATTCAAGGAATCTGTTCAATCTCGGTGTGTAAAAGGCAAGACGAAAACCACTTCTGAATGTGCCCAATCTCTGATACCTCAGACATCACTGTCTTAAAAATGATCATTCATCTGTATTGGATATCATGAACATGAGCTTGGGATTATTTTAATATACATTTGTTACTCAACACCATTCACCGCTGCATCCACAGATGCAAGTTAAGACTTTACTATGCAAAGCAGAAGCCATATATCAACACTGTCCAGAAGCGCTGCTGACTTCTCTGGGCTCGGTCTCACATTAGCTGGAAAGTAGAACATTGGAACCATGTTTTTTGGTCTGATGAGTCCACAGTCATATTCCTATGTTCTGAAGTCATATGATGGCTGTCACGATTCCCTTGTTGTCTGCCCTGTGTTTCACTAGTAGTCTTTGTCAAAAAAAAACTCCAATTCCCATGATTCCCGGCCCTCATCACTCTGTCATTGTTCACACCTGATTGTCGTTTGTGATCATCTTGTGTCTGTGTATTTAAACCCTGTTTGTTTCTCCATTCCTTTGTCGATCGTTTCACTGAAGGTGTATGTTTCAGATGTTTTGTATGTTTTGATGAATTTAGATGTTTTTATGTTACCTTTGCCCATCGTGGATGTTTCCCCAGCCTGTTTATTCTTTTGATGTTTTTCGTGTTTTGGTTTTGTTTTCCCACCATGGATGTTTCATTTGTTCCTGTTTGTTTTGTGTTCACGCTGATTAATAATAAAGAACCCGCATCTAGATCCTCACTCCTCCTCTGCCCTCGTCTGCATCCCTAACAATGGCTTTATGTGTGAAACTGACCTGAATTTTATTCATTATTCACTAAATGACTTATTTTTGAGTGAATTCTTTCTTACCTTATGGAAAATGATTAACAGATCAGTCGTTCATGTACATTCAAATATGAATTAGCGTAAAAATATATTAATCAAATGTTTGAAATATTTCTAACTATATAATTATATTTTTACTATTTATTGTATTACTGTGATTGTGACCAGTCCAGGAGTGAAGTCGACTGCTCTGCTGTTCGTCCTGATGGGAGACAGTAAGGGCCACATCAGTGTGTACAAGCCAGAGAACTTCACAGCAGGAGAAAAACAGGTGATTTCCCCAAACCTAAAGGGATAGTTCACACAAAAATGAAAATTCTGTAATAATTTACTCACCCTTATGTTGTTCCAACATTCACTATCTTTGTATGTATGTGTGTGTATATATATATATATATATATATATATATATATATATATATATATATATATATATATAAATGCAATAAAAGTAAATGGTAACAGAGACTAGCATGCTCCCTTACATCTCCTAGGGGTTTGGAACAACATTAGGATGAGGAAATGATGACAGAATTGTAATTACTGGGTGAACTGGGCTTAATTTTTTACTCTGTTAATCTGTCAAATTAATAAAACATAACAGCATTTTAGCATAATAGCTTTTAAAGGGGTAGTTCACCCAAAAATGTGTAAATCTCTCATGATTTACTCACCCTCATGCCATCCCGGTGATGTATTTGACTTTTTTGTCATTTTTAGAATATACAATTGTGAATGGTGGCCAGAAGTTTGAAGGACCAAAAAGCACATGCAGGCAGCATAAAAGTAATCATTACAACTCCAGTGGTTAAATCCATGTCTTCAAAAGCAATATGATAGGTGTGGGTGAGAAATAGATCAATATTTAAGTCCTTTTTAGCCTATAGGTCAGCGATATGCACGAAGATTGTGAATCGTCAAACACAAAAGAAGAATGTGAAAGTAAAGATTTATAGTACAAAAAGGACTTAAGTGTGGGTGAGAAACAGATCAATATTTATCATATTACTTCTGAAGACATGGATTTAACCACTGGAGTCGTATGGATTACTTTTATCCTGCTTTATGTGATTTTTGGAGCTTCAAGTTTTGGTCACCATTCACTTGCATAGTGTGGACCTACAGAGCTGAGATATTCTTCTAAATATCTTAATTTGTGTTCAGCAGAAGAAAGACAGTCATAGACATCTGGGATGGCCCGAGGGTGAGGAAATTATGAGAGCATATTTAACCAAAAAAGTTAAGAAATACTTGAAATTATTTAGACAAAGAAACCACAGAAGGGACTTTCAAAAGAGTGGTCTTACAGTATGTTTAAAGCAATATATTTGAAACCACTTCAACACTACACAAGACATTCAGTGGTAGAGAACAAAATGAAAAACTTTTTCAAATGATTGTCATGTATTGGGTTACGTGAGAACGACAGACAAAATTTATTGTGTGTTCTGTGTTAATGGACAGACAGTTTATGCATTTACCTGAATCTGAACCACATCACGCTTTTACAAATGCCTGTCATTACTGAACTATTGTTCTCTGTTAGATCTCAATAAAGCTCTCTAATCTATGCTTTTTAGTGCAAATCAAACAAGTTAACAAAGAAGATTAAACTCATTTGATATAAGCAAATAAACCAGAGAGCTTTTAAACAGAACAGCTCTGACATTAAAGGAGCAAATGGGTCTTGCTTGTTTGCTAATGTATGTGAATGTTTATCCACATGGCTGTACATTTACACATTTTAAAGCACCTTTGCCATTTGAAGTTTGGCATTGGAGGGCATCCATGTCACCTTGAGCGTGACAGAACTCGCAAGTAAAAGTTTGTGTTTCACAGCAAATATAACCAACAACGATAATAAAAATTAGCAATATCCAAGCAATTTTTGAAGGAAAGCAATGTAAACTTTTTAATTGTTTTTGTTCTTGTTTTAAAACAAGAGGAGAAGTTGATGTGATGTTGCACAAAATCTACCCAACTTTTATATCTAATTTTGTCAGTGGACATCATACTGTTAGTCATCTCAAAGAACATGTCGATCAGATCATAAAACCATAATGGCTTATATTATGGCCATAATGCCCATTTGCACTCCTTTTCCTCATAGACACACTAGGTTTAAAGGGCAGAATTTCATAGTCAGATCAGCAGATAGTGGACATCTGCTTTACTCAGGGAGCAGTGCTGGTCTTTATGTGACTAGATTATCCATTCATTAAGGAGAATATCACTGCAATGAGACCATTAAACTGGAGATGTTAAGAGACAACAGCTTGTCCCTAAGGATGTAATTTAATTCTCGATTGGGGCAGTAAAGCACCTAAATACCTGCTGCCCTTTGTTTTCAGATCATGTGCTGATCTCAGGAAATAATCAGAAAAATAAAGTTGTTTGACTTGAGGGGACCACAAAGTAAGCGTTGGGTGGGGTTTGGACAGAATGGAACCGTATGAAATTGCACCATAAATTGGGGTCACATCTCATGATATAATCAGAGACTCACTAGACTTGAGAGAGGTTGACATTAGACAAGATACTGAGGACTTAGAGTGATAAAAGGAAAACACTAGAGCAGAACAGGAGGAGTGAGGTTGCATAAGCCACAATGAGAACATTACATTCTCCTACGCTATTGCTGCCGGTTCTGCTGCTGTGGGCTGTGTGTAGCATTTCTGAGATTCAGGCTGAGGTAACAACTGTTAAGCTGTGTGGCCGAGAGTTCATCCGTGCAGTTGTCTACACCTGTGGGGGCTCCAGGTGGAGGAGGCTGAGCAGTCAGCAGGATATGGAAGGTGAGTCAATGTATGTTGTAGTATTGTAGTCAGGAAACAGTAAACAACTGAGGAGTAAACTCAGCATTGATTCTGAAAACATCATCATGTTCCTTTTAAACTTTAATTTCAGCATTAGGCTTCAGAACAAATTTTTAAGTTATTGTTATGATTTTACTGAAGTAAGCTCCATCCATTGTTTTTATATAAACTATTGTTATTTGTCCATTTAAATAATTTAAATCCAGGTATTATGCTATATAACAACACATTTAAGAAATATGTTTCTTAAACACATTTTTTTTTATTTATGTAGGTGCACCAATAAGTGTTTTTGGACACTAAATTCAATTTGTTTTAGAATTTCATTATATAGATAACAAATATAAGAGAACGCAAAATAAATAAATACATACATACATAACGTTTCACCTTTTCTTAGAACTAAATGAACTTTTATAAGTGTTACCATTTATCCTCTGTGAGCCTACAGCCTTTTCACCCTCTGTAAATTTGTTAATGAAACTTTTAATTGAATGAAGAATACAAGATATGGTAGATGTCATGCATGATTTTCTGCATAATTACCGCTGCTGGTATAATTTAAGGGATGTCCAAGCGTCTCTGTCTCTTGCTGACCCCTCAAACCTAATAATATTTAGCAGAACACAGTTTTAATGTTATTACATAGTGTAATCAGTGAGGTAGAGTCCCCTTTAGTCAACATATAAACAACGTCTGGTGATATTACATTCCAATTAGTCTCAAACACAAGCTGAGTTAAGACAGAGAACTCCTGTGGCATTTTCAAGGTGCAGGAAACATCCACTCACATCTGAGAAAATGTTATACATTTATTGAAATACTTTAAATGGTAAAACCTCAGATTAACAACTTTGAATGTAACGGATACTGACACAGTTTGACCAAATTCTTTTTTCTGTAACCTAATACATTAACAGAACTCAAAAAAATCAGTTACATCAATCAGCTTAACGCTCAAATTTTAGTTAATAGAACTTTCAGATTTTAATTTTGTACCACACATGGATGTAAATGCTCTCAACTTAAAATATTGAGAAGTAAACTCATATATTTTGATGGCTCTTAACTTAAAATGTAACTCTTTGGCTGAACTTAAAATTAACAAGTACTATCAGTTTAAATACTTTAAGTAGAAGAAACCTAGAACTAGCTGGTGCAGTGAATGCTAAGATGCTGAATGCAAGCTAATTGGTAACATCACACTTTGATTAGCATAGCAATTGTTCAACTAGAAAAAGTTCGTCGAGACAAACTTTAAGTTGGCTTGGGAAAGTTTGGACCAGAAAGTTTGAAGTTTAAAGTAGTTTGAAGTTTAAATTAGTTTAAAGTTTAAATTAGTCTAAAGTTGAAATTAGTTTGAAGTTTAAATTAGTTTAAAGTTTAAAGTATTTTGTAGTTTAAAGTAGTTAAAAGTTTAACTTAGTTGCTAGATAGATAGATAGATAGATAGATAGATAGACACTCAGATAGATAGATAGAGAGATAGATAGATAGATATTTACCCTCAGATAGATAGATAGATAGATAGATATTGACCCTCAAATAGATAGATAGATAGATATTGACCTTCAAATAAATAGATAGATAGATATTGACCCTCAGATAGGTAGATAGATAGACAGACAGATAGATGCTAGCACGTTTTTAGCATTTTAGTACTTCGCTAGGTGATGCTAGCATGTGTTAGCATGATGCTAGCACGTTTTTAGCATCTTTTAACACTTCGCTTGGCGATGCTAGCATGTGTTAGCATGATGATAGCACGTTTTTAGCATGTTTTAACACTTCGCTAGGCGATGCTAACATGTGTTAGCATGATGCTAGCATGTTTTAGCACTCCGCTAGGCGATGCTAGCATGTGTTAGCATGATGCTAGCACGATTTTAGCATGTTTTAGCACTTCGCTAGGCGATGCTAGCATGTGTTAGCATCATGCTAGCACGTTTTTAGGATGTTTTAGCACTTCGCTAGGCGATGCTAGCATGTGTTAGCATGATGCTAGCACGTTTTCATCATGTTTTAGCACTTTGCTAGGCGATGCTAGGATGTGTTAGCATGATGCTAGCACGTTTTTAGCATTTTTTAGCACTTCGCTAGGCGATGCTAGCATGTGTTAGCATCATACTAGCACGTTTTTAGCATGATTTAGCACTTCGCTAGGCGATGCTAGCATGTGTTAGCATGATGCTAGCACGTTTTTAGCATTTTTTAGCACTTTGCTAGGCGATGCTAGCATGTGTTAGCATGATGCTTGCACATTTTTAGCATTTTTTAGCACTTCGCTAGGCGATGCTAACATGTGTTAGCATGATGCTAGCACGTTTTTAGCATGTTTTAGCACTTTGCTAGGCGATGCTAGCATGTGTTAGCATGATGCTAGTACGTTTTTAGCATGTTTTAGCACTTCGCTAGGCGATGCTAGCATGTGTTAGCATGATGCTAGCACTTTTTTAGCATGTTTTAGCACTTCGCTAGGCGATGCTAGCATGTGTTACCAGTGTACACTGATTCCCAAACAAATGACTCTAATGAGCCGGTTCTTTTGAATCTACAGTATGAAACATACAGTGTGACCGGTGTAGTCTGATTACAACATTAATGACTCTAATGAGCCAGTTCTTTTGAATCCACAGTGTGAAACATACAGTGTGACCAGTGTAGACTGATTCCCAAACAAATGACTCTAATGAGCCAGTTCTTTTGAATCTACAGTGTGAAACATACAGTGTGACCAGTGTAGACTGATTCCCAAACAAATGACTCTAATGAGCCAGTTCTTTTGAATCTACAGTGTGAAACATACAGTGTGACCAGTGTAGTCTGATTCCCAAATTAATGACTCTAATGAGCCAGTTCTTTTGAATCTAAAATGTGAAACATACATTGTGACCAGTGTAGTCTGATTCCCAAATTAATGACTCTAATGAGCCGGTTCTTTTGAATCTACAATGTGAAACATACAGTGTGACCAGTGTAATCTGATTACAATATTAATGACTCTAATGAGCCAGTTCTTTTGAATCTACATTGTGAAACATACAGTGTGACCAGTGTAGTCTGATTCCCAAATTAATGACTCTAATGAGCCGGTTCTTTTGAATCTACAATGTGAAACTTACAGTGTGACCAGTTTAGTCTGATTCCCAAATGAATGACTCTAATGAGCCAGTTCTACAGTGTAGTGTTAAAAAAGTTTAACTTAATTGCTAGATAGATAGATAGATAGATAGATAGATAGATAGATAGATAGATATTTACCCTTAGATATATAGAGAGATAGATATAGATAGATAGAGAGAGAGAGAGAGAGAGATAGATATTTACCCTCAGATAGATAGATAGATAGATAGATAGATAGATATTGACCCTCAGATAGATGCTAGCACGTTTTTAGCATGTTTTAGCGTGTGGCTAGGAAGATTTTAGGTCATTACTTTTTGGCTGCTTGATAAAATAAATCCTCTGAGGGAGAGAGAGAGGGAGAGACGCAGGGCTGACAGGCCCTTTTTGTCTGTGTGTGTGAAAATGTCAGCTGGAATTTGAATTTCTGAACATTCCGCAATGTTAAGTCAATGGGAGTTTTTCCGAGTTTGATCGGCATTTTTAGGAAAACCGTAAGTCCGATCAGTTAGAAAAGATATAGCATACTATTCGGGATTAGTCTGAAGGTCTGTGCCGAGTTTGGTGCCTGTAGCTTAAAAGCTCTAGGAGGAGTTAGATACCGAAATTTCACCGCTAAGAAGAATAAGAAGAATCGGAATAATAACTAGATCGGTACATTTCCTGAAGAAAATGTGAGTGGTGCTTGCCGTGGCAAAACTCGTCAAACAGCATGTTGTAACTTGAAAAGAACAAAAATTATGGTCATAAATAAATCAACCCAGAAGTCTGTACGATTTTCTGGTGCAGAAATATGTGATTTGTTACTCGGTTGCTAGGGTAAGCCCATGCGGTTGCTATGCAGTTACCAAGGTAATACAATACATGGCTTCTTTCCATCCTGAGTGAAATAAGTCAACCCGGAAGTCTGTAGTGTGTTCTGGTGCAGAGATATGTGATTTGTTGCTCGGTTGCAAGGGTAACCCCATCTGGTTGCTAGGCAGTTACCATAGTGATACTAATGAAGTCTCCTTGCCATCCTGGTTGAAATAAATCAACCCAGTAGTCTGTACGATTTGCTAGGGTACTCTGTTTAGTTGCTAGGGAGTGGCTTGGCAGCTGCCAATCATGAATCTCCAAAGGCTGCTTGTCAGTATGAATGACATAAACCAACTCCCATGCCTCTGTGACATTCAGAATGGAAGATATCCCTCTATGGATTTTGGTTGCTAAGGTGCTCGACAATGGTTGCTAGGGAGGGGCTAGGAAGTGTTGAGGTGATTCATGATTGGCTGTTTGCTGCTCCGAGTCAAACGAGACCACCCTTGTGTTTCTATGACACTTTTATCCGGAGATATCCCTTTGATGTCTTTCATTAGAAGTCTATGGGACTTGTTGCTAAGGTGCTTTAAATTGTTGCTAGGGCGTGGCTTGATAGCTTCACAATGATCCCGAGAGACTGATTGGTCATCTGAGTAAAATGAGCCCGCCCCCTTGTCTCTATGACACTGTGATCCAGAGCTATGTTCAATCCAAAATCCCTATGCAATTTCATTTCATGGGCCGTCCTACACCATTGTAAGTCAATGGGGGCAATTTTGGGCAGCTCTTGCCCCCCAGAGGTGCAACTTTTACCACATATTGAGGTATGCTCTTACAGAGCCTGCCAGCCTCTTCAAATGTGGCAAATGACATGTTTCTGCGAAATCCTCGCTCGGAGCTGTGACGCGTCAAATTTTGTCGCAATGTTAAGTCTATGGGATTTTTCGGCTGCTTTTTTGCCCCTGGGGCAAACACCGTACCCCCGATCGCTTATAAAAGTCATAGCACACGTGTCCTCAATAGGCCGTTCGATTTGACACCTCATTTGTGGGTCTACGCCAAACGGTGCGGGACGAGTTAGGTGCCGAAGTTTTGTACGGAGATATAATAATAAGAAGAAAAACTAGATAGGTACATTTCCTGAAGAAAATGTGAGTGGTGCTTGCCGTGGCAAAACTCGTCAAATAGCCTGCTTGAAAAGAACAGAAATTGTGGTCATAAATAAATCAACCCAGAAGTCTGTGTAATGTTCTGGTGCAGAAATATGTGATTTGTTAGTAGGTTGCTAGGGTAACCCCATGTGGTTGCTAGGCAGTTACCATAGTGATACTAATCAAGTGTCCTTGCCATCCTGATTGAAATAAGTCAAACC
The DNA here is from genome assembly GCF_025860055.1 of Xyrauchen texanus. Lineage (NCBI taxonomy): Eukaryota > Metazoa > Chordata > Actinopteri > Cypriniformes > Catostomidae > Xyrauchen > Xyrauchen texanus. The sequence continues at coordinate 24,187,273 of NC_068282.1, read as the reverse complement.
GAAGTCTGTATGTTTTTGTGATGCAGAGATATGTGATTTGTTACTCGGTTGCTAGGGTAAGCCCATCTGGTTGCTAGGCAGTTACCATAGTGATACTAATGAAGTCTCCTTTCCATCCTGATTGAAATAAGTCAACCCGGAAGTCTCTACGCTTTTCTGATGCAGAGATATGTGATTTGTTACTCGGTTGCTAGGGTAACCCCATCTGGTTGCTAGGCAGTTACCATAGTGATACTAATCAAGTGTCCTTGCCATCCTGATTGAAATAAATCAACCCGAAGTCTCTCTGATTTTCTGGTGCAGAGATATAGTTACTGCTAAACGGTTGCTAGGGTACTCTGTTTAGTTGCTAGGAGTGGCTTGGCAGCTGCCAATCATGAATCTCCAAAGGCTGCTTGTCAGTATGAATGATATAAACCAACTCCCATGCCTCTGTGACATTCAGAATGGAAGATATCCCTCTATGGATTTTGGTTGTTAAGGTGCTCGACAGTGGTTGCTAGGGAGGGGCTAGGAAGTGTTGATTTGATGCATGATTGGCTGTTTGCTGTCCCGAGTAAAACGAGACCACCCTTGTGTTTCTATGTCACTTCTATCCGGAGATATCCCTTTGATCTGTTTCAATAGAAGTCTATGGGACTTGTTGCTAAGGTGCTCTTAATGGTTGCTAGGGCGTGGCTTGATAGCTTCACAATGATCCTGAGAGACTGATTGGTCGTCTGAGTAAAATGAGCCCATCCCCTCGTCTCTATGACACTGTGATCCAGAGCTATGTTCAATACAAATCCCTATGCCTTTTCATTTCAGGGGCCGTCCTACACCATTATAAGTCAATTGGGGCATTTTTGGGCAGCTCCTGCCCCCCAGGGGTGCAACTTTTACCCCATATTGAGGTATGCTTTTACAGAGCCTGCCAGCCTCTTCAAATGTGGCAAATCACACGTTTCTAGGAAATCCTCGCTTGGAGCTGTGACGCGTCAAAGTTTGTCTCAATGTTAAGTGTATGGGATTTTTCGGCCGCTTTTTTGCCCCTGGGGCAAATACCGCACTCGATCGCTTATAAAAGTCATAGCACACGTGTCCTCAATAGGTCGCTCGATTTGACACCTCATTCGTGGGTCTACGCCAAACGGTGCGGGACGAGTTAGGTGCCAAGTTTTGTTAAGAGATATAAAAATAAAAATAAAAATAAAAATAATAAGTATGTGAGATTACAATAGTGATGCTTTGCAAGCACCACTAATAAGTTTAAGTAGGATTTCAGTAAGTTGGCTCTCACAAGCCAACTTAATGAGTAAAGCAATATATTTGCAGAACAATCTTAAAGGACAGCTATTCTGTCCCATTTCACAAGATGTGATTTAAATCTTTGGTGTCCACAGAATGTGTCTGTGAAGTTTCAGCTCAAAATACCCTCCAGGTCATTTATTATACCATGTTGAAAATGCCAATTTTTGGGTGGAAATAAAAACTAGCTGTATTTGTGTATATGTGCCTTTAAATGCAAATGAGCTGGTCCTGCCTGCCCCGTATCCTGAATAGGGCAGAGTTTTGACATCTCTGCTTCAGATAACTAGACATCACAAGCAATATGACTGACAGCGAAAATAGTGGTGTTCAGCCCTATATGTTTGAACCAGAGTCAGCCACTGATGAGGAAGAGACCCGTCAGAAGTAACAACTTTGAGAATGAACCAGGAAGTTTCCGAATGGTTATTTGATAAATTTCTTTATTTGTTGTAGAGTTTTTTTCAGCAGTTTTGCAATGACGGATGAGCAACACACACACAAATACTGTTATAATGTTCACTATGCGCTTTAACGAAACAACACACACACAAACAAGCATCGTCAGCAGCGTCTGTCAACAGTCGTGGGCAGGGCCTATACAAAGTGACATCACTTTGTACAGAATCTGCAAATGGCTTGATCTGAGACAGTGCTCATGATTAATGGGGATTAAAAAAAAAAGGACTGGATGGATTTTTATCATTATATGGTGGTTGTATGCACACACTGCCAACACACATTCATGTTCCCAAACACCATGTAAAACCATGTAAAAGTGAATTTTGCATAACATGTTATTTATGTTGGACATACATTTTTTTTATTTAAATCAGAATCAATAAAGCTGATTCTGATTAAACCCAAAACAACACAACAATTCAGGTTACTTAAACGGTGTCAGTGTCATGAACTCATAAGAAAGAGAAAGTTCTCAATACTAATCAAGGTTCATTTATATGATTTATGATTCTCCCTACTCAAAACGGTTCATTATATTGAGCATTCGGGTTTACTGTGTACAAAGAAACATTCGTCAGTAATTTTACAGATTAAAAGATGTGGCAAATGAGAAAGTATGATTGATAATAACAATCAAAATAATAAGTGTAATGTACCCGGCATCACTTTCATCATTCTTGATCAAATAAATGATGTTAACCTGCAATATCAGATCCTTTTCTATTCCACTAACTTTTTTCTTGTATATATCTTTAAACCAGTTTCATATTTACCCATTTTGTATCTGACATTCCACAGTGCTTTTTAATGGAGATCCGAGCAGTGCTGAGGATTTTAATGAGAGTCTGGGGCCTGATCTGTCCAGGCGAGACCTGAATCTTGTGCTGAACAACAGGTGTTGTCTTGTTGGCTGCAAGAAAAGTGATCTCTCGAATCTCTGCTGAGAACTGAATCTTTATTTTTCTAAATGTTTTCTTTGTGTTCTTTATTTTTTTTCTTTTCCATGTTCAGTTCTCTCTCACACAAGCTGAATATGAGGGCTTCTCATTGAATTGTGTGTACAGCCAGTTTTAATTAATATAATGTGTCTGCCAGTATATTAATCTTATTTACAAATAACTAATTCTGGATAAGATCATCTACACTTGTGCCCTAAACTGCACTAGAAAAGGAGTGGTTTAATTCCAACACCAGTGACATTGCATGTTGAGGTGGAAAGAAGTAATCATTTATTTTATTTTTTATTTGTAATTTGCATTTTGCAAATGTTGTCAATAAATGTTATCGCATGTGCAATGTCTGTTGTTTCCTTTATTACTTTTAATTTTATTTAAATGAGCTGTCAGGTGGCTCATTTGCATAAACCGTTAAATACGGACTTCTGGAAATCACCAATAATTTGAGAATATTTACACTGCGATTCAGTTGTTAAATATAGCCAAATATTTTGGACAAAATTAAGTACAATATTTCTGCAATAGAAAACTGAACATAACACACATTGCATCCACTTATCAGGCTTATGTTTTATTGTTTTGGAAAGAGCAACATCATCTCAGTACCTCAGATCTTTGTTGACATTATTTGTACAAACACATCTTGCACATGTTGCTGGAAAGAGACGATCATGATGAGTCTATAGTATATATACACACACATACAAGCGCACTCATACTCTCCCACAACTTCACACATACAAACGCAACTTAACATTCACACACAGTTCCATTTAGACTAACTGACATGAGTTTTCTCACCTCTTCTATGAATCTGAATTACATTTCACTTTGGACCATGTGACATACTGATTAAGCACTACACAGAATTGAATTAATAGGTTTTTACTTTCAACTCAGAGATTCTAATATGTTCTTCCATTTAACTCAGTGCAATAAAAACACTCTAGTTGCAATAATCAGAAAATATGCAATGCAGTGATCATTTACTCACCCTCATCTTGTTCCAAACCACTATGACTTTCTTTCTTTCTTCAATGGAACACAATAAGGAAATGCTATGCAGAATGTTAGGGACTGACAGCCTCAGTCACCATTCATTTTATTTGCACCTTTTGCATTTCCTTATTGTGTTCCTCGGAAGAAAGAAAGACTAGTGGTTTGGAACAAGATGAGGGTGAGTAAATGAAGACAGAGTTTTAATATTTGGGTGAAATATCCCTTTAATGGATGACGCACCATTCGCCTTAAATTTTAAATGTTGATGAAAATAAACCTACGAGTCAAAAAGCACCAGTTTTCCTTCCAAACCATCACATCATTTACATTAGACACTCAAAGATCCATACAACCAAATTGTTTGTTCTTGACATTGAACAACAGAGCATCTGGGAAGTTAAACAGTAAACACAGTTTTTTTCCTTTTCAAATTTTTTCCACAAGAAACAATATCTTCACTTTTTTCATAGGTTTAAACATTTAAAAAAATATGCAGCTTATTTTCTATTAAAGGACAATTTTGGAGATACACAAATAATTGAAAAAAAAAAAACCAAAAAAACAATTGGCTCATTTAACCACTCAAGAATCTTGTCATCTCACAGAGACCATTACCATTAGCAAAATAAAGAATTTCTCAAGCGCAGGGGTGGTTCGGAAAGGGGCTCATGCTTGGGACATTGAATAATATGTGATGTGGGAGGAAAGGCTGAATACAAACACATCTGCGTGAATTATCAAATCATTTACAATGTCCAAAAGCTTTCAACTAATAGTGCTGCTATACATAACACTGTAAAAACATAAAGTATGATACAGTATCCTGTTTCCTTTTTTCCCCTTTTAAATGTTACCCCCAACCCATATATAGCGTAAATCTTTTGTTGCACTTGAGTTAAAAAAATTATTTCTGAAATAAATGTAAAAATTATACCTCAGTATTATACTGTACACAGCTTACCCAACTACACAAATAACAAAACGTCCAGATGTTTATAACTGTAAGGATCCTAAATTGTGATACCATTCAAAGTCTATTCATATTCAGTGTTTTTTTTATTTTAATTTTTTACATTTACAACAAATCATCATGAATAAATAAAAATATAATGATGTCATGTACTCTGATGTCTAACACTGTTCCCACGGGAACAACAGAAAGGCTATTTAACATACCAGAAAACACAAAACATTCTTCAAGATATACTGATATATATATATATATATATATATATATATATATATATATATATATATATATATATATATATATATACACATACATATATATATATATATAATACATATATATATATATACACAATACATATATATATATACACAATACACACACACACACACACACACACACACACACACACACACACACACACACACACACACACACATTATATTATATTATATTATACATTTTTTGTTGAGGAAATGTGTGTGTTTGTGTCTATTGCAAGCAGGAGAAGATTCTTAAAGCTGTGGCTGTCTAAAAAGTAAGACAAAATATAATTTCTAGAGATTTCCAATTAACAATTTTAACTTGACATTAAAATGAGAATACATTTTCAAGCCTTATAAAGCTTTAGCAATGCCAAATCCTGTATGGACCTCATCCTACATGCAACAATATAGCGCCATCTAGTGGCAGAGAGGCTCATTCCTCCTCCAGTATGATTTAGAGTTAGTTTACCATACTTAGAACTTTAGATATTTTGATACCCATTTTGAAAGTGTGATACCTCTGACCAACTGAATGCATAGAGTAATAAAACATTAGATTTTTTTGTATCACTTTTAGAGAGGTATACAGAGATATTCAGGTTCAAGTAGGCCAACAACACATTGGACATAAATAGAGGCTAAACCTTACAGACAAACCCAGGTTGTTTAACTGCAGTAATACAGATGTTTTAAAGTGAATACAGTTAAAAAATATAAGAAGTACACCCTAAAATGGTCCACATTTTAATAATTCAACTCGTATAATACTGCTGGAGTGAATTAAATCCACCTGTTTTATCCATTAGGTCAGGTAGGGGTCAGGGTATCGATCTCTCCTGTGTTTTACTTCTTAATTGGTCCAAAATACACAGACTTGCATGGATCATAGATGTTGATTAGATATCCCCCATGTATTTTCCTATGATAAACAAAAACACATACAAGATGGTATTGATACAGATTTCCTAATTCACAAGATTAATTCACGATATGGATTCATATGAGTATATTTCAGTTATAATGTCCCTTTTTCTTACATACAGTGGGTACGGAAAGTATTCAGACCCCCTTAAAATTTTCACTCTTTGTTATATTGCAGCCATTTGCTAAAATCATTTAAGTTCATTTTTTTCCTCATTATTGTACACACAGCACCCCATATTGACAGAAAAACACAGAATTGTTGACATTTTTGCACATTTATTAAAAAAGAAAAACTGAAATATCACATGGTCCTAAGTATTCAGACCCTTTGCTGTGACACTCATATATTTAACTCAGGTGCTGTCCATTTCTTCTGATCATCCTTGAGATGGTTCTACACCTTCAATTGAGTCCTGCTGTGTTTGATTATACTGATTGGACTTGATTTGGAAAGCCACACAACCTGTCTATATAAGACCTTACAGCTCACAGTGCATGTCAGAGCAAATGAGAATCATGAGGTCAAAGGAACTGCCTGAAGAGCTCAGAGACAGAATTGTGGCAAGGCACAGATCTGGCCAAGGTTACAAAAACATTTCTGCTGCCCTTAAGGTTCATAAGAGCACAGTGGCCTCCATAATCCTTAAATGGAAGACGTTTGGGACGACCAGAACCCTTCCTAGAGCTGGCCGTCCGGCCAAACTGAGCTATCGGGGGAGAAGAGCCTTGGTGAGAGAGGTAAAGAAGAACCCAAAGATCACTGTGGCTGAGCTCCAGAGATGCAATCAGGAGATGGGAGAAAGTTGTAGTAAGTCAACCATCACTGCAGCCATCCACCAGTCGGGGCTTTATGGCAGAGTGGCCCAACGGAAGCCTCTCCTCAGTGCAAGACACATGAAAGCCTGCATGGAGTTTGCTAAAAAACACCTGAAGGACTCTAAGATGGTGATAAATAAGATTCTCTGGTCTGATGAGACCAAGATAGAACTTTTTGGCCTTAATTCTAAGCGGTATGTGTGGAGAAAACCAGGCACTGCTCATCACCTGTCCAATACAGTCTCAACAGTGAAGCATGGTGGTGGCAGCATCATGCTGTGGGGGTGTTTTTCAGCTGCAGGGACAGGACGACTGGTTGCAATCGAGGGAAAGATGAATGCGGCCAAGTACAGGGATATCCTGGACGAAAACCTTCTCCAGAGTGCTCTGGACCTCAGACTGGGCCGAAGGTTCACCTTCCAACAAGACAATGACCCTAAGCACACCGCTAAAATAACGAAGGAGTGGCTTCACAACAACTCCGTGACTGTTCTTGAATGGCCTAGCCAGAGCCCTGACTTAAACCCAATTGAGCATCTCTGGAAAGACCTGAAAATGGCTGTCCACCAACGTTTACCATCCAACCTGACAGAACTGGAGAGGATCTGCAAGGAGGAATGGCAGAGGATACCCAAATCCAGATGTGAAAAACTTGTTGCATCTTTCCCAAAAAGACTCATGGCTGTATTAGATCAAAAGGGTGCTTCTACTAAATACTGAACAAAGGGTCTGAATACTTAGGACCATGTGATATTTCAGTTTTTCTTTTTTAATAAATGTGCAAAAATGTCAACAATTCTGTGTTTTTCTGTCAATATGGGGTGCTGTGTGTACAATAATGAGGAAAAAAAAATGAACTTAAATGATTTTAGCAAATGGCTGCACTATAACAAAGAGTGAAAATATTTAAGGGGGTCTGAATACTTTCCGTACCCACTGTATGTAACAAATTCTGCTGTTAATTATGCAAGGCACATTCTAACTAGGTCCATTATGAAAATATAAATTTTTCTAATTATATTTGATAATTCTTTCATCATTTTGGTAAAATTTTAGCTTTTAAAAATAAACAAATCCATGTATTCAATCAATAAATATGATACTATATTGCAGATATACAATTTTTGTTACATGCTTATTGTCTAATGACATAATGTGTTCTTTTTACAGGTATTTACATTGATTTTCAGAACACGTGATTAAAAACTGACACTGTCTCTTTTAGAAAGATGGCATTTCTGTACAGAGCTTCTGTAAATGAGTGCATGTAAACATGAGAGACTCAAACGGTTTCATCCCATCTGTTCTACACTTGATTCGAATTAAATATATATTTTATTGTTGTTTTTGATCAACAAATGACCATTGAGAACAGAAAGGGTTTTAAAAGAAAACATTTTCAATGACAAAAGGTCACGTGGATCTCGTCTTTTCTCTACATGCAGTGAAAGGATCTCGAGGCTGAATACTACATCACCATACTACACAATCACTGTTAAGTGAAATATAAACATTCACCAGCCAGTTGCCAATATACATTTTTGTCGCATAGCACAAAATTTGGTAGCTAATTCCAGCGATTTCCTCTCACTGTAGTAGAGTGATGCTTATAGAGTAAAAGATCAATCTTGGGCTTTAAGAATCAATATTAAAATCGTTCCAACGAAGACGAGATGCATCGGAAAATCAATATTTTAACCCACTCCCTAATAAAGTCAGTGTAACTTATTTTACCATGTATTGATAATCTCAAGAAATTCACCTCAACAAGATTTTATGCTCCAATCACTTTCAGGGAGAGTGAAAACGCAAGCATATTTAAAGAAGTTGTTTTGTCTTTTGCTGTGTACCAAAGTTATACCAAACTCTGACCTGCATCCGTATAGTGAAAAAACTGTTGACCACTAGATGATCTAAATGTCACATATAGACCCTCTCGGCTCAATACAAATAATTCAAACTTGGGAAAATGATGTGGATGGTATATTTTAACATTTTGAATGTATTATTGTTTGTTATTTGGGGTATATTATTACAAACAGAAGCCCTAGAGTGTGACATCATTTCCTATATAATTTCGATATTTTAGTCGTGGTGTCTAAAGTTATTTTGCATGTTCAAAACCTAATGTGAACACACCACAATTACTAGACCATTACCAATAAAAGCCTTTTCTCTAGTAACCCACCTGCTGCAAATCTCTTCTTGATGAGGGAGAAACGATATCCAAGGCCAACCAGCTCAATGTCACAGCCAGACAGAGTGCTGCCCTCGCTGGTGAACTGCACTGCCACTGGGGCAGGTTTACTGGGACCCTCTGTAAGCTGGAAACGAGCCAGAAGAGATCCCACACCTTGACAGAGGAAGAAAAGAGTGAATGTACAATGAAAATGGGCAAAAGACAGGGGGAAATGGATAAAAATAGTGTTAGATATACAATAGTGAGCACATTTACATGTACGGTCTTACATGTACACCAATTATGCTTAATAACCCGACAACACGTTCGGTCATGAAAACGCTTGTGTTCTTGGTTCATCCAATGTAAGCACGTGATGAGCGCATGCCTCTTCAAAGTTTGACGTCAAAAGTAGAGAATAACGCGATTATTTCAAATGTCATGGAAATGCGGATTTCTTGGATTTTTGAAATAAGCTGATTTTAGAGAGTCATCATCAGCGTACTGGTGTGCATGTTAATGGGCTCAGTGAAAATGTTTAAATTGACACCAGAAAGCGGATTATTGCGAGAAAGCGATATCCCTGTTTACAGTACATGCACCATATAAGCTGTGTACTCTTTACCTCCATATACATGTGGCTGCGATATTTTTCAGTGGTGTTTATAAATGGGTATAGTTTATAGTGTATGTGCTTTTCCACTTTATTCCCAGAAATGTTTTGTTGATTTGGGCTCCTTCCTATGACGTTATTCGGTCTGTTCCACGCACATGTGCACTCCTCAAAAATCTGTTAGAATGCCGCTTGTGTATTTACATTCCACATAAGCAGCTTTCTCTGGGAGAAACCTAGTTGTGTGGTTTAAGAGTCTTCTCTTACTGCCTTAAACGTTGTAAGGAAAACGTCGATTATTAGACGTTTCAGAATGCCGCTTGCTGCAAAACCCCTGAAATAAACCATTTTCTTAGGTGCATGTAAACATGGTCATTTTCTTAGGTGCATGTAAACGTGGTCATTCTCTTAGGTGCATGTAAACGTGGTCAGTCTTTTGTGAATCATGAATCTCACCTCCATTTTCAGACTTCTGTGAAATATCCGGAATCTTCCATAAGATTCTCTGCTGCTCTGCATTCCTTTAAAAATCATATAGTAAAAATGGTCAAAATGACATCTTTTTACTATGATCCGACTCTTTAAAACAGGGCTGTAGCCACCATAGACATTGAGTTCCCTCCAGTTTCCAGATCAGTGGTTGACCAATATGGGTTTCTCAATGATCAATTCTTAAAATGTTATCTTTGTCTTTAAAACATACAGTAATCATCAAACAGTGCATTGAAATTTGGGATTTCAAAGTCAAACTTTACAACACTAAATCTAGTACTTACTAACCCATTTCACAATAATTTGAATCTAAAATAGTTAAACAGAAGCCCATAAAGAGAGGAGTCCAGCCCTTTATTTCTCACCAGGCAGCTGGGGGAAGCACAGCCTGCAGTTTGTTGACCCCTCCATCCACTGGGATGAGGAACTGAACATTGTTGAGGGCTGACAGGAGTAGTCATGGCCCCTCCATTGTATTTGTAGTCTATTCTCAGATCGGTACTGGTGGGCTCACACCTCCAGCTCACTGCCAGATTTAGAGGAGTGGACTGTAGACCCTTCTGTAGTACCTGATACACACACACAGAAATTAAGATATACAATAAGACACAACTGAGGTCAGATCTAGAAATGGAATTTCTATAAACAGCACATGGACTATGGTATTATGTTAGATCAGAGGTGTCCAAACAATTTTTATTGTGGGCCAGATGCCAAAAAAAAAAAGTGGGCCACATTGTTGTAATAAAAAGACTAGATGCTACTAGATTGCCACTACTGAATCATCTATATATTGTATGCCAACTATTATGAGAGTTTTAATCACACTTCGTGGTTAAGGAGTAGTTCACCCAAAAATGTTTTTTTTGTTTTATCATTTACTCACTCTCATGTCATCCCAGATTTGAATGGCTTTCTTTCTTCTGCAGAACACAAATTAAGATTTTAGGAGAATATCTCAGCTCTGTAGGTCCTTACAATGCAAGTGAATGGTGATCAATAGTTTGAAGCTCCAGAAAACACAAAGGCAGCATAAAAGAAATCCATCAGACTCCAGGGTTTAAATAAATGTCTTCTGAAGTGATCAAGTTGGTTTTGGGTGAGAACAGACCAATATATAACTCCTTTTTTACTGTACAACCTGCCATTGCAATCTCTTTGCACAGTCATGATTACAAGCTCAATTACACTTCCTAGTGCTTGATGCATGTACAGTGCTTGAAATCATGATCACCAAGGAGACTGCTGATGTCAAGGTTTATAGTGAAAATGGAGTTACATTTTGGTCTGTTTTCACCCAAAAATGGTTTGGATAGCTTCAGAAGATGTTTATTAAAGCCCATGAGTCTGATGGATTAATTTTATGCTGCCTTTATGAGTTTTCTGGAGCTTCAAACTTTTGATCACATTCACTTGCATTGTATGGACAGAGCTGAGATATTCTTCTAAAAATCTTCATTTATGTTGTGCAGAAGAAAGCCATGTACATCCATAGTGTATTGAGTGTATTAAGCGTCTCTCCTATAGACCTTGTTCACATCAGCGCCATTGACGGGAATGACAACAGGGCTGAAAGGGAAAGACGTACAGTCTCTTCAATGGATTGTACAGTTGTTTGAAAATATTTTTTCAATGTTCCGTCAGCAGAGATTTTAAAGAAATGTCAGTACACAAAAAAACTCCAGACAATGTGAGTAGTGGAAAATTAGAAGTGATCTAGGAATTTTTTGATAACTTTATACAGTGCACTGAAGAGAATGTAAGTCTATCCCTCACAGCCTCAATTGCATTCTTGTCAAAAATCAAAGATGGCGCTACTGTAAATAAGGTCTATGTTACTCTAAAGTGGTACTGGCAAGCCCATAAATCATTTTTCATGTTTCAACGAAACATTAGAATGAGCCAATTTATTAGAATGAATGAAACTTGCCAGTGCTACAGACGGTATTTTAGAAAAGTGTGCTTGGCTGTCGCATCTCTGTATGCACTCAAACACGTTCGGTCGCTCACACAATGTCAGCTCTACTCAGATGTACGACATGTGCTATCATTTTAATGAGAACAAGTACATGATCAAAGTACCTAAACTTATAGCAGCCCTATAACAAACGCTTCATTCTTTTTCTGAAATCTGGAGTTTTCCAAACTTCTGTTGAAGTCTGCCAGTAGATGAAGCGATCGTGGCGATTTCAAAGAGAGTACTAATGGAGACGATGCGCTGCGAAATGTGGCTGTACGTGATAGCGGCACACATTGTTAAAAAAATTCATTTAATATAATTACTTAATAGCGGGTCCAAATTCCACTCTAAAATTTCAAAAATCTTTCGTAGGCCTGGGACACCCCTATGTAGATAGTGGTTCTCAACTGGCGGGTTGAGACACAAAAATGGGTTGCCGGTCTATTCTGATAAGGCTGCAGAAGTTAAAAACAATGCTAAAAACACATAATAAAGTGCATTAATGAGATTGCAAAATAAATAATGTAAGATACTACCAGAGATGTAAGATATTAAGCAGATTTCTAAAACCCTATATGCATACTTGTGCCTTTATGAGGCTGGTTAATGTTGGTTTGAAGTTCTTACCTGATATTTCAGCATGTCTACATTGTAGTATGTTGCCTGTGGTTTCTGCTCTGCCACCTTCTTTAAATGGGTCATCAGGTTTGGCATATTCACCCAGAACTCCTTTGAGTCTGGATTGGACGGTGTGGTGTCACTGGAAGAAATTTGAATATGCATTCATTCTTCAAATCATGCTCAATTATAATCAAATGAACATCCAATTATAACAACTGGTTCATATTATTTTAGAAAACAAAATGTTCTGACTCTAAAATTTTTATTGGATGAGTGACTTTCAAAGTGGCTTTTAAAATGCATTAAAAGTGCAGATAAACACACACCATTGTCCTCACATTCTATATTAATGTGCCACATTGCTACAATGCTTGGCAATTGTAGATAGCTACAGTTAAGCTAATGAACTATACAGTACCTGTACTTGAATGAATTGTTTATTCCAATGAATATTTCACTAAACTATTTATTGAACATTGTGTATTTTTAGATGTTGTTGTAGCTGTGTTATTAAAGCAATAAGCCACTCAAGGCTATACAATACAATGGTTTTACCATGTTTAGGGGGCTTTTCGTCATGCTGAAAGGTTGTTCACCAAACATGAAAATTCTTTCATTATTTACTTTCCCTCATGCCATCCCAGATGTGTATGACTTTATTTTTTCCAGCAGAGAACATTTCAGCTCTTTAGGTCCATACAATGCAAGTGAATGGTGATCAGACATTTGTAGCTCCAAATATCACATAAAGGAAGATAAAAGTAATCCATACGACTCGACTGGTTAAATCTTTATCTTCTGAAGTGAGATGACAGGTGTGGGTGAGAAACACATCAATATTGAATCTGTGTGCCGTGTTGACATTTTTTACCTAATTTGATGTTCCCGGTCAAAAAAGACAGGCCTACAAAAATGTATTATAAATCTCTTGTTATACTATACTGCCCTACAAAACAAAAAGGCAGTAACTGCATTTTTGGTCAAAAATGAGTTATTATCATTTTCATGACATTCAAGGCATCCTTTGTTATGTGACAAAACATCTTATCTCAAATGTGTGTCGTTTTGGAGAAAAATGGTAGTCGTTTGTACAGTAACTGCAAAAAGCCCTAGTGAAACAAAGCATGAGTACAGTAACATCCATTACTGTATTCTTGTTATGTTTTACCTAACAAAAAATAACCGTGTTGCTGCGCAGTGAAGGTACTGTTTACATGGTGAACACACACAGCTGACTTCGTCCTCACGGGACGGTTTTAACATTTGCGATTTCACCCTTCTAACTTCACACAAATTTTGTTTGAGATGGCACAAAGCTGGGGAAAGAAGATGGTCGAACTGGCATTGAAAAGAAAATACCTGGAGAATGGTAAGTAACAGTGACAAATTAAACATTTAGAGGCTAGGCTATCACAATATAAACACCTGTCAGCCACCAGGGCGGGACTTCCTCTCAGAGGTCCATTCAGATAGCATTATGCTAATTGACAGGCGATGTTTTAAATAGCTCTGCTTACCTGCCCCTGATCCTCCCTGCTCCTAGCTGTAACTTTATCCTCTGTAACTTCACATCATCGCCGATGCCATGTCATCATTTTGTTGTTCATGTCACAAAGTTATAATCCAACCAGCGGTGGAAAAATATTCAATAACTAGAAAAGCATGTGGTCCTATTCAAAATAAATTGTCCCTATTTGGGCCTTGATACAGCTTAGCAATGTGAGACTTTAAGCAGCCGTTTCAGCATCAGAACAGCTTCGGGTGGAAAATATTGACCTAAAATGGTCAAATTAGTTTGGGTTTGGTATATCCATGTTCAGGAAAACAAATGGTTCCAATTATTTCAAATACAGTGTATCTAACACACCCAGAGCCCAAGTTGTGGCAAAATAGTTTTTGGAGAATCTGTAGTTACTGCCTTTTTCCTTGGTATGGTGCCACGTTTTTGGTAAGTAATACAAAGCAAGAATACAGTAACTGCAAAATAGTGGTAAAATATCAAATTAAATATGAGGATTGATATGTACAAAGAATAAGCTAATATAAAGTAACAAAACAGCCACATGTCCAATAATCTACCTACAACTACTTAGGCTGCATGACAGGATAACTTTAAAGTCATTTTTCTCAGTTCTGCACTCTGCGTAGTTACTGCCTTTTTGCTTTGTAGGGCAGTATATTATCACCAAATATTAGATTAGATCTTTTTGTCATCTTGTTTTATTTCAATTAGCATAGGTTTAGTATTTTTTGGGGGGACTTATTAATTGTATGCCTCATTGACCTGAGCTTATGCACCTCAGTTTTTGAGTGAAAAACAAACAAATAAATAAAATGTGTGGATAATTTTGGCAATATTAAATAAAATATGAAAATATTCTGTACTATTTATCACACTTGTGTGCTATAATGTTTAACCAGGAAGTTTGTTTTGAAATGCTTTTATTTTGTAAAAAATGACACAAAGTCATACTTGGGGTGTTCCCGGTCAAAAATGACCAACCAATTAAAAATTGCTTGGAAATCTCTCATTATGCCATATTATCACCAAATATTGGATTAGATCTTTTTGCCAGCTTGTTATCTTTCAATTAGCACAGGTTTTGTATTTCTTTTTGGAACTTATTGATCATAGGCCTCATTGACCTGATGCAGCAATTTATATGAGCAATTTTTAAGAAGCTGGTCATTTTTGACTGGGAACACCACAAGTGTAACAAGGTGAATACTTTTGGGAAGCTGTGATACCCTGTGTTAGCAAAGTCAGTAAGTTTTAGTCCAATATGATAACATTACCTAGCATTTTCAGGCAAATTAAAATGTATCCTATTTCATATTCTGTTTCTTATATATATTTATCTATTTTATATTTATGTCTCAAAGTTTATAAGTGTTTTTATTCTTTATAGTTTTATTCTTAATTAGGCATCTACAGGCTTGCTCCAAATGACATCGCATTGTACTTGTACAGTGGCAATCTCTTGTATCTTGTAAGATACAGATTTCCCTACTGAAGCAATATGGATTACTTTTATATTTTGTTTATGTGATTTTAGGAGCTACAAATGTCTGTCAACCATTCACTTGCATTATAAGGACCTATTGAGCTGAAATATTCTTCTATATATCTTTATTTGTGTTCAGGAGAATAAAGAAAGTCATACACATCTGTGATGGCATGATGGTGACTAAATGATGAGAGAATTCTCCTTTTTGGGTGAACAATCCCTTTAAGAACACTGCTTACACACGCTAAAACCACAGTAATGTACGGCTTCAATTGTCTTTTTTCTTAAATCAATGTGTATCCAACACAGGACAAGATAAAGCAACAATTTCATAAAACAGAAAATGTTTTTGCAAGATCAGTGAATGATCACATCCCCTCAGACAGATTACACCACACTACCCCTTCAAAAGCCACTTTTCAGAGTGGGGCGATCACATCTGATTAGTCATATGTGAGTCACTCTCAGCTGACTCAATGGACAATTTTGAATCATGAGGTAAGAGACTGGAGTTACAAACTCTCCTTCAATTACCAATTGTATCCATTATCAATTATATAAGTAAGGTATAATGTACAGTTAGCCAGTCCTTATTGCAAAATAAAGCCTGACGCAGACCAGACAACAAATATTGAGATTAAATGATTTAATCAGGCCACAGAGTGCTACGAGAGATTAAATGTAAGTCAAATATATTGGTCTTTTAATTGTCATTACATAAAAATATTTTACCACATTGCTGCACTCGACTAATCATAATCAAGAATTCCAGCGAGTAATAAGCATTAATTAACAATACATATAATTGCTGATGCTTATTATTGCTGAGGCAAAATGGGAAAAGTGAGGAAATTAATAGTAAATGCTGTTTTAAAGTGATAGTTCACCCTAAAATTTAAATTCTCTAATAATTTACTCATCCTCATGTCATCCCAGATGTGTATGACTTTCTTTCTTCTGATGAACATAAACGAAGATATTTAGAAAAATATCTCTGTAGGTCCGTAGGTCCATACAATGCATGTGAATGGTGCCAGAACTTTGAAGGTCCAAAAAGCACATTAAGGCAGAATTAAAGTAATCAATATGACTCCAGATGTTAAGTCTCTGTTTTCAGAAGCAATATGATGGTGTGGGTGAGAAACAGAAACACTGTTTTACAAACAAATGAAGAATTTGAAAGTGAAAGTTGCAACTGATAGTAAAAAAGGACTTAAATATTTATCTGTTTCTCACCTACACCTATCATAAAGCTTTTGAAGATATGGATTTAACCACTGGAGTCATATTAATTTATGCTGCCGTTATATGCTTTTTGGACCTTCACTTGGCTGCCGTTCACTTGCATCGTATAGACATACAGTGCTGAGATATTTTTCTAAAAATCTTTGTTTATTTACATTTACATTTATGTTTATGCATTTGGCAGACGCTTTTATCCAAAGCGACTTACAGTGCACTTATTGCAGGGAAAATCCCCCTGGAGCAACCTGGAGTTAAGTGCCTTGCTCAAGGACACAATGGTGGTGGCTGTGGGGATCGAACCAGCGACCTTCTGATTACCAGCTCAGCGCTTTAGCCCACCACTCCACATTTTATGTTCAGCAGAAGAAAGAAAGTCAAACACATCTGGGATGGCATGAGAGCAAGTAAATGATGAGATCATTTTAATTTTTGGGTGAACTATCCCAAAAAATTGTTACAATTATTAACTTTTATACTGTATGAATACATATGGTGGGGATTATGGTGTGTGAAGGTTGTATTGTAGGTGATGTTAGATGAATGTTGTTACCAGCACAGTAACTGAGGGTTAGGCAGGACGTGTTCCAGACGACTGTAGTTGGTTATGTTGAAGGTTAGCACAGCGGGCGAGGGGTTATTTGAAAAATGCCGTGTGATCCCTGCAGGGAAGGATAACACCATCTCTCCAGTGATCTTCACCACACACCTTAGAAAGCAACATTATTAGACATAAACATGAGAACACAGATTTGGTGAGTTTGAAACAGTGTTAGAAACAAAGTGGCCATCATAAAATCACAAATTGGGTAATAAGACATCAGTAAAAGAGAGAAAAACAGAGGTACAGACAAACAGAGAGAGAAAAAAAATAAAAAAAGTGAGAGGGAGATCAAAAGAGTGACAGGGAGAAATTACAGAGAAATATTGTTTTGGTACTGACTTAAACGTCAAATCAAGGCTGTGCCTGCAACAGAATGCTGCCTAGTCAGTCAGTGCCTCAACAAACAGTATTTAAATTCCAAGGCACCATTATATCATATATTTAGAAATAGGCAAAGCAGGTAAAGTGAATATTTAATGACAACAATACTTATTTTTAACTACCTTAAGAAATTACATAATAAATTGACAAAAGTGAAGTAATTAGGGCTGTCAATTTATTTATTTATATATATATATATATATATATATATATATATATATATATAAATAAATTGACAGCCCTAATTACTTCACTTTGTCAATTATAGTGTGTGTGTGTATATATATATGTATATGCACACACACACACACACACACACACACACACACACACACACACACACACACACGTGTAAATGTTCAAAAATAACACAATTAATCATTATTACCGTAATAAGGACAAGAGAGTAATTCTAAACTTTTGGACACAGCCCAAGACTGTAGCCCAAAATTATTATGAGATAATGACAGCCCAAAGTGATTAAGCCTAACTTTCATAAACATTAACAAGTAAGTACAAGTTACTCTAGCTGGCTAAATTTGCTATGGTATTATTTTATAAAAGCCTCTATTTGATAAACATTTCTCTTTAAACAGTACTGGTATATGAAAGCTCCACTCAGATTCAATATGTTAGTGAAGCCCTTCTTTTCACTAATTCTATTACTTGATATTTCTTATTGAAATCTTCTGGCAGTGCAAAATGTTGAAGGCAAGCAAAATAAATTAGCATTTAAACAGCAATAAGGAGAAAGATCAGCCTGATCAGATTGAGTTTTTGTTATTTATGCACACACAAATAGGTATTGACTACAGAGCTAAGGTGGTTTTGAGGATGAAGATAGTATTACATACTTATTAGGGTCAGCTCCTTTGAAGTAGGCACTGACTGTCTCTGTGAAAGCTGCAGCCACAGGTAGTGTGTCCTGGGCCCCCATGGTGAGGGGACTCGGCCCTCGAGAACAGCCTGAGAGAACACAAACGTGCACATCACAGATACTGAGTCAGAACATGTTATCAGACAAAAATGCAATTTTGATCAGCCTTTGAGAGATATAATAGAGCAAATAATAGCAAATACATACAATAAAATAGCAAATACACACAATACATAGGGTAACTATGATAAAGAATGAGAGAAATGTAAACACACAAACACCTCAGATTATGAGACATAGAGAGAGAGAGACAATCAGCAGCTGACAAAGTTCCTTTCGAACTTGAACCCAGACCTTAAACTACCTCTTCAAATGAAAACTGCTCACTTGTCTGCTTGTTTTTCACTTTAATTTTTGCTGGTCTTAACTTGTTGGATAATAGTATGGTCAAGCTGCTCTGTTTGCTGGTTTTAGAGGGGTTTGGCCACTTGTAAGCTGGCCAACCATCTAAACCAGCTGAGCACCAGCTTGGCCAGACTAGGATACTACAGTGATTTGAAAAATGTTTTGCCCCTTCCTGATTTCTTCTATTTTTCATACTAAACTGATTTAGATCTTCAAACGAGATATACCATAAAACAAAGGCATCCTGAGTAAACACAAAATAAATTTTTTAAGTATATATATATATTTTTATTGAAGCAAAAATGTTATCTAACACCTATATTAAAATCAAACTGCCCCTTTAAACGTAATAGTTGGTTGTGCCACCTTTAGCAGCAAAAACTGCAACCAAACGCTTTGGATAACTGGAGATTATTCATTTACAATGCTGTGGTGGAATTTTGTTCTGTAGGTACTGCCACAGCATCTCAAATGGGTGCAAGTCAGGACTTTGACTAGGCCACTCCAAAACTTTAATTTAGCTTCTTTTGAGCCATTCAGAGGTGGACTTACTCCTATGCTTGGGGTCACTGTCATGCTGCATAAACCAGTTGTACTTGAGCTTCAACTCATGGACTGATGACCAGACGTTCTCCTTTGGGATTTTCTGGTAGAGAGCAGAATTCATGTTTCCCAAAATTATCGCTAGTCATCCTGGTTCTGACTCATCAGTCAACAGAACATTCTCCAAAAACGTTAGAGGATCATCAAGCTATGTTTTGGCAAAATTCAGATGAGCCTTAATGTTCTTCTGGGTTAGCAGTGGTTTTAGCCACACCACTCTTCCATGGATGCCATTTTTGGCCAGTGTTCCTGGATGTGTCATCGCTGTGCTATTGGAGGAGTTTTGGAAGGTCAGCCACTTCTGGGAAGGTTCAATACCGTGCCAAGTTTTCTCCATTTGGAGATAATGGCTCTAACTGTGGTTCTTTGGTGTCCCAGAGCCTTTGAAATAGCTTTATAACCCTTTCCAGATTAATGTATTTCAATCACCTTTTTTCTCATAATTTCTGGAATTTCATTCGACCTTGACACAGTGTGCTATTGGGTGAGAGCTTTTAGCCAACTACATGAAAAGTTGCTGTTGCTGCTGAAAGGTTCTATTTAGGTGTTGAATTGATTGTACAGGGCTGGCAGTAATCAGGCCTGGGTGTGTCTAGTCCAGGTAAACCCCATTATGAATGCAGTTTCATAGATTTGAGGATTTAGTAACTATGGGGGGCAAGTACTTTTTCACACATGCCCAGTTGGTATTGGATATATTTTTTTCTTCAATAAATTGCAATATCATTTAAAAACTGTAGTTTGTGTTTACTCAGACTGCCTTAGATTTATGTTAGATTTTGTTTGAATGTTTTAAACAATTTAGTATGATACACACAAAAACAGAAGAAATAAGGATGGGGCAAATACTTTTTCACAGCACTGTAGGTAGAATAGCTTAAACCAGCTAAGACCAAAAAACCAGCTTAAGTGTTTTTAAAGCAAAGTTGTTAAGAAAAGTAAATAAAAGGTTTTATAATATTATATTATGATCTTCTGCAGGCCAAGCATGATTAGATTTCACCTTCTAAAGCACAAGTAACAAAATACAAAAGGGGCAGATTTACATTTCAAACAATTTGTCTTAACACTTTGAGAATTCACAAGAGCACTTAAGAGATTTACACTACTCTATTCATAAAGCATTGTCTCAAGTTAAATCCTATTTGTATTCTTATTTGAATTTGTAATGCATTTCTTTTAAGTTCAAATAATAAGATTAACCAAGGACAAGTACAAAATAACAACTGTAAAAGTTTAAATAGTGAAAGTAAAAGAAAGCAAGTTGTGACAGAGAGCATGCAACTTCAATGGCATTCCTGAAGCTGAAAGATTGTTTTATGAATTAAGACTGAAGTCAGAATGAAGAGATCAAAGCAGATGAGCAACAAACATCAAGAAAGAGAAGACATTAGTTATGTAGGTGAAAAAAATATGATCTTAGAGGAAAAGAGAAGCTGCCACTGTATGGAAGATGAACAGCTGAATGGCAAAGAAGATATACAGAGCAAAGCAGATGTTGTTGAGGAAAATGAAAGTCACGGTGATTTGATGAAGGAATGAACGCATGAGAAAAGGGGAAGTCAGATGAGACTTGAGTGTGCACGCGCTACGTCCTTAGATATAAACCCCAACTTACCTTCAAATGTTAAATAAAACTTGCCTCTGTCAAACCATACGAGGGAGGGCTGGTCTGTCTCTGTGTTGGAGGGAGGGGAGTAAAAGGATGGGGGCAGTGAGGAGAGGTGGGGGGAAGGAGAAGGGGGAGAGAAGGACAGTAGCGTGAGTCACACACAGGTCCATCAAATGGCACAGTGATGGGGGTGCAGGCGTATAGGTCAAAGGGCAACGATGGTGGTCACAACTCACTAGATGGGGATGACAATGATGTGTGAAACATTCATAAATGTTGCACAGTACATGGGGCAAATCAAAATAATTATCTAAATCAATCATTATATGATTGTTGGCCCTTTTATTTGCAACAAGATTGTAAGTATAAAAATATATTGACAAAGATTGTGTGTTAATGTGTAACATCACAATGTACTGTGTAGCATCACAAAGACTATATGAAGATGTCACAATTTGTTGGCCGGACAATCAGTGCGGTTTAGAAGTGAATTTTGTCTGAAAACTAGGGTAGTTTGGCTCATCTACTGTACATGTAAGATCAAGATTTTATTCCACATCTATTTGCTTTGAGGTCATCCTCAACTATAGAGTGCAACAGTCTGGTTCCAGAAGTAATAATCCCATTCATTTCTTCCATAGACAAATTGATTTTCAACGCTAACCTATAAACCTTTAAAGACAGACCTACCATGAGCTCAGAGGTTGTTCATCAATGTTATATGCTTCCGTTGAATCCATCTGTCTGCGTTATTTCAACATCATTGTTTAAAAATCATCTTTAATAAACTTTAATGGAATTCCTGTTGAACAACTATATTACCCATGGTCGAGCAGAGACAGCTTCACCAATCCGAGAACCGCAGCCAACAAAGCCAGCGAAATAAGCCAGGTAGCGACCACCAACTCCCATGACATACGAGACACAAACAAGTCCATCTCCCTGCACTCTCAGACCACTTATATACTGTATTTGTGTTTATCAGAATAATTTGCAATAAACATAAACTATATTGTTTCAATACTTATAATCAACAACCAAAAATCAATAGTTTTATATATTTCCATTGTTTATTATTCAATGACATAATTCGCAAAGCTTCATGTCTTTTTTTTGTTTTAAATATTTTTTGCCTTAAAGCAAAGTCTGTAATATTGTGATTCAACCTTGGAGCTGGCTGGTTTGGTTCATGCTTCACAGCTTTTTTTTTTTGGATTTTATGAAAAGTATATGAAATAAATAAATGGGAAAAATACTTCCAGAACCCAGATGGCTGAAAACGTATGCAGGCACTGTTGCGATCTATTGAATAAAATTAATGTTTAGCAGAAACGCAGATTTAAATTTTTTTTACCATCTTTCTCTTCCCGGAAAAATTACTAAAATATTGATTACATCATCTTGCAATCGGGGCACATCATGAAAAGTTGAATCCAATAAAATGGTGAGTCATGGTTCATGGCTGTGACATAAACTTTAATCTATTGTATATATATATATATATATATATATATATATATATATATATATATATATATATATATATATATATACATATATACAGTGAGGAAAATAAGTATTTGAACACCCTGCTATTTTGCAAGTTCTCCCACTTGGAAATCATGGAGGGGTCTGAAATTGTCATCGTAGGTGCATGTTCACTGTGAGAGACATAATCTAAAAAAAAAAATCCAGAAATCACAATGTATGATTTTGTAACTATTTATTTGTATGATACAGCTGCAAATAAGTATTTGAACACCTGTCTATTAGCTAGAATTCTGACCCTCAAAGACCTGTTAGTCTGCCTTTAAAATGTCCACCTCCACTCCATTTATTATCCTAAATTAGATGCACCTGTTTGAGGTCGTTAGCTGCATAAAGACACCTGTCCACCCCATACAATCAGTAAGAATCCAACTACTAACATGGCCAAGACCAAAGAGCTGTCCAAAGACACTAGAGACAAAATTGTACACCTCCACAAGGCTGGAAAGGGCTACGGGGAAATTGCCAAGCAGCTTGGTGAAAAAAGGTCCACTGTTGGAGCAATCATTAGAAAATGGAAGAAGCTAAACATGACTGTCAATCTCCCTCGGACTGGGGCTCCATGAAAGATCTCACCTCGTGGGGTCTCAATGATCCTAAGAAAGGTGAGAAATCAGCCCAGAACTACTGGTCAATGACCTGAAAAGAGCTGGGACCACCGTTTCCAAGGTTACTGTTGGTAATACACTAAGACGTCATGGTTTGAAATCATGCATGGCACGGAAGGTTCCCCTGCTTAAACCAGCACATGTCAAGGCCCATCTTAAGTTTGCCAATGACCATTTGGATGATCCAGAGGAGTCATGGGAGAAAGTTATGTGGTCAGATGAGACCAAAATAGAACTTTTTGGTCATAATTCCACTAACCGTGTTTGGAGGAAGAAGAATGATGAGTACCATCCCAAGAACACCATCCCTACTGTGAAGTATGGGGGTGGTAGCATCATGCTTTGGGGGTGTTTTTCTGCACATGGGACAGGGCTGACTGCACTGTATTAAGGAGAGGATGACCGGGGCCATGTATTGCGAGATTTTGGGGAACAACCTCCTTCCCTCAGTTAGAGCATTGAAGATGGGTCGAGGCTGGGTCTTCCAACATGACAATGACCCGAAGCACACAGCCAGGATAACCAAGGAGTGGCTCTGTAAGAAGCATATCAAGGTTCTGGTGTGGCCTAGCCAGTCTCCAGACCTAAACCCAATAGAGAATCTTTGGAGGGAGCTCAAACTCCGTGTTTCTCAGCGACAGCCCAGAAACCTGACTGATCTAGAGAAGATCTGTGTGGAGGAGTGGGCCAAAATCCCTCCTGCAGTGTGTGCAAACCTGGTGAAAAACTACAGGAAACATTTGACCTCTGTAATTGCAAACAAAGGCTACTGTACCAAATATTAACATTGATTTTCTCAGGTGTTCAAATACTTATTTGCAGCTGTATCATACAAATAAATAGTTAAAAAATCATACATTGTGATTTCTGGATTTTTTTTTTAGATTATGTCTCTCACAGTGGACATGCACCTACGATGACAATTTCAGACCCCTCCATGATTTCTAAGTGGGAGAACTTGCAAAATAGCAGGGTGTTCAAATACTTATTTTCCTCACTGTATATATATAATTATTATTATTTATTTTATTTTTTTAAAGCAATGACACTTTCTACATGTCCCACCTCAGCTTCCTGTTTTAATCAGAAATTAGTCAACACAGCAAAGAAAACTGCTCTTGATAAGTGATTTTATTGTTCTTTTAAGACTATACATTCTAAATAAATACTGAAACGCTTCAAGTTACAGCTGCATAACAACACAAACTGGAGCCCTAAAAATCTTGAGTTTACATTGTGAAAAGGGTAACACTTTACAATAAGGTTCTATTTGTTAACATTAATTAACAACATTAGCTAACATGAACTAACAATGAACAATACATTTACAGCATTTATTAATCTTGGTTAATGTTAGTTTCAACATATAATAATACATTTTTTTAAATGAAAATAATTAAACATTAATGCACTATGATCTAACATGAACTAACAATTAACAATTGTATTTTTATTAATTAAACTGAACAAAAATAAATAAATGCTGTAAATAATATATTGTTCTTTATACTTTTTACATACAACTAATGTTAATGAATGGAACCTTATGTGAAATGTGTTACTGTGAAAAGTATATAATGTATATTTTTTCATATGTGTCTGATAAGTGAATGGGAGGAGGTAGGCTGCAGTAGGGATGATAGACAACAGGGGGCAGTGATGAGTGTGATGACAGGAAAAGCAAACAAGGTCTTCTTCACAGAAATTACCTAACATGTGCTGAAGATGGGCTAATACAACTCATGACAAAATCAGACAAAACTGGGTGAAAAACTAAATAGGACATGGACTATGAAAAAAGGAAATGAAAATCACTTAAGCCATGTGAAGATTTTGAGTTTTACAGTGGAGATCTCAGTGGAGATCTCAGGTTTTGTTCAGAGTTATAAAAAAGGTATGTGGGTTTTCTGTTGTTCAGACTACAAACAACAACAAATTTGAATTAGAATTTTTGGTTGCTAGGGAGGGTAGAGTCACATGGTGTACCCTTCTCTTGGTCGCTATAATGTGGTTCTCACATTGGGTGGGGCACGTGGTGGAGTTGTGCGTGGATGCCGTGAAGAATAGCAGGTCTCCACACGCTACGTCTCCACGGTAACGCGCTCAACAAATCAGGTGATAAGATGCGCGGATTGACGGATTCAGACACGGAGGCAACTGAGATCCGTCCTCTGCCACCTGGATTGAGGCGAGTCTCTACGCCACCAAGAGGACTTAGAGCGCATTGGGAATTGGGCATTCCAAATTGGGGAGAAAAAGGGAGAACCCCCGCCCCAAAAGAAAAAAAAGATATTAGAAATTTGTTTCAGTCTGAACAGTCAGAATGCATTTCGAGTGTTTTTTTAATAGCAGTGTCTACAGAACTTCTGTGTCTGAATTCATTGTTTCACGCTCACATGAGCCAACCACAATGTAATAAATGGTGAATGAGTGTACGAGTGAGCAATTTCAGAAAGTATATGCATGAGTGTTAATAAAGTAATGCATCAAATGCTTAGGTGTGCAAACCCTCAGTGTGTTGGCTTGGTGGCAAAACTCTTCTTTGTGGTGTGAATGTTGTGGATAATATCTGAATGAATGCTTTTCACCTGCGAGGACTAAAATGATGTGGAAGTATGACACTGTTAGATATGTTTCTATCCAGGTGCAACATCAGAGAGCCTTCCACTCAAAAGAGTGAGCTGCTGAGCATACTGATCAGCACTGCATCCACTTGGGCCAAATTCCAGACCATACTTCAAACACAGAGAGGCTCAGTGTGTGTGTTGCATGTTTTCAAGGAGATAAGTGGCACATTTTCTGTTCTCTGAAGTGTCCACACCCAGACATCTGATTTTTGGCACTAAAAGACTTTACAGTTCTTGATGTCAGTGCAGATGTAAGATGTGGCATATTGAGATTGTGATACAGATGGAACAATCTGCATGTCTATTACCGATGTGAAGAGTAAAACACGAAAAAGGAAATAATGTATATTGGATGAAGGAAAAAACTGTGGTAAATAGTATTTGGCTGTAATCAACTAGGGAAACTAGTCTTGGGTGAGTTATATATATACTGTATATATATATATATATATATATATATATATATATTTTAAGTTTATTAAGTTATTTAAAAATAATGTTAATGGACGGTATCCTTGGTATGCTGTTGATAACATATAATTTAGACTCCTTTGCAATTGGTAAAAATTTAAGGTGCACTCAGTAATTTTATTTTATATTTTGTCTTGGATTTACACTGACACCAAGGGGCATGGATGCAGAATCATTAAAATGCAATAGTTTTATGTTACAGATGCCATTGTAGAAATTCACTATCCATGATCAATTTAATCCTTGAGAGAAAGTGTCCAACAACTGTGCAGTTACTGAGATAAAGCGATAAGTATTTGGCTGGTCATGTGATTCTAACATGGCAGCCCCCATGAGGAGACCCTCTCAATGTAGAAAAAAACTGCTTTTATAAGGTTACTGTAAAGACAGGAGTCTTCATTACATGTGATAGCTCATGCTTTTATACATACTTTAAAAAAAATTCATGAATTTATTAAAAAGTCAAACTTTTTAATTAAGGAAAATATTACTAAGTGCAGCTTTAATGTAAAAAGTGTTTACAACTAAACAATTACAATGGAAGCCTAGCAGGCAAGTAATCATTTTGATTTGTACTTTTGTTAAAGCAGTTTCTTGAATTCTTTAGTAGAAACATCTGTTTTGTTATCTGAATTTTGTAAAGTTATTTCTGTGGGTGTTTCCAGAATTCTGCAATAATGTCCCTTTCTGTCATCCTTGCTGAGATACCAAGAGCAAGTAATCAGGTTCACTTTTTAAACATGTCAGGACATTAGTTGAAAGACTTTGCATTTTTTACTTTTATCACACCAGACTCATGTTAGCAATAATTTGTTCTGGTTATACATTTACAGTTAAAGTTTTACGACTATTCTTTTGTTAAGGTTGTTAAATATGGTTTATACTGTGAGAGTTGTATATTTGAAATGTTTATTAGCATTGTTGCCAGCTTGCCTGCTAGGCTTCCATTTAAAAGGTATTGCTATAACTGACAGCATGCTACCAATATAGTCCATAGACATTAAGTCATACTGTAAATAACCTGGAAAAATTCCTTTAACAATTATTTGTATAAAAATCAACTGCTCACATGAAACTACTGGCATCAGATTTACTAGTTTAGTCACTGGTGAAAATGAAAAAGATCACCATGAATGAGCTATGCTCTGAAAAGGGACACTATGAGTAATGTAACCATTAGTTACATTGTTGAATCAGTGGCCTCCATCCCATCCAGTAGATCAGGAAGGGTTCACTGTGTACTGTACCTGCTGGCAAGTCTGCCCGTCTCTCAAAGCTGGGTAGTTTGTCTACAAAAGCGTCATCTTCTGACATCAGACAATTATGTCAGCCCAAAAAGACAGGACAAGAAAGACAACAAAACAAGCAAAACATAAACGTAATTCAAATTAAATTACAAATAATTGTAAAGAAAAAGTCAAAAGTCGCATTCATCAAACTCAGACATCACAATGGATGAACAGCAAACATTGAAAATGTAAAAAAAACAAAAAAAAGATAAATGAAGAAAAAACAATTACCGGAAAAAAAAATAAATGCATGGAATAGCATAGCATAGCCCTGCATCCATCAAAACAGAAATTCTTAAAATTCATGAGACTTAAAGTAGCTTGCAAGGCTCAGGAAGATACTGCTGCTTTAAATGTTTTACAAAGAAATCTTCCTACAGTATGTTATCAAAGTCAACACAAATAACTTATAAGTCCACTTGTTATCTGCATCACAAATAAAAGTCCAGATATAAATTTCCCTGAAGTAATTTTGCCTATATTGTGAAACATCTCCTTTTTATGTCTTTTGTTATTTTCTAAAAAGTAACAAACAACTTTTTGTCTGTACAATAGCATCCTTCATCTGTTCTTGCATACAGATCACCAGCCTTATCCAGTCAATCCTCAAATAATTTCCAATCTAATGTGCACAAGACCAGCATATACTATTACCCAAAAACAGACTGTCAGCACATAAACAAATCATTATTTTTAGCACTTAAAATAATGAATCATTACCCTTTTATTATTTTCTATACATGACATAAACTGCATCACCACCATGCTGTTTTTAAGTCCAAACCAAGCAAGCAAGCAAGGCTGAAATAATACTACAGTACTACAATGCATACTATTGTGCACAGCAGCACCTACTCTAAATTCTTGATAAAAGGCAGATTTCTAGAGCAGACACACAAAGAGCATGACACACAGCATGGCAAAGCAGGAAGAATGATGAGAAATGGAGTCACACCTGACACAGACACTGCAAGCTCTTTACCGACGGTAGGCGTGGTGGCAGCGCTCAGCGAGTTGGTGGAGGAGATGGAAGAAGTGCTTTCCGCCCGGGCCAGCGGAGCCAAAGGCGGGGGGCTTGAAGAGTGCGTAGGGGGGCTGAACGGCTGATTCTGACACGGAAAGCAGGGAAAGGAATAGCAGACAGAGGTTAGGTCAAAAAAGTAGTAGGGGTTTGTCATTATGGTTAGGTGATCTGGACATTTAAGGGGAGTTCACACTGTCAGTGATTTGCAGTGACAAAGCAACTTGAAGCCAATCATTTAAATGAGTTCTGGTCAAAGCGACCGTTGGCAATGCAATGTGGTGACTACAACCAATGGACCCATTTCATCGGTATATTAAGCCGGTTAAATTTAGCAAACGCACATAATCTAGCAAACTATATTAAAGGGATAGTTCACCCAAAAATGAACATTATCTAATTTTTCTTCTTCTGCTGAACACACAAATTAAGATTTTTAGAAGCAGATCTCACCTCTGTGCGTGTGTGTGTACTATCCCTTTAAAATGATTTAATATGATTTATATCACATTACTTTTTGTTATAGTACTCTGGCATAGATAAAATTCCATCACTGCTCCGATGCAGTTTGAAATACAGCTACTGAGGAAGTGACAGCAATTTTGGCATATTTCTCTGTTGTCGTGGAGACATAATGGTTGATTTTTTTCTTTTGCTGTTGGAGCAAATGGGATCACAAAAATAATATTTGCTGTGGTCTCCAGTTTACCTCTGTATTACAATTTTGAAGTATACCCTGCATTAGTTTACTCCCGTGTTTCAAACCTGAAAATGTGAAAACTATTCAGTGTGTCAGTACGTTTACAGGCACTTTAAAGGTTTGATTTCATTTGGAATAAAACAATAATTTATCTTTTTAAAATGTCATGTAAATGCTTTATTTAATGTGTTTAATACCATAGCAAGTATAGACGTTAATCAGACAGCAATCGGCCTCAGCATTGTGAGTATGCTCTTCAAAAGACAGAAGTAACGTGCTAAATAAATGAACATTTTTAAATATGGATGGATGAAAGACAAGGAATTGCAAAACATTTTTTTAAAGTTGCCAAATGCTGTAAGAAGTGGCCTTTATTTTAAGCCCAAACAGATGCCTGTATGATGGAAGTACATTAAACAGAGCAAAAACAGGGCAAAGAAGATGAATGGATGGAGCGGCAACATTTCAAATCGACAGAAAGATGGAGACTGTAGCTCGACTATGCAAAAACCCGCTGTAGCTTCATTGTAACTGCACATGTAAACGTACTGAGCAATCTGCCGCCTGCCTGATATAGTTGGTCAAGTAGGAACACCTACTAGTAACCAACAGTACACAGACTTAGTGATATAATTGCTGTCGGTGTAAACACCCCTTTGCATATTTTAAAATTGAATAGGTAATGAAAAGGTCAATGGCATAGACCGTTTGAAGGTATTTAGGAGGGACTGTAATAGTAAAGTATTGTATTTTTTTTTTGTGTTACAACATACCACGTCCCCTACGCTTGGTTTTCCAGGAGGCAGTTTTGGTCGTGAGGGTGGCCGAGGTGGGGGAGGGGGAGGGGGAGAGCTGCTGTTAGCCAATGGCGTAGAGGGACGTGCAGGGGAGGAGGAGGAGCCTGTGGAGCAAGAGCAATCCATTAAAGCAAAGCCATTCAAAGAGTAGCATGCATCAAACCCATTCAAGAGTCCTTATGGATACAGATAAAATGGCCATTCAAATAGGTATGATACTTGACCAAAATCACCTCATACAGTATATGACCTACACAAAGCCAGCTTGCTCCAATGAGAAATGCATTCAAGTAAACTTAAAAACACACACCCTGCGGATAGTGGAGAGCAATGTTAAAGTATTTCATAGATGTTATCTTTTCTGACATGCATCATCACTGGTAGATTTATATGTGATACAAAACTATTCAGCCCATTGTTTGTGGTGGCAATTTCCATGAAGGAACAGCTTTGTAACTATTACCCAACCAACTATGTTTCTTCATATTAGCTATTAATAGTAACAACCTAAAAAACTATACGTGCTATGCAATCCTGCCACATGTAAATTTAAATATCAATGCTAAGTCATTCATTAATAATATATATATATATATATATATATATATATATATATATATATATTCAGGAAATGAGTAATCATGTACAGTACAGCTCACAATTTATAACATAAGTTGAAGATGTTGACAGACAACCTTCATGACCTTGTTAAAAAATTATGTACATGCAGGAATTAAAACACTAGTCAGATCAATTATATAACTCAATTAGAACACAACAGTTCAGTTAACCAAACCCAAACCCAGCATGGTGAGGCTGTAGGTGTCTATAAATAGAAAACAATGAGGGAAAAGTTGTCATACACTCTTCATCCCTCGGACTAAGCAGACTCTCCTGTGGAAACCCACCTACCATGATGATGACTGGAGCAGAACGACAAGAAAATCGAAAAGATACATTAATTTGTATTTCCAATATGATTAACCTTTTTCTAAAAGTATCTACTTATTATCTTGTGGAATATTCCAGGAAGCAAAAAAGCTTCGTTAGCTTTCTGTTATAAATAATATGTAGATTATTTTTATTTTTTTACAGGTGGTTGCTTGCATGCAAGCAAGCATGGCTCTACCAATGGCAATGTCATGGATTTGATTCCCAAGGAACACATATTTTGGTAAAATGCATACCACGAGTGCACTGTAAGATGCTTTGGATAGCAGTGCCTGCCAAATGCATAAATTACTAAATGTT
The DNA here is from genome assembly GCF_025860055.1 of Xyrauchen texanus. Lineage (NCBI taxonomy): Eukaryota > Metazoa > Chordata > Actinopteri > Cypriniformes > Catostomidae > Xyrauchen > Xyrauchen texanus. The sequence goes on along the minus strand of NC_068282.1, from coordinate 24,155,684 downwards.
TTCATTGCTCAATGTTTTGTGACCAGTGGTCAAGTTGACAGGTTTTGTACATTCAACTCACCACTTTCATTTCCACCTGTACCAGTTAGAGGGATGGGTCCTGGGGATGACACTACTGCCCTGTATGTGGGAGGTGGAGGAGGAGGTGGTCCTTGACTTATCTCTTTGGGTGAAGTGCTGCTCTCACTGGGGTACTCTTTTGATGTGATCTCCTCAGGACTCTTCTTCTCCACCTGGTTCAGAAGCAGGGTTGGAGGCATTTTGCTTGCACTTGTCTCTAGAGTAGTTGGTTGGCTGTTGGTTGAGTTTGATTGTGTCTCTGTCAGAAGAGCACATAGTGACAAGTCTATCGTGGAGTGTGAAGGATCATCTGGTGCTGGTAGATATGGGGCCTCTTCAACTGGAGGAGGTGGGACAGTTGGGGGAGGAGTGGTGTATTTGGGATGGGGTGGGACTGTAGGGGGTGGTGGAGGACTTTCTCTTTGTGGTTCACTGGATGGAGGAGAAGGTGCAGGCTCTGCCTGAGAAGGTGGAGATTTTAGTAAAGGAGAGTTAGGCTCTTCTTTTGGTGGTGGGGATTTAGGTAATGGAGGCGCTGGTTTTGCTGGGGAAGGTGGAGATGAGAGAAGTGGAGGTGGAGTTTCGTGCTCTGAAGGTGGAGGTCTTTCAAGCGACTCATCGCTGAAGCAGACCCACTTGTCTTCAGCATCCTGACTAGGTTTTGGGGAGTCTGCTGGGCCAAAGATGTTGTCCAGATCGGCTATGGAAGGCCTCTGTAAGGCCTGCCTTGAACTGTCCTCTTCATTCTGCACATCTGTGTCAGACACCACACAGATATCATAGAGAAACAGAGAAATGATAAGCCACAAAGAGAAGGGAAGACAAATGCAAAGGCAATAGATAAGGACAGAGACAAAGAGATACTAAGCGAAGATCTTCACAACAAAAAGAGAATACTTACAAGACAGAGTGCCATAACTGGCACATCCCTGCTGAAAAGACCAGCTTAGACCAGCAAGAATTTCCATGCTGGTTTAGACTGGTTTGGTGCTGGTCTACCATGCTTTTCACCTGCAAAACATTCTGGTCAAACAGCATGATATTTCTGGAGTGGCTGTTTGACCAAGGAAATTGTAAAGCTAGTAAAGAAGCCTGATGCCCACCGGCACCCCACACCAGAATTTCACTGGTCTTTTCAGCAGGGAAAACAAACCAGAAGAACACCAGATGGGGTCAGATATTGGTACAGACTGAGCATTGGGTGGTGGGGGGATCTTACCAGTAGGTTCTGTAGCAGGAGATTCAATCGGAGGGGGGGAGCTCGGCACATTTTTAGGCGGAAGCGGAGGCAGTGCTGCAATGACATTAGTGCGGCTGAGACAAGCTCTTACATTCACCCCACCCACCCTCTGAAGACCATGCCTCCATGCCCCAAAGCACCATGCATAGGCACTCATTCAGGTAGTAAGGGACAAACAGAGAGGGACAGTGGTATGGAATGAATAGCTCAGACTCTGAAAACACTTCACTCTCTGTGACCTACTAATTATAATTAAATAACAATACTCTTGGATTGTCACACTATTTTAGTTGTTATTTTAATGTGTATGTATTTATTTAGTTTGCATATACAGTACTAGGGTTTGCACAGCCTGGTCAACTAGTAGTCGATTAATTCTACCACTAAATAGCAACAGGAAGAGTAAAAATCCTAAAGTGTCATTAGTTTTGAATGGTAATTTGTAATGGCCATATATATTTGGAATTACACAAATGTGAAATGTGAAAATAGACTCATTGAGCACTTTATTAGGAAGACTTATACACCTACTTATTCATGTGATTATCTAATCAGCATAAAATTAATTAAGCATAATACAGTTATGCAAATACAGATCAGGAGCTTCAGTTAATGTTCACATCAACCATCAGATGGGGGAACAATGTAATTCTAAGTTATTTCGACAGTGGCATGATGCCAGATGGGCTGGTTTGAGTATTGTTGTAACTAATGATCTCCTGGGAAATTCAGGCACAACAATCTCTAAAGTTTACTCAGAATGGTGACAAAAACAAACAAAAAAATATCCAGTGAGCAGCAGTTCTGTGGACGGAACACCTTGTTGATGAGAGAAGTCAACGGAAAATGGCCAGACTGGTTTGAGCTGAAAGAAAGGCTACGGTAACTCAGATAACAACTCTGTACAATTGTGGTGAGCAGGATATCATCTAAGAACGCACAACACTTCAAAACTTGAGGCGTATGGGCTAAAACAGCAGAAGACCATAGTGTTTCTAATAAAGTGCTCAACTTGGAGCTCTTTGCATTCACTGCAATGCTGACTCCTCAGATAAGTCTAAGTTTGTTTGTAGTGTTCATATACAAGCTGACATTTTTGCAAACCACTTTAAAATACATGAAATAAATGAAAATGTCAGCCAATGTGCTATATTCCAGTGGGACATCACTTTTTGGACCTTTCATGACCACGAATATGGCATGACTCTGGCAATGGAGTTGAATCCCTGACTAGCAAACTGCTATTCTAGAGGACTAGACGACCTGTAAAAAATTAGTAGATGTGAAAGCCCTAGTATTTACATATGTTGTTGAAACAAATGTTGATTACCACAAAAATAATTTAGACTCGTCCCTTCTTTAAAAGAATACAAATGTATAACATTTGGATTACAGTGAGGCACTTTCAATGGCAGTGAATGGGGCCAATCTGTAAATGTTAAAATACTCACTGTTTCAAAAGTAAAGCAATGAGAAGTAAACAATATAGCTGTTAACATAATTTTAGTGTGATAAAATCGCTTACTTAACTTCGATCTGTAAAGTTATATCCAATTGTACAACTGCGTTGCCATGAAAACGTAACTGTGAACCCTAATACGACCGCATTAACGATTAACGGAACTTTACAGCTCAAATAATACAGTTTTTAAAGAAAAATAAATAAATGTAATTGCTTTTCTAAAAAAACAAATTTTGTCTTAAACCCTTAAAAAAATTGTCACCATTCATTGTAAGTGCCTCACTGTAACCACCATTTTTTTTTTGAAAAGGTGGCACCTATTATGCCATGTTGAAAATGCCAATTTGTGTGTATCTTTAAATGCAAATTAGCTGGTGCTACCCACCCCATATCCAGAATAGGGCGGAGTTTTAACATCTCTGCTTTGGATAACTAGACATCACAAGTAATATGACTGACAGCGAAAATAGTGGTGTTCAGCCCTATATGTTTGAACCAGAGTCAGCCACTGATGAGGGAGGGACTCCGTCAAAAGTAACAACTTTGAGAATGAACCAGGACGTTTCCAAATGGTTATTTGATCAATTTCTTTATTTGTTGTAGAGTTTTTTCAGCAGTTGTGCAATGATGGATGAGCAACACACACACACACACACACACACACACGTTGTGTTTCCATGTTTTATGGGGACTTTCCATAGACATAATGGTTTTTATACTGTACAAACTATATATTCTATCCCCTAAACCTAACCCTACCCCTAAACCCTCACAGAAAACTTTCTGCATTTTTACATTTTCAAAAAACATAATTTAGTATGATTTATAAGCTGTTTTCCTCATGGGGACCGACAAAATGTCCCCACAAGGTCAAAAATATCAGGTTTTACTATCCTTATGGGGACATTTGGTCCCCACAAAGTGATAAATACACGCTCACACACACACACACACACACACACACACACACACACTGTTACAAGGTTCACTATGCCCTATAACGAAACAAAACACATAAACAAACATGTTGTGTAATGTTCACTTATTAATTGGTGTACAGGTGCGGTAGTGTCCATTAACAGTCGTGGGCAGGGCCTATACAAAGTGATATCACTTTGCACAGAATCTGCGAACGGCTTGTTCTGAGACAGTGCTCATGATTAATGAGGATATCATTATAGGGTGGTTGTGTACACACTGCCAACACACATTTATGTTCAAACTATGTAAAGGTGATATAGGTACCCTTTAAAGAAAAGGAGGTATGAGACACAATATATTTTGTGGTAATCAACATTATGCCACAAAGTGTTGTTAATTGAGATTAACTTGTATAGAACCCAGAATGTTCCTTTAACCCAAGCCCACACATAAAGATCAATGTAATTTGTTTTTTAAGCTTTAGACATCAGTACAGGATGAACTGAATTATTCTTATTACTTTGGTTGATTCTCCTGGCTAATGATTTAAGAAATTAATAGGTTAATGGAGACTGCCAAAGGGAAAGTTATTAAAATAAAAAAAACGGAAGCCATTCATGGTTGTTCCACTCAGACAATTGTTCACTGTTTTGGAACTCATGGGTTTATGATACCAGGATGATGGCACATCATGCCACACAAGCAATTACTTACTTCCTGTAGGAAAAGGTCTTGCCAGAGTGGAGTCTAGGTGTTGCTCAGGCAGGGGTGCACCCCAAACCTCAGGTTCCTCTATCACCACTAATTTATAGAAGAGGATATGATACACAGTCGATGGGGAGCACAATTAATAGCTGTGTGACTCACAGAGAGGAAGGAATCACCATGCAACACTTTAAAGTAACTTGGGATTCATTTTGTCAAAAATAGCTAAAACAACATATGGAATTGAGTGGGGTTTTATTTCAGACAACAACAAAAAAAAGAGTTAGCAGAATTGATTGATTTTCTATTCTGTATTTCTGTTCATGTTACATAAACATTCTGATCCTTAATGAACAGTACTCTTAAGTGCTCATAGCTGATTATATCCTTGACCAGTCATACTTAGTTAAAGCTGAAATGTGTCAATTTTTTATGTTAAATACTTTCTCTCTTTTCCCATCTTAAGGCAAAGGCAACTCTAAGTAGCACATTTATAGGTGGATTGTCTTGAAAAGTGTAAGCTCTGTGGTGCTATCAAAACATTGCTTAGTCTGTTTAAGCATCCAGACCAGCCCAAAACAGCAATATTTGGTCAACAGAGTGTGTGGGTTTGGGGGCTGGACTATCTGATTGTTCAACCAATGGAAAATGGGGAGAGTGTTCAGGAATCCCTTTTTTAAATCGGTGTTTTTCCAATTCCGTTTGAGGTTGCTAATGGCACAGAAAGTACACACTTCAGCTTTATTTCTTACATATACCCTCTAATGAGTCCCCTAAAGACACATATATAACATAGAAAAAATTACAATTTGTTTAAGTGAATAAACTGAAGAATCAGCACACAAAGAATTTGGGCTTTGATCAGGTTCTGTCAGATTGGGTGGTGACTGACTGTTAAAAATTCAGCAACCCTATTAAACCCTGCATACATGGTATATATATCAACATCCATAAACAAAACTGAGGGTCAGGATATGGTGATCTACCTTCACTGGTCTTCTGCTCATCAAAGGCTATCTCCAGCGGAGGACCAAATAAGGCCGTGGCATCCTCTGGCACAGGAGATTTCTTATTACTGTAATGGAGAAGAAAAAAGTCAGATCTGCATAGCTCATCCACACTAGTCTTGTGTAGCCAGACATTTGATTAAAACAGCAAAGGTCTGGACTGAATAGCAGCTTAAATTGGCCAAGAACTGCCCACTTAGACAGGAAAAACCCTCTAACTGAAATGTAAAGCAATGAATCACAGTACATTTTGTCATTACGTGCCACTTAGGGACAGGGTTGTACAGGATATATCATACGATAATAAAAAACAGACATGGGGAAATTAATTATTTATTTAATGGCACAGCAGTCTCTGCCAGCGATTGCACAGAATAGCTGAAAAATAGCTGAAAATATGCAGAGAGTGCAAGTACACCACACAAAACCTCATCACAGAATATTCACAGACATAACTAAGCAGTAGGGGGTTCTAGCTTGTATGGCACCCTGGACAAAACCCACTTTAGCACATTTCGATTTTGATTTTTTTGTTGTTGTTGAAGACTAACAATGCAGTGCTTCCTTGTAAACACAAGTGTGAATGTGCATGTAGATACCTAGTGGGCTCAGAAACAGGTGCAGGTGTTGGGGAAGGGACAGGAGCTTGTACAAGCGTCGGAACAGCACGTCTCGGTCGTGCAATTTCTTCACCTGAGAGTTCACGTGAACACGAATAATGTCACATGTGCATATACATGAAAGCACACTTTTATGTACAAAATTAATTATGTTTCAAACACTTCAACAGTATAGTACATAGTGTAATATTTTAATGCAAAGTACACAGAAAACCCCTAAACCAAAGAATGCATTGTATTGTGATAATTTGTACTTCATGTGTACTTACCGGGTGTATTTCTCTTTGCCAGACCCTGAAACAGAAACAGAAGGCCAACAAATTCATAAGACTAAAAGCTCATTACACCGTATCAGTCAACAGCCAAAAGAAGTGCATTGTGGGGGTGATTTAATCAAGGAAATGGTGACTCAAATTCAGACAGAGACAGCGCATTGCAATGCCCTTTAAATTGCTGTTTCATATTGCAGTCTACAGCTGCCAGAAGAGCTGATTTCTATGAGTGACTCAGGTGATGAAAAATCTTATCTTGACTCACTGATGCATTAGTCATAAATAACAGTGTCATAAATTCTATTACATTAGATTTTCCATGGCTGCCGTGAATTTTCAAAATATAACATAATGTATAAGATTGCATTGCATTCAGCTTTTCAACTGAATAAGATGTTATTAGTTTTAAGTGCAAAATGATCTCTTTTGTAGTAAAATTTGAAATAATATTGATTTATAATAGTGTATTGAAACATAATAGTGAATGATCAATGGAAAGACTCCCTCACACACCTTTATGCAAGAATCTAAAGCAACCAGCCAACAAATTATGAAAAGGCATTTGCTTGATCTCAAGTGTAAGCATTTGGTCAGATGGGTCTATAGCTCATAAGTAAGCAAGTTTTCTATTCAGATGGGCCTTTATTTAGGTAGAAAAACAAGAGAGAGTTAGGGTGAAGCAGAGAAAATAAGAAAGCAATAATGTGAGCTTCATAAAAGAAATGACCTTGATTATTAAACTTGCAACAAAATAACACCTAATTTGTGTACTTTTAAAAACTCTATATGGGAAATATTCATAGTATGAAGAGTTTATGTGACTTTAAATATATAATATTTTACTTATTAATTTAAATAATTAGGTATCTTCAAAACTCAGTCCAGCATCTCTGTATAACTAGTTTAAGACAGATTTTAGCACTGAGGAACAGAAACATATCTGACTTACCGGGCTACGTCTCTGTGACCAGCAAAAAGGAAGAGAGAAGAGACACCTGGTCAGAGAGTGACAAATCAGTAATACAGACTTTGATCAAAAGAAAGATTTGTTCCTTCACAGCAGGGCATGCATCATATTAGTGCATATTCACCACATTCACCTTCATAATATGCTTTAGTGTTGCTTTTCATTGAAAAATATGAACTAATTTTTAAGACCCAAGAAAGGCAGTAGCAAGGCTAACCAGTTAAAAAAAAAAATTATTAACAGACGCAAAGCCAAGAGAAACAAAGAAGCAACTATACAATGTTGGCTTAACTGTGAGATTTGTACTTACTACCTACATTGAATTTACAATAAAGCTGATCTTTGCTAAATATAAATTCTGATGAGTGCCATTATACATAGAATTCCAGGGAAAAGACAATTTGGGAGTATAAATTTGGTTTCAAAAAGCCTTTTTCTGTATCTCAGCAATTCTTATAAATGACGTTTACACATATATTGCCAACTTTGCATGTGTGTAATGCTGCTTGTCTCAGCACTGTTTAGTCCACTGTTTAGAGGATTTAAAAGCACAGAAAGTAAGTACAGTGTACTATAAAGGGATTTAAAAGATGACATACTTAGTTTTACACACTTATCAACATATAATATTTGAGGATGGTCAAAGCCATTGGCCATATATTTATAGTTTGAAAAAAGTTGGACTTTGTAGCCATAAAGTACACTTTTGGACCAAATTCAGAGTTAGAATAGAACTGCAATGACAACAAAGTTTATTTTCTGTTGACAAGCACTCCATCCTTGGACATCCATTCCTGCCCACTCCAATTCAGTTTCATTCTATTCCACTTTTATCCTGTTTTTCTCTTCCACATTGCTGGATAAAGTCCAGGAGTTCAGTTTGAGGAATGAGTAGAGCTTGTGAAATACGAGTGATTAGGATGATGTACCAGTGACAAAGTCTAATCTTATAGGCTCTTGGCAATGGTCACAATGGTCACCACCAATCAGAGCCAAGCGTGGATAAGCAGGAAGAGTGGCTTGAAACCAAAAGCTTTAAAGACTCCACGATATCACTTGACAAGCAAAGTTTCCTTCCTGTAAAGACATTTTTCCAATTGGAACAGGAAGTTGGGATGGAACATATCGATGGTCTTGTCCCTTTTTAAATAGCCATAAGCCTTTAGTTTACATAATGGCCAAGAACAATGATTTGATACTGCATCTTATTGGACAGAAATCTGCATACACCTGTGAGTGCAAGATAAATCTGTACATTGTAAATGTATATATCTGCTAAAACCTAATTTTGTTCACTATGCTAGCATATAAATTGCCTCAAAGCAAATAGACTTTAGGGCTAGGTATTGATCCAGATTTGATCTGATTCCGTTTCACAAGCTCTGGATTCGAATCCGATTCGATTTCAATTCATATGGGGTATATTTCTGTTACAATGTCAATTTGCTTATATTTGAAAGAAATTCTCTCTTAGCTAATGCTCTTAATAATAAAGGGACCTTCTAAACATATATATATATATATATATATATATATATATATATATATATATATATATATATATATATATATATATATATTAGGTCAGGACTCTGTGGTGGCCAATTCATCTATGAAAATGATTCCTCATGCTCCCTGAACCACTTTTTCCACAATTTCAGGCCGATGAATCTTGGCATTGTCATCCTAGAATATGGCCGTGCCATCAGGGAAGAAAAAATCCATTGATGGATAACCTGGACATTCAGTACATTCAGGTAGTCAGCTGTCTTCAGATTTTTTCTGCATAACATTGCTGACCCTAGACTTGATCAATTAAAGCAACTCCAGATAATAACACTGCCTCCAGAGGCTTGTACATACTATGCATGTGCATGATGGGTGCATCGCTTCATGTCCTTCCCTTCTTACCCTGAGGTGCCCATCACTTTGGAACAGGGTAAATCTGGACTCATCAAACCACATGCCCTTTTTCCATTGCTCCACGGTCCAATCTTTAAGTACCTTAGTAAATTTAAGTTGTTTTTACATTAACAAGTGGCATTCTTGTGACCACACAGCTGTTTAGTTCCAATCCTGTAAGTTCTCGTCACATGTGTGTAAATGCTCTTTCACTATTAAACTTAGCTGTGAGTTCTACTGTCTATTGTTTTCGAAGTGAATTCACCAAGTATTTTAGTGATCTCTGATCATTCAAGGTTTTTCTCCAACCACATTTGTTCCACGAAGCAGATGATCACCACTATTCTTCCAGGTTTTAATAATGCGTTGAACAGTTCTTAAACCAATTCCATTGATTTCAGCAATCTCCTTAGTTGTTTTCTTTGCTTGATCTTCTCCATGACCACGGGATACATCTTCTGACATGGTTGTTTAAGAAATGAGAAGCTACACACTGTATCAGATAAGGTTAAAAGAGTTGCTGCCAGCTGAAACATATTAATCACTGCAATAATGAGTATTTACAAGTATTTACATTGATATGTCTTTTTAAGACTACCGGCATCAGTCAGTGAGCGCATATAAAGATAGAGGACGTACTGTACATGTTTTTTAAATCAACAACTGACTGTAAAGAACAGAAAGGCTATTAAAAGAGACATTATTCAGTGACAAATGGATTGTGTGGCTCTGGTCTTTGGACACACAGAACAAGTTAAACAAAAATTGTAAAAGTATTAAGGTGCAACAACTTCTTCGCAGCTATACTTCACAAACACTGCTGAGTATAATATGAAAGTTTACCAGTCAGTGGATAATCACAGACATTTTTAGTCGCATAGTGCGAAATTTGGTCGCATAATACAGGGTTGCTGCAAATAGTAATCGATAATGGGATTTAAGAATGGATGTCAATATCGTTCAAATGAAGATCACGAAGCATCAGAATTTATTATAATTTTTTTTTTAACCCATTCCAATTACAAATGGATGAAAAAACATATAAAAGCCATCCAATTGTTATTTTATGGTGTCTTTAATATAAGAGCTGGACTGTTTATTATTGCTGCCCACTCCTTCTAATAATAAACAAAACTGTCAAAATTAAACAAGAAACATAAACTCTGAATGCTACAGGACATGTTCAAAATTCGTTGTTCACCTAAAATAAATTCAGCACACTCATGTCCACGCATGAATAGCACATCATACAGTGTCAATTAACAAGGAAGCATGTCATTAAAAAAAGCTGATCAGAGCTCAGCCAACAGTGGGCCTGTCTCAGTATCCAGCAGTCTATCCCTTACATACCAAACTGACCCTAGATCAGCTCTTAATGGCATATTAAACACCATGCATGCTACTACCTCCACCATGCCGAACAAGAAATATGAGATGGCATACTGAAAGAGGAAGACAAAGTATAAATAGCTTACCGGACTATTCCTCTATAAACAGCCAGCATCAGTGTGAGGATACAGACAGAAACATAGGCAGGCAGAGAGACAGAAGAAGAGGAAGCATGAACTACATTAGTGTATATTTGATAAGCATGCACAATCACAGGATGATAGTGAATTACAAACGAATGATATGAGAACTTCTGCATACAAATACAGACTACAGTGTGATGCAACACACAGAACAAATCTGCTTTGTCAATTTTTCTGGGTCAACCATATATATTACCCCAGTGTATTATATATCTTAGCTAATAAGGTGACCAATCAAACCTGGCAGCACATCAAGATCTCTATGAGTGACACGAATTCAACTCGTCATTGAATACTTGCCATTCGAGTGAGTGCTTCCATGGGATACTAAATATCAAAGATCAACCACACAATCAAGGTAATAAGGTAATAAAGGGATAGTTCACCCAAAAAAGAAACTCATGTCATCATTTATTCTCAGTCATGTCATTCCAAAATCAAAACCTTTGTAGGCTACATTGCTTCTTCAGTTGAACACAAAATAATATATTACAAATGTCCAGAGTGTTCTTTTCCATACAATGCAAATAAATGTGGAATGGTCCGACAAGTCTTGATATGCCTTATTTTCCTCACACTACTCTATCGTATGGTTTCAGAAGTCTTGGAATACAGAGCACAAATCTTATGGACTACTTCGATTGTGCTTTTAAAGGGGTCATATAATGGTACATGCACTTTTTCAAGTTGATTGTACTGAAATGTGTGTTGGCTGTGCCTGTACACAACCATCCTATTATGATAAAAATCCATCCAGTGTTTTTGTTTTAATCTCCTTATATATTTTCCCCTGCCTCAAATCGAGCAGTTCGACCGTGTGACGTCACACGGTCGGACGCCCCTCCCAGGATTGTTGATTGACAGCAGTGTTTCAACACAGACCCGCCCTCGCTCGTGAGCGAGCTGTCAATCATAGTCCGTCATCATTGTTGATACACTGGAGCAGAATGGTGCCTAAGTGATTGTGGTTCTGTTCTTCGGTGTAATAACGAACACAGCAGTCATTTTGATGTTCCTAAATCTGAACCGCTGAAGACGCAGTGGCTGAGTTTTGTTTACGATGGGAATATTCCCCACGAGCAACGTCTATGCGTTCATGTTTGCGCGAATCATTTTTCACCAGACTGCTTTATAAACGAGGGTCAGTATAAAGCTGGTTTTGCTAAGAAGCTGCTGCTGAAAAAGATTCGGTACCAACTATTTATATTCCCTCTGCACCTCCAGAAGGAGTAAGTGTAACGCTTTATTAACCTTTATATTAATCTTTGCAAATCGCTTGCACGCTTCACAATGAATGAGGCTAATGTTTACACTCAGGGTACATTACGGCATGTTTTCCATAACGTTACGACGTTCTCAATATAATTCATAATCCCACGTTTATAATGAACAACGGGTTATGGTTACTGTGTTATTAAAAACTGTGTATGCAGGTGTTACAGTTAACATGGTAACACTAAGTTACACCTGGTTTACTTGTATGTTACTGATTAAGAAGTAATGTCAAAAAAACAGTTATACGGAGAATAACTCCAGAACAGAGGGGCGGGGTGACCAAAGCTCATTATCATTTAAAGTCATATGCACTGAAACGGTGTGCTGAAAGCAGAGCTGTTTTTGAGCAGGTAAAATTAGTGTTTTCTTAAAATACTAATGAGAATTTTTAATAAAAGTATATTACAAAGTTTTCATTTAGATCCTAAAGATTCATATTAACTTGTACAAAAATGGCATTATATGACCCCTTTAAGTGTTTTTTGGAGCTTGACAGCCCTAGTTTCCAATTTGAAAAAGAGCACTCTGGATATTATATATCTGCAATTAGTGCAATATATGTTCTGTTCTACAGAAGGATCTAGAAAGTCTAACGGGTTTGGAATGACATTATGACAATTAAATTATTCTTTCAACAAAGAAAATTATAATAAATATTTTTAGGTAAAATATTTCTTTATTAATGCATTAAAAGAATGTGTGGTTGATCTTTGATATTTATAAGTACAAGGGGGCCATGACTAACCCTTTAATCAAATAAATCAAACTAGCTTTTGCAAACTAAAATCAACTACACACACTAGTGCAGCTATGATCTGCCACACAGCATGGAATTAAGACAGTAGAATAGTCAAACAGGCTCTTATCTTAGAGATTTTAACGTGTGTAGATGGCGGCCTTATTAACTCTTGTTGGATGACTGCCCATATACAAGAGGCTTAATAAAGATGCAAGCCTTATCAATAAAACTTGAACACCAGCTGGAACCCAGCACCTGGTGTGCTATAATAAGATTCTTCATGCCTTTGTAATCTGCTTGCACTGTGTTCTGGCTGGATGCATGTACCTTATATTGGTAATATAGCAGCTATGATACAATATGATCCCCTGATATAATGAGAGAGAGAGAGAGAGAGAGAGAGAGAGAGAGAGAGAGAGCAAAATCTCAATTGCACAGTTTCTGTCATTCAACCTTTGCTTCCATTTTCTTTCTGAAGAGAATTCATGGCTAATCCATCACCATGGTTGCACACGTATGCACAGGGTGCCATGGCGCAGGACAAGCATGTGACTGATGTTTAATTTATGAGCAGGGAATGCCAGGCATTCCAGCATACTGGACAAAGTAGATTTCACTCCCTGAGGTCAACATGAGTCTGCTTAACGTTATCAAGAAAGCTTTATCTGTGAAGCGGTTCAATGCGAGCTTCACAATATGCAGTTTCCTAATAATATGCAAGCACTAAATTCAATTAAAAAGCACCATTTAAAGGTAAGACAGCTTAAAGCTTTATTTGCAGGTACTGCTTTTATGCAAAGTCAGTTCACTTGGTGGCCATGTTTATAATGCCTCCTTTCCAGTCATGCAAGAACCGCTTCAATCTACTTGAATGTGGAAAGACCAGATCTCCAGAACTATTTGTAAAGATAACTTTCCAATAACAGGCGTATTTAAAATCAGGAATAAAAACTGACAACAACGGTAAAGTAAACTGTGCTACGTTAGCTTAAATAACATAATTAAACTGTATTGTGTAACTTTTTAGGCTCGTCAAGCTAGCAAGCATGCAGACTTTAGAGTACACAAACAGGCAATTGGCTTTTAAATTTAAACTGTGGCAGGATTTCCAGTCCTACAATTGCTGTATTGAGCATTGCAATGCCTCTATAAAAAAAGGTGCTTGGCTCGTTTAACTGTAAAGCCCAAAGTATACTTCGGTCAGACGCGGATGCTCAGAACATGTGATGCAAATCTCCTCGTCAGCAGAGTGCTTGAGCACTGAACATGCACAGCCTGAATTTTCTTATCAGAATGTGCATGCGCCTGGAGTTATTTGGACTTGGGTCCAGAAGTTGGCAACACTCACATTTGAGCTGTTGCTGTCATTAAGAAGCGCTAGAAGAAGATGTAACTGCTGCTAAACTTCAGGAGATGAAGGTTAAAAACAACAACAGTGGATGTTCAAGTCGAGTGCATGTGTGAAGAGGACTGGAGATACCCGCATTTGTATAACTTGAGCCTGAAGGAATACAAAGACATCTTTATGGGTCTAAACTCCTGAAGATAAAGTTTCATAGCAGTTGTAGTGCTCATTTGCCAACCACCTGTGTATGTACGCACAGTTAAATGGAGTATACTTTGACAGGCTCTCGTTCGACTTTACGCAGAAGTTGAGTGTTTGCGTCAAAATCAAAGTATACCTAGGGCAGGACTACAGTCAGAATATAAGTCACTGATTGAGTTTTCTGATGAGTTTTTATTTTTTAATTATAAATTGATTTGAAATTTAAATATGTGTATATTAAGGTCTCAGCTAACAAACCATGTAAGTGAACAGGAATTTATAAAAACACTTTTTTCTGAAAATTGACATTTATTCACTTTATAACTTAAATCTTACTGTAATTTCTGTCAACTCCATCAGACACACTAAAAGCATACTATTTTAATTTAATCCATCTAACAAGAGTGTAAAGTCTTTAATTATCTAATAATCATAAAGGAGTTAAGTGATAAAATACATTCTATAATTTATTTTTCTGTTTTCACACAATTCAGAAAATTCTGATGTAGTTGACAAAATGTTTATTTTTCCATCTTAACCATATGTTGTACAATGGAGCCACTTTCCTCAGTTGAAGCTGGCTCTATAACCTAAACTAATATGGCAAAATTATTTCACAAGCCTTAACGGATATTATCACAATGGAATGACATTGTTGACATGCTGTGACCACAGAGACTTAAATTGTTTTTGTTTGAAATGTATAAAATTATAAAAATTACCAGACCATGTGTCCTACTGTTGCATCTACCATGAGCAGGAAGTGGGCAAGGGGTACTTATAGTTATAGCTGACCATAGCATTGCCTAATTTATTCAGGT
The DNA here is from genome assembly GCF_025860055.1 of Xyrauchen texanus. Taxonomy (NCBI): domain Eukaryota; kingdom Metazoa; phylum Chordata; class Actinopteri; order Cypriniformes; family Catostomidae; genus Xyrauchen; species Xyrauchen texanus. The sequence continues at coordinate 24,140,615 of NC_068282.1, read as the reverse complement.
TTATAATCTGATGGAGTTGACGCAAAGTGAGGACAAAACTTTGATAGGCAGTTTTTAATGGAAAAAACAATTACAATTTGACTTTATGTATTGTTTGATATATTACAGATCCCCACCTTTCCTTTGATATTTAAATGTATGAATGTGTTGCATTTTTATACACTCTGCAGTTTTGACCTCTTGCTGAGGACAGGTGAAATTACTGTACATGGACTTCCAAATATAGAGCATGCATTTTGAAAATATTCTAATTAAATAATAAAAAAATATAAATAATAAATGCCCTGAGTATACACATTTTTCAGTATTTTTATTATTATGAATTTTTAACATAAATAGGACTTTTGTATGTAGGACATGTTTTGTCCCTTATCTCCGTAATCAGTGAAGAACTATTTCTCCAATTCATATACAAGTGATCAATTTGTTCCCCTTATAATGGGTGTTTCTCAATTCTAAGAACGCAGAGAACGGACTTGAGCGTTTGCATCACAATCGAAGTATACCTAGGGCTTAAGGCAGGACTAAAGTCAGCATATTAGTGCTACAATTTTCCAATTAATTTACAAGTGATCCTTTTCCTCACTTCTAAGTGAGATGTAAGACTTACGCAAGCTTACAGTGGGACACTTTTTGAGAGAAAACACATAGTGCCGCAATGACTTCGGGGAATTCAAATGGGATTTTGTGTCACCATATGATGCATCTTTGATATTCGGCCTGATCAAGAACACATCCAAGCAATTTTATGCATTCTTGGTACTTGCGTTCTTGAGTTTTGGAATTGAATTTTGGCAGTGGGTGATGACGTTGAACGAATCCATGAGAATGTGAGAAACAGCCAATGTCTCTGATGTAGTTAAGCATTCATTAAACTTTTTGAGAGAGCAATTCATACAATGGTATTGAAGATTTAAACTTAACTTCGGGAATACAAGATAATGAAATCCCCAAAAAAGATCATTATTTTATGTCAGCTTAAGACCAATCTGAGCGCCAATTAATTTAAAGAATAGGGAATTACATGATAAAACCTGCTAGCTTAAGGTAGAGTAGGTGATCCCAAGTTATAGTTCTTCAAGTAAGATTGATCAACAAGATCAATAAAAGGCTTTGACACATTTATCTGTGTGTGAATATTTTAGAACTTCTTCATGTGACACATTCTGGCCCAGATGCTTGTGCTCTGTACGTACTGCACAATGCTGTTAAGCTATTGCGCCCAGTTTCCAAGTTGAATTATTAAGAGAGAACAGAGTGAGGCTCCAGAGCGAGACTGTACCTAAACCTCCTACTCAGTCTGACTCAGACAGGCCTCATCTAAAACATACCTCTGAATGACCTCTGTTAGACAGACTTCAATTTATATCACTGTCAAAAAGTCTCAAAAGTCAATAATTCAGTTACGAGAGAGAGAGTGCTTGCAGAATCTGAATGGAAAACCTTATCAAAGGAGAACCTTATCTGTAGAGACCAGAGGCTCTAAAGATATTCTCTGTTGTGGGTAAAGCCAAGTGTTCACTACACGACTCCAGCTTATGTCCTTTGAAATTTTTATTTGGCGACTGGTCCATGTAGAAAATTCTCAGATGTTATGACAAATGGTCTTATAGTGTGCGCACTCCTGCGACAAGCCCTGACAAGTTGCAGATGTTACGACGGATTTCAAACCAGACTAATACCTAAACGTCTTGTAGACATGTGCGTGCAATGTCCTGACAAGCGAGAGACTAATAATGAGTAACAGTAAATGAAATACAGAGAGAACACAAGAAGAGAGCTAGGTATTGGGAAGCAGGAGACAAAAAAGAATTAGAAAATAAAATAAAACATCACCGAAGTCTGTTAACCCGCTGTCTTTATTGTTTTTAGCGATTTTTCTTTTTTCCTTTGCTAATGAGCGCAATTAAGCGAAAACAGGCACGAGCCATTCTTTCATGTTTGTAGACATGTTATCAAGAGTAAACTGCATGGGTTTGTGAATTAATTTAGTTCTCTTAATTTTAAGATGCATTTTGGGCGGGGGCCTGGGTAGCTCAGCAAGTAAAGATGATGACAACCACACCTGTCGCAAGTTCGAATCCAGGGCGTGCTGAGTGACTCCAGTCAGGCTTCCTAAGCAACCAATTGGCCCAGTTGCTAGGGTGAACCATTGGGTTAAACTCCTCTTGGTTGCTATAATGTGGTTCCCGCTCTCGTGGTGCAGGTGGTGAGTTGTACGTGAATGCTGAGGAGAATAGCGTGAAGCCTCCACATGCACTAGGTCTCTGTGGTAACACACTCAACAAGCCACGTGATAAGATGCACGGATTGACGGTCTCAGATGCGGAGGCAACTGAGATTCGTCCTCCGCCACCCGGATTGATTGAGTCACTATGCCACCACGAGGACTTAGAGGAATTGGGCATTCCAAATTGGGGATGAAAGGGGAGAACCCCCCTTCCAAAAAAAAAAGGAAAGAAAAACAAAAGATGCATTTTGGGCAATCCATTTGAAATGGGAAGGTACTAAAGAAAGCTGTAACAGCTGTTTTCTGCCAGTTATGTGCGGATTTAAAGGAAATAAGTGTACAATCTGAAAATGTAAAAAAGGGAATGCATAAACATGCACAATAGGGACACAGATATGAGAAGCATGCACATTAGAAGCCCAGTTACAGAAATGCACAAATATAACTCAGAATTCTGCTCTAAAGTTCACATTTAATTAAGAGAAACTGTGCACCAGTTTTTAGTGCTTTCTTTCTCTTCTTTTGTTTTTTTGCACTTTATTATCATTCAGCAAAAAACAGATGTGTTGATTGATGTATGTCTTCATGAAATTAGAGATTCTCTCCTTGAAATCTGGACACAAGTGGTCAAAAGAGATGACCAGGTGTAACAGTGATGTGTATCGCTTGTACATATTTAATCGGATCACCCAAAATGCATCCTCAGTCAGAGATGAATGCAACACTACAGAAACATTCTTGTAAGTAATATTTTCTTGGACACGTTCTGTGAAGTACCTTAGTGTACCATGTAAATACCAAGGTACATTAATAATAAAGGAGATTTGTGTTGATAACCAGCAGAGAATGACTTGATAAGAATAACTAGGTGCTTTCCAAACAGAAATAGAGTACCTCCTGAATGCTGTTTGGAGACCATTTATTTTTCAGCATATACAGTTTACACTAACACACAAACATTTCCTTCCACGTGTTGAAGGCACGACCTAGGGATTAATCTAAAGCACACTAAAATAGCTCTAACTAATAAGGTTTTGCAAAAATGCAGCTTTAATGGCAAGTTGTTAAGTGAAAGAGCAGGTATGAGTTTTTGGGCAATAAAAATGGTAGGCAGCTTCTTTTGAACCACTACAAACCATGCTGCAAACCAACCTCCACAGTGTGATAGCCTGATATCACTAACAGAATAAGCCCTTTTGTACAGATCTGAACTCCTACAAGCAAGGCTCAATGAAAAACAAGCCATTTGTGACTACTGGCTAAGTGCTGGCTTGTGGCTTTTGTCACCATGTGGGTTTATAATTGAATTGACAAGGAAGTTAACAATGAACCCAAAGCACTTGCTACTTTACAGGAGCCTACTTTATAATATCTACACCAAAGCAACTGGCTGTTTCCTCTCATTACTGCCAGAGACATTAATGTCCATGATTGTGAGAAAATGTATCTCTAATCACTTTATGCAGTTAGTGAGTCTACAGTCAACACAAGCCAGACAAAAGCACCCATGATCTTGTACAATTTACATAAAAAACGTTAAAGCTATGTGACAGCCACAATTTTGTTTATCGCTGGATGTGGTACCACAGTAACACCATGGTATTCTTTTAAAGGAATCCCAAGTTAAGCTCAATCGACAGCATTTGTGGCATACAATTGATTACCACAAAAACAAAACTAAAAACTAAAAAAAAGTTAAAAACAATCGGGGTTCCAGTGAGGCACTTATAATTACAAGTGCATGAGGCCAATCCGTAAACACAAAAAAATGCACTGTTTTAAAAGTATATGGTGATAATAATTAGGTACCATCCATGGTATATATCAAAGTAGCATGGTATTACTGATACCATCACTGGTACAATCATAGTGCTTTTTGGAACACCCAAACATGGTACAAATACTATTAACACATCTTACAAAACAGAGACCAAATTGTGTAATGTGACATTAAATAGTGAAAGATGACAGGAAATTACATCATGAGCTATGGATGCATGGGTAACATTGATTGGACTCACCAGAGGCGAGGGAGACAGAGCTATGTTGCCTATGGAGGCTTTTAATTCATCTACCGAAGGAGCTGCAATGCTAGGGTCTACCGGCAGGGGTTTGATCTTGATCTTAAACTTTTTGCGGTGGTCCTCCTCTTCTTCAGACTCACTAGAGGAGAAAAAGTGAGTCTTCTCTTTCTGGACTGGTGGAGGGATATTAAGGAGTCAGCTGTCATGATTGTAACACTGGCTGAATAGTGTTGGATTGTTTTATCAAAAGAGTAATCAACTAATTGAAAGGAAAACAATTAGATGGGGAAACATTTTTTTCCACTATAACATACTGTAATTCTGAAATAGACAATGGCAATGATTAATAAATAGTAAAACAATAGCTTAATTGTACAAATTCCACAATTTGTGAATTAGTTGAAGGATATCTCCCTCTTCGTCTTCTGGCCTTATGCTATAGCCTTCTTCATCTATCTCAGGAGAATTCTGCAAAAGATAAGTACTGATGTCAGTCTTCATTATAAATGCAATGACTGGTATTATTCAATTTAAATTCAAATTAAATTCAAATTATTTTCAGTTTGTAGTCCTATAACCCAGAAGAGAATCTGTATTTTCGAGTCATGGGCTCCCTTAGGAATTTCGAATGGGCTTTTAAAATAGTGGCTTTTGATTTCTGAGTAAAATAAGATCTGTGGTTTAACAATACTTTAAGAGACTTCCACATTTTGTTCTATAACATAAATTAGATGCAGTCATACTTCAAATGAGACTTTTCATACAGCTGTGTTTTTTTTTTAACAATGTAAGTTGTTAACAAGTTGTTAAATAAAGACTACAACTACCAAAAGTATGTGAGTTTACATGCTTGGCAAATCAGACAACCATTGTAGTCCTTATGTAGCAACCTTTTAGCAACTTGCATTTTTAAAAAACACAGACAATTTAGGTAAAACTGTGTTGTAGAACAAAACACGAAAGTCTCTTCAAGTACACATGTCAGATGAGTATGATTAGGCTCTCAAAACATGTACTTACATATCTTTCCCAATCAATCTCCCCAGAGAAGCCATTTGGAGCCCCATTGGACTTTTTCTGTGGCTGAGCAAATCAGAACAGAAATTTAGTAACTTCACTCAGTGATATTCAGATTTGATGAGTCTGGCATATTTAGAGGTGCCACTGGGGGAATCTACAGGTGCTTAGTATTCAGTATCACAGGTCTAGCGTCTACACTGTCTCTACGATCAGTACCAATTCAGTCTCTTGGAGTTCCTGTGACACGGTGATCCATCAAACAGAAAATAAAGACATTACAGATAATTATTACAGATTTCCACCATTAGATTTAAAAAAAAGTCTTCTAGCAGGGTTCCCACACCTATTGACCAATGAATTTCCACAACTTTTCCAGTCTTTTGTGATTAACAGAAAGGTTTATATATATATATATATATATATAATTTTATAAAGATTGAACTCACAAAGAGCAGTTTTTGGCCAATTAAACATTTTGGGCTGACGATAAGAAAAAAAAATATTTGCTACATTATAGTAATTTGTTAATTTACCTGTACATGATTTTATCCAGGTCTAGAAATCACTTATTTAAAATTACCTGATATTTTCAAGTTTTCTATGACCATGGGATCCTTGTTCAGGGTTTCACATTAAAAAAAGTGTATTTACCTCAAAACCGATTGAAAATGTGATGTGTTAAAGCAAACATTTATTCAAATTCCAAAATACAAATCAAATTAAAATTTTGCTCTTATAAAAACGCTGTAAGGTAAGAGGTACTTACTCCACCATCTCTGTCTGGTGACCCCCTTAACAAAACAAAAGAAAGAGACAAAGAGAGAGACAGAGAGGTCTTTAATACCCACTTTACATGCAGGACTCTCTTTCTCTCAACTCAAGTACAGAAACAATTAGCCAGGATTTGCGCTGAGGCACTGAAACAAAGTGTGTCAAGCCCTAAACAGACATTCACTTAAAAAAACTAAAAAGAATCATCCATTCATCCATTCATCCATGCCATTCTCTGCACAGCCTGATGCAATAAACAAATATTCATAATGAGCAAGAAGCAAATGTTAATTTGTCTAATAAGACTTGTTTTCACAGAATAAATCTCAAATTATGTTTGTTTTTCTTACCCCAATAGCACATTTGTTATTCTTGCTTTAGGCATAAAAAACAAAACAAAAAATAAATTAATAATTATTTTAACCTCCTGCTTTAACTGCTGTTTGCAATTTCCATTTACCTTTTTTTATTTGTAATGATTAGCACCTAATAAACATGCACAAAAAAAATCTAAAGCAAATTTTAATTTTTCTTAAAAATGCATGTTCACATATATTGACAGTGGGACTATGCTGTGAAATTATAAATAATACCAAGATATGGAAAGTCCAAGGATTATTATTTTTTAATCAAATTGTTATGTTTCCAGGAGTGTTGGTAATTCATGTTTTTCATACGTTAGAGACATTACATCAGAAATTAGCATAATTCATTCTGATTCAAAGTAATCACCAACATCATCCAATCACTGCCAACCATGTTAAAATAAAATTATACACTATCATTTCTGAATATTTGTACTGTTTCCAGTGTCCTATATCTGCCAAACATGCTGAGTGGTCCAAACATCAGCCTAAAACTGAACTTATGATAGGAAATTTGGATTGAATGCAATTATAGGATGCTCCCTTGCTCCCCGTTTAGTGAATGGCTTAACCTCCAATGTACTGTCTGGTGCACTGGTCTCAGAAAAGTTCGGAATACACCTTATTTTCATCCTAACTCCATATAAAGCCTCTGAAAGCAATTTTTTAAGCTTTTGGATGAACCCATTGATTCTCAATGTGATACACAGTAAATATTGTATTTCTAAAGGAAAAAAATTTGCTAAAGTACACATTAGTGTACACTATGTTTAGCAGCATGGCGTCTCGTGATAAATCACTCAAATGTTTTCAAATGGCATATCGGATAAGACTACAGACTCTAATGTTTTGACTCAAACATGTCCCGATATAAAAACTTAAATTGGATTTCTTGCCAGATGTAGTTTTGTAGACGCTCTCCCGAAGACAAACTCTGTTGTGGTCGGCACCATGTTCTTTTGTCACATGACTCTGTGTAAAGTTTAACCCTTTATTGACAGCCCAGAGTGTTCTGAACTGAGGTCAGTCGGTTTAAATTAAATTAAATTATGCATTGCGTATAGCAAAGCCAAAATACAACATCCACACATGTGTACATGGGGTCGCACAAGGTTAAGATGTATTCTCTGAAAACAAATCTTATTATAATACACAAGTTTACTTTTCAAGTCTATGTATCTTGTTTTAAGGATGTTTAGATGTGTTTACTTGAAAAAGACTAAAATACTAATTAAGTTGTGTGTATTTATTTGCAGTGTGAGATCACAGTGAGATCGGCCTGCCTCTGGACAATAGAGTTGGGAAAGAAGCAGGTTTAAGCAGCTTAAAGAGAGAACACATAAAATGATCAATAAGAATCAGTCTGCTGTGATAATGAATTTATGATTTCTCTGATGTGGAAGGGAGAACTGCATGGTTCGATGTGGCAAAAGGATTTTTGGTATAGGTATCTTCACAGATATTGTATGTGGAAGCCTGATGGAAATAATGTGATACAAGGGTGCAGAAACACTGATATTACCATGTTAACTAATGGTATATGAAATGGTAAACTTACGTTGAGTCAGTGTCCTTTTCTTTCTTCCGTATCCCGAAGGCCTTCCTGGTGCGTTTTTTCAATCCTGTGGTGTGGGGAGGGATTATTAGTGGTTTGACTTGATATAGTTCACAAATACTGTCACAAAAATACCCAACATAGGTTTTAGAGACCATCTGTTGAACCTACAAACTGTTTGTTTTTGCATGTACAGTATGTGTGCGTGTGAGTGTAGCTGGATGTTTGTAAAGACAGAATATTCAAAACAGTTAATACCACAAAAATATGCCCAAATTATATATGAGATTAAAAAAATTACCTGAATCCAGAACAGAATGACAGTGCCATCTGCATATTTACAACTATTTTCAGAATCAAAAAAATTTGCAAATTCAAATAGCTACACAAATGTTGCATAAGCTGTCCGATTTTTTTCACAAGGGTTGTATTACATTAACTACAGTATAAGGTTTTGAGTCAAAAGTCCAATTGTATAAAGGCTTGTTTTGAAAATGAATTGTTTCATAATTGCTTTATTGCTTAACCTTTAAACGCATATCTCAGGTCTTTAGTGACCTGGAACCTCATTCCACCCCCTGTACCTCATCCACTATTTGGAGTTGTGCCCACACATCTTTAGTATTCCTAAATCTTTCTCATAAATAGTGTAACATAAAATAAGTAGTATTATATTCTTAAATGGTTTGCACTTATATAGCGCCTTTTAAACCTTAGCGGTTTTCAAAGTGCTTTACACTGCGTCTCATTCACCCATTCACACAATCACACACCAATGACGGCAGAAATGCCATGCAAGGTGCTAGCCTGCCATTGGGAGCAACTTGGGGTTCAATGTCTTGCCCAAGGCCACTTCGGCAAGTGGAGTTATGTGGGCCGGGAATCGAACCGCCTATACATGGTTACTCTCACATTATATCTATTTCTTTATTACAAGAGAAATGTGTACTATAATCATACAAATAAATACTACATCACATTGTCTGTGCAAAAATGAATCTGTATGCCATATGTGTGTTCACATACATATTTTACATGCTATTTCTCACTCAAGGTGGCGCTGTTTTTTCACTGATTAACTTGATTTACATTTGACATTGCTATTTGATGGAGAAACAACATGGAAGTAAACTATAGCAAGTACAACACATGAACAGTATGATATGAATATTGTCATTTGGGTGTACTACTGAAATTATGTAAGTTCATCTATTTAAGTGCCTGAGAAAATTCTTAATTGTAGCTTAGGTGTAGCTTATCTGTATCTTATGTGTTATTTGTAGCTCAATATGTGTTTGACAGCCAGTCTCATGTAATTTCAGTGAAAATAATTAATTATTTGTCCTAATTTGTTGTATTATCTCTTTGATATATAAGAAATAAAACATCAACATATCTCAAAATATATTTTATTCTATTATTTTTTGTTTGTCTTTGAAATATTTTTAAAATTGTACACAATCTGGTCATTTTATAGATCATTTGTGATGGATATACATGCACGGGTCTCTAAAAACTAAAATATGTAAGAGTGTTTGGTGAAATTACAATCCATTTAAGGCATAAATGAGGCAAAAAGATATTAAATAGCCTAAAATACATTTACAGTATATACACAAATATGTTGTTGATAGTAAGTCATATATTAAAACGAGACATTTTTCTCAAATCAGTGTCAAACTGCAGGTTCCTATTGTGACAGTATAACATGGTGACAAGAAGGGCCTTGACACAAAAGATGTTTAATGAACTATAACTTTTTTCCTGGGCATTAATAGTGAAACTGTTCAATAGCTTTTTTTGTAGCCAAGACTTCAAGGTTTTTGTCTATACAGAAACTTTGAAACATTCACTCGAGTAAAAATGACAACTTGCCCCAGTCTCTCATCACCCACTTTAAATACTCAAAGTCAAATGGTCAAGATTGTGCAGCAGGGGCTTGTCGACCCTACAGCTTTGGGCTCTGAGTCCGGCATCGATCCAGTCAAGCCTCTGCAGTGACAGACAGCTCCAACATTGCGGATGGCTTTTTTATATCTTTACTAAATATTTCCTAACATATCCACAGGCTCAGAAACTCCCGTCTGGCAGAGTGAAAGAGTCTAATCCTATGAGCTGTCATAGAAAATCCCAGACATTGCCTATCCACTTCTGATCAGTGAAAATAACGAAGAAGAAACCAGTTTAATCCTCCACAGTGTAGATAACAGTTTGGTGAAGTATGGTAAAAGAACCTACAAACCTACATAGGTAGCTATCTTTTAAGGTAGCATCCTAACCATCAAGGAACCTCATTAGAAACCACTGTAGAACATTCTACATAGGCAGCAACTCCATGTACCACACAAATAGCACTCTGCATGGGAGAATCAACTCAATTAGCCAACATAATAAGCAGAAAAATACAAATATATTTTTACTGAACTTTATGCATCTATACTTTTTAGCATTGTTTGAAACGTATTTTTTTTTTGTATTAATATAATTGACATTTCTCTCGTCACATCCGCCATCTTTGATTTATTGTTTCACTGAGCTCAAAAAGCTGCAATGCATCTTTCTGTACCTCCAATATCCCACAAATGATTCTGTGATTCGTTAGTTTGTTGAAAGAGTCAAAATGGTGTCTGAAGGGGCAATTCATTTGAAAGGATTACTCTGAAAGCAGTAATTAGAATATTAAATGTCCAGTTTTAATTTCTTTCAATTAATGACTCCATTTAAATAACAAATAAGCATTATAGTTGCTATATATTTGCTTGGTTGGTATGTATTTAGTTTTGCATGTCTAAAGCGCATATGAATTTGTTTTAGACCATTATACATGGTGTTACAGTGCCTTGAAAGGAAGTCACCTGTCACATAGGAGAATGTCTTTTTACAGCTTATTTTAGAGTATCTTTCAAAAAGAATCAGGGTCATTGGATGAGAACTTTTTGGCAGCATGCATCTACCTACAACTTAACATGCTTGCAAGTATTTTCTTTTGCAGAACAAGCCTCTGAGCTTTGAAATGAATCAGGCTTAGATTTGAAATTTGAGGCTGTATGATTGCATTAAGTGGACCATTACATAATCAGCGCAATACAACAGTAGGAATCCTGGAGATCTGCCTTTCTTGTGAAAATGTTTTGTTTATATATACACTGAGCACTTAAAACAGATTTGCAGCAATTAGGATTTAACGTAATTAGTAATCAGGTTGTTTAAACTATATTAGGCAGCAAATAGCTATTTTGCTCTGAATATTACATACTTAAGGGATATAATGCTCAATATATTAGGAGTAGGGTGGTGGCAGGCTTTTCAATCTGGCCATAATACAAGATACATATTTCCAAATGAAAAAAATTACAAATATTAAAGAACAATTAGCCTACTAGTTTTTTTAATTATTATAATTTTTTTTGAAGTGCAGTGTCACAAAAGGGTCTGAATTGGATGAAATCATATCCCTGGTCAACAGAGCAGCAGAGTCAACAGAGCAACAGAGCATGTATGCATCATTCTTGGTTTACATGGATGAAGATTGAATTGGAATTCTGGCATTATGCAATTTCACCAAAATCTACCTGTAAAGCAACTATAAGTACAGCTCCTTCCTTTTACAATTGAGCTAGTCACTCAATCAGATTACAGTATATGCTAACAAGCAAACCCCAACAAAGCCACACATTCTATATAAGCTAACCCCTATAAGTTGGCGCGTGCCCAGTTTTTTACAAGACAGATTTCTAAACACAGCATATTGACTATGAAAATAATAGTTTCCGTATGTAAGCATGATGACGGAAGCTGTAACATGATTACCAGGAGCTAGCTCATGGAGTGAAGGTCAGAGAAAATGACAGCGCTAACAGTCCAGGGACACCACTTAAGTAAACAGAAAAAGAGAATGTAGATGGTATTTAGGGATTTAGAAACTACAGAGGAAAACAAGCAACAAAGCTAAATTGTCAAAGAAAATGTTGGCGAGATGGTACAGTAGATATCACAGAGATGTTGATCAGCTGTCATCTGCAGCATCTAATTCACAAAACTTTTTTGAACCTGGAAGCAACACAGTAGTGTTGTTCTTCCTTCTATAGAGCACATCTTGTTCCAGATGTAAATTTCCATAATTTTTTTCAATATAGGACAGACCAACAGTGAGCTCCAAGGTTTTTAATCGATGAGATAGGCCTCTGCTGAAGACATAAGTTTGCGATAATTCAACTTTTTAAAAATATAGTGTTTAATAGTGGAATTCCTGATGAAGAACTGTCCTACCAGTGATCCTAATGAGAAAGATCCACTAAAAACAAATGTACAGCAAAAGAGCACTGCAGCAACTGACAACTCCCATGAAGCTGTGGATGATGTAATCGAGTGAAATGGTTGTCATCAGAAAAGGTTTTTAGGTGAATTTTTGATGGAGTATTTAATGAATAAAGTGTAATTCCTAAACCTAACCAATAGTGTTCTAAAAGCAAATAAGATGTGAACAAAACATTCTTACCCTTAACCAGTGCCTAAACCTGACCGATAGTGTTTTAAAAGTAAATGTGACATGAAAAGCACATTTTCTGAAGCAACCACATCATTTCTTATTGCTTCTGTGACACTTTCGTCTCACATGTCAGCATGCGTCCTTGATTGGCCTTAAACCGTGGTCTTCTGGGGTCCAAAATCCAACACTCTATCAGATGAACTACCGTGGAGCTAATCCTTTTGGAATTAGTGTATAAATGTAGGTGTGTCTGTAATACAAATGTAAAAATTTATAATTTTTAAAATGATGCATCTGAGGAAAAGTGTTTCCATATCATAACATTGCAGTGTGTGAGTATAGAGCAAAAATATTTGTTTATAAAGTCATGATCAGCTGTTATACTTGTGATTTTTGTGAGAATAGAGAGTTGTAGCACCTAGTGTTATTTTTACCAGGAAACTGAGGCAAAACATAAGGCACATAAAACTCAGTTTGATAAAAATGTAGTTTTAATAACTTTCATTATATGAGACTAGGTCGCTGGTCACTGACGTGCACAGAACGGGGGCCACTTTAAGAGCGCAGAGATTTAAGCGGACAACAACTTGAAAAAATGTGAACCAAATAGCTTTCATTACAGTACAATAGCTGGCTTTCTTTGCTGGGTCCAGGTAGCTTCACCATACGTTATGAGCTCAAAGACCAACACACACACACACACACACACACACACACTCAAATACTCTCACCCACACAGAACCAGCTAGATGACTGCACATACTCAAAAGAAACAATCCCCACCCCCCTTCAGAATATTATCCACCACAGGGGAAAGTGGGCCAGGAGAAGAATGGCCTGTGCTCATCACTAAGACAAAGAAAGCAAGTGTTGAGATGTTTTAGAAGACCAAGACATTTTGAGAAACCAAACAACAGTATACCAGATAATACTGAAATCATGTGATTCAGTGTGATGAAAATGTATATTCTCTAATGTTATCAATAAGCAGTGTGTATCCTTGCCATAATATGCTTTCTGGTTTCTAATTCAGAGGAGTCTCACCATCATGATTCATCAGCTTCCTTGTCCTATGTATGCTTATCTTATTCTCCTGATTTACCAGTGACTTTACTTCTCCATTACTGTTTTCAACTTATTTCAGATGGAAAAGTTAAGGATTCTCACTGGCAGATTCTCCAAAGAATGTACAGTTGTTTAAAAAAGTATGTGCACACTTAAGTCACAAATAAAACAATTTGTCATTGCATTACATAATAAAATGCCAAAACAAAGGGGTAATTACTAAAGAAATAGAGCACAGACACAACGTTTAAGCAAAAAATGTCTCAAAGAGAAATTTGTTTCAAAATATTAAAAATAGATATAATGTTAAAAGTTAAGATAAAGAATTTAAATTACTTCGTACTAGAGCTGTCAAAAGTAATGCAATTAATAAAAAAAGTTTAACGAGTTAATTTTTCTTATCTGCGATTAACACATTTACCATTAGTACATTATAAACCAGCATAAATACTGGTTGGAAGGGCAGAATCTTTGCTATGTGTCCGCCTGGAGTCATTACACTGAAACACACACAACAACACACACAGCAGTGATTCAGTGTTAGGAATAAAGTGACAGGGAAATGAGCTCTTAATGCCATTTGTTGTACAAATCAGTCCTAGATGGAACATCAAGTATTTTTCAGCCTAAGTAAGGTGTATTTTAATTACCACAGAAGCACGCTAAGTCTTAACTATCACCAAAATGCAGAATGAGATGTTTTTGTTTGCAAGTGCTTTTCATGTGAAGTTCAAAGTGGCGCTTGACACTGGCACCCTGACGCAAATCATGAATGCAGCTTCACGATTGCTGTAACAAAGCGGATAGCCACAGTCTGAGTTGGATGAGAGTTTAAGAGATTTAATGCCCATTGCAATGAATATGCAACCTATGTGGGGAGTAGTTCTTTCAATTAGTCAAACTTCCACTTAGACTTTGGGAGACATTTAATGTTACTTGAATTGGTGCTATTTTAATGGATCGTAATACTGTGGAATTCTTTGTTTGGAAAATGTTAATAAAGCATTATATTATGACATACTGTTTTTTTTACCCTAATAAGGGAATAAATGCATTTTGACAGGAAAATATGTATATTTAGAGTCAAATTTCAGCACTTTCAAAATCTGTGATTAATCGTGATTAACTATGAAAAATTATGTGTTTAATCAAAATTAAAAATTGTATTCGACTGACAGCACAACTTATTACACTTTCTGGTTGTCAACATTAGTGTAACCGGTTCACAGTTAATGTGATGAACTACCCCTGTGGTTACACTAATGTGAATTTCATACATCCAATAAAAATCACCTTGAGATCAGTTAGTTAAAAGTAATTGCAAAAATTATGTTAGCTCTGAGAAAGTTATTTGCTTGCAGATGCAACTTGGTTTGGTATTTAGTATCTGATGCAATGAAATTCAGACATGAAGTGTCTAAATTAAAAAACTTAAGTATACAAATTGGGGTCACTGTAAATTCATTACTTCTCACCATCAGTGATTATATATGGGTTCCATGAGTTTTCCTCTTACACAATCTTGAAATTCCACTGTTTCAGTATATGACACCACATACAAACACATTTGAATGACAATAACAAGTACAGCACATTGAAGTCACTGATCTAAGGGGAAACTTTGACTCCTAAATGTCCTCTCTCATTAAAATGTCAGTCTCCAATGGCCGGTTTATCACAGCACCTATCATAAACAAGTCCATCATTAACGTAACTCATCAACATCTTCAACTTCAGAGGAAAGACCATTACTGTAAGTGGGGCAGGGCTCAATTCTCACTAGTATGCAGCAGGGGATAAAGAGTAAAGAGAAAAAAACAAGAGAAACAAAGATAAATCTTTCTGGTTGCTTAATATATCACTGCCAGAGGTAGCATGGCAGATTTACTTAGGCAGGGATTAATGCGTAGCAATCAGTTCATCTGGAGCAAGTCGAGCCATCACACAGGGAGAAGAGATCAGAGAACACAAGAAATAATCTTACTGTCTCTCTGTAACAATCCACATGGTTACAATGACTGTAATTGTTGATTTTAACCTGAGAATATTCATTAACATTACAGAGCAAAGACAGATGGATAAATGTACAGCCAATCACATCTTGAGGTTCAAGGAAAAACCTCTCCAAAACACAAACAAATTTAAATAACATCAAGGAATCCAAACATGGTTATCACTGTCCAATGCAGCTATACTCTGTGATTTGGGTCTTAAAGCAGCAAGTTACATAATAAAACGAATGACTATTCCTTACCACCACAAAATGAAAGTTTAAAGAAATACAGTACAAATTCTTCAATAATAATGACTAATTTTGCATTAATTTAAACAATCTCTTGAAAATAAAAAACAGCTTTTGATTTTGACATTTCAACCTCACCCTGCAAAGCATTTAAGATTAAGTAAGAAATACAGGAATAAAAAATAGCAGAAGAACTGTTGGCTCCAATCACTAATAGCTTGTAGCAAACTAAGCATGGCCAATGCAGGCTACCAGAAAACCATTACCCAAAGGCTCTTCCCATTAGGCTGTTTAACAAGCATGAATGGTGTTGCCAAGCCTGGCTCTAGATTCACTGTCAGAATACTCTATGTATTATGCATTTTTTTTCCACTCTGCAAACACACATTGATGGGTCTGAGCTCAGTTCTTGATGAATGGTACTGAATCAACTCTTCATGAAAGATGGATAAAGAATTTACAACCTTTCCTAAAAAAAGTATAACATTTATCAAAACTACACATCACTGCATGGTAGGGAACAATGGGGTTAAAGGCACCCTTTAAGGAAAATGCGAAATATTGTTTATATGATAACATTAGCTAATGTGTAGGGTCACCAAACGTGTTGGGGTTGGGGCGCCGTGTGCTACGGGCACGCAGCCGCTGGCTCCTGGACGGTGCCACGCCTGTGTTGGCACATCAGCTGCCTCGAGTTGTTGGCTGTATTCCTTGCCCTGCGGAGGTTTCTCCCGCAGATTCGGGGCAAGCACGTCTTGATCCATTCAGACAGCACCGCCACGGTAGAGTACATAAATCACCAAGGCAGCGTACGCTCCCATCACATGTCACAACTCACCCGCCAACTCCTCCTTTGGAGTCAGTCGCTACTCAGGTCGCTGCTCACCACTCAAATCCCGGGTGACCGCAACATGACGGCGGATGCGCTGTCGCGATAGGTCTCGCTCAGTGGAGAATGGAGGTTCCACCCCCAGGTGGTCCAGCTGATCTGGGACCGCTTCGGCATGGCACAGATAGATCTCTTTGCCTCCCAAGACAACTCCCACTGCCCACTCTGGTACTCCCTATGTAGGCCCGTCTCGGCACAGATGCGCTGGCACACAGCTGGCCCCGGGGGATGTGCAAGTATGCATTTCCCCATTGAGCCTTCTTGCACTGGTGCTGTGCAAGGTCAGGGAGGATGAGGAACAGGTCACCTTAATGGCTCCTTATTGGCCCACCTAGACCTGGTTCTCGGATCTCACGACAGCACCTCCCTGGCAAATTCCCCTGAGGAAGGACATCTGGCACCCGTCCTCAGACCTCTGGAACCTCCATGTCTGGCCCCTGGATGGGACATGGAAGACTTAAGCGGTCTACCACCTGCAGCTTTCTCTGTCTGCGACACTTGCCTGGAGTTCGGTCCGGCAGATGCTTACATCATCCTAAGACAGCGACCGGGCTACGTGCCCAAGGTTCCTATGACCCCTTTCAGGTCGTGAACCTGCAAGCGCTGCCCCGGGAGGAGGCAGACCCAGGCTCTTCATTGCTGTGTCCGGAACATGCTTTGCGTATCTATGTGGACCGCAAACATGGCTTTAGATGCTCTGAGCTGCTCTTTGTCTGGTTAGGGAACACCATCTCCAAACAGAGGTTAGCTAATTTCGTTGTTGATGCTATTTCCCTATCACACCCAGGCCGTGCCCCCCTTGCTGGTTCGAGCACACTTTACAAGAAGTGTGGCATCCTCATGGGCACTGGCTCGTGGCACCTCGATAGCAGACATCTGCAGAGCAGTGGGCTGGGCAACACCTTTTCTAGGTTCTACAACCTCAGGGTTGAGTCTGTCTCGTCCTGTGTTTTTTCAGGTCCGAGCCGGTAGAACTCGGTAATAAGGAACAGCCGACTGGGTGTTCCACTTGCACCTTGCGCCCTTCACCAAGTTGATCCAGTGCGTCTTCTTTCCCAGGTTAGCCAGTAAGCTCTCGCTTCCTGGATGCTCTTCCTCCCTAGCCCTCTGACCGCAGATTAAGTGAAGGAATTCGACGCCAGACCCACCATGAGTCGAGTGCTCCGTGATGGGCTTGGACTCCACAGGCATAGTTCCTGCTTCAGGCAACACCCTGTGATGTATTATCCACAGTACGGTCCCCGTTCTGGCAGGACCATAGTCTCCCTTGGACAGTCCTCACTGCCCCCCAGTCGCCGTGTCTGTAGTAACTTCTCCCTGGTCAGGCAGGATCTACCACCGCACCATGTTCATGGGTGGATTGACAACCCCCATGTGTATTAGCCACAAGTTACCTCCCCCCAGTCTGGGCAGGTTGTTGTTTTGTTTATATGGGCAGAAGCACTTGGCTCAGGCTCACACTGTATCCTTCCTGCCTGTCGTCCGTTAAGAGCACAGTCTCTCAGATTTCTAGTGAACCCATTGTACCTGTAACATCCTGAAAATGTTTGATAAGTGTTGACAATTTTTATATGTTTCATTCTTGAAAAAAAAAAACACTTTTTAAAGGATAGGTCATGTAAAAATGATAATTCCATTATATTTAGTCACCCCCATGTTCTTCCAAACTCATATGACTTTCCTTCTGTGGTCGTTTTGAAGTGGTACCCCTTGTGTCAATACAATCGACACAATGTTGAGTGAGTGACAGAAAGGGAATGTCATGGTTAGTTTTGTAACTTCCGTTCCCTGACGGAAGGAACGAGACGTTGTGTTCCTCTTGCCACATCACTATCTCTACCACTGTAATGCGCTGTAACCTTATTCTCGGCTCCTCAGTGCAAAAACCTGTCTGACAGACGCTCGTCCGCTCCCCTTTATACCCGTATGTCCGGGGGAGGGACATGCAAATTCTGTCTGCCAATTTGACATTGGCCTTGTCTCAAGACCCCTTCTGTCACTACAATCGACACAACATCTCGTTCCTTCCATCGGGGAATGGAGGTTACAACAGTAACCATGACATTCAGTCATGTCAGAATTGTAACACAGTGCAGCATTTATTTAAACGTAATTTTAAAATAACAGCATCTCAACAATAAAGAAAGAGTAGAAACACAGGGCAAGTGATGCTGAGATTTCCCTGGTGAAGACCAACGAACCACTCAACAGTGGAATGTAAATCTATCTGAAGACTTCTTTAGAAATTCACTTTGGTTTGGCTGTTTTATGAAGAGGCTGACTAAGATATCAAAATGATAATGCTTTTGCTGAGTAACTCCACTTGCAGTCAAGAGTGGTGCCCAGTCACTTTGAATGGACGTGCTATGACTAACAAACACTCAAACCTGGCCAATTAGTTTAGTTAAAACGATGTAGGACCATTGTTATGGAAATACATCATGCTGTCACGCACAATAATTGAGTGTTTACTAAACTAAGGGTAAACACTCACTGCACCTGCTCATAAAATAACAAAAGAACGTCCACAAATGTTGCCAATTATTGTGAAGATTCAATCTTACAATCTGAGGATGGCAGAGGGTCATGCCATCTCATTTGTAATATAATGGGTTGATGGAATTGCTCTGGCAGTTTTTAGACAAGTAACTACTGAACTGAAACTCAGGGAAAATATCAATGCTAAATTAAGTCTTACTCAGAATTAAATAGCTGTTAAATTTAATTCTACATAAGCTCATTTTGAGAGCTTTTTGAAGCAATAATGTCTGTGGAGGATTTTGCATTTTATTGTCATAATATTAAAATATATTTGAAATAAAATAGAATAAAACTGTGATATTAGTGTTTTTTATATTACAAAACAGATTATTCCAGTCCTGGATACTGATTGGTTAATATGTCAAACTACAGCATTTGTGGTATAATGTTATTAAAAAAGCTAAATCTGGGGTTCAGTGAGGCACTGACAATGGAAGTGAATGGGGACCAATCCGTAAATGTTAAAATACTAACTACTTCAAAAGTTTAACCTCAGGACATAAAAAATATGCATGCTAATATGATTGTAATGTGATAAAATCACTTGCTAACCTTTCCTGTAAAGCTATATCAATTTTACAACTTCGTTGCTATGATGATGTAATGTCAACGAACCTTAAAACCCTAAAATGACAGCTCAATTAATACATGTGTTTTAAGAGAATTAATGTGTGCGCTACATATTTTCACCTTAAAAAACCCCCCCAAAAAATAGGCCCATTCACTTCCAAGTGCCTCACTGTATCCTCAATTATTGATTTAAAATAAATAAATAAATAAATAAAATGAGGGACGAGTCGAAATTATATTTTGTGTTGTAATCAACATTATGCTACAAATGATGTCGACTGAGTTTAACTTGTATTAAATCTGGTATATTCCTTTAATTAATTCACAAAATAAAATAACATTTAAGTGACAATATTTTTCCTCAGTATTTATTTATTATGTAATAACCATTTCATAAAAGCTCAAGGTATGTGTTCGGACTGCCTTTTCCATGACTTTTCCTTATTTGTTTCCTTATGTTATTAATTTTCATGAATTTTACAATGCTTGAAATTGCGATTGCAATAGATGATATTTCCTATAATATTCTTATTAGACAACACTAATAATAAAATTAAATCATATCATGCTACTCTTGGTTATTTCAGAGGAACAATAGTGGCTAGTTAGGGCATGTAACTGATAGTTTGCTGGTTTGGGCCCAGCAAGAAGCGAGTTAGCACTATTAAGAAAAACACTTTACCCGAGCTTGCAGCATGGGGACTGCCACAAAAATAAATGACTACTTACGTATGTACATACCAAAAGGGTTCACTAAGCACTGTTTTAATGTACTCAATAATATCTGAATTGATCAAAGCTATTTCTAGAAGTGAAGTCTGGGAATCCAGTCTTAAATTAAGGACAGACAGCCAAAAAAAAAAAATAACTCACTATGGATTATTGCCTATTACAGTGTAACTTTTTACAAGTACAGTGCTCTACTGTAATTATGTTGAATCACAACATCACCAGTGGAGGTCTAGGTACTCTGTGTTTCAGTAAAGAGCGACACAGAGCTCTTGTGCCAGTAAATGTGACATGTGCCAAGTCCTTGAGCTGCCTGCCAGCAAAACAACCAAGTGTTTTGTCTGAGCCAGTGCTGTTGCAAATCAATCACAAGATTCGGCCATAAAAGCATAGCAGATGATATGTGATAGAAATGCATCTTGACTGTTACTTTTTAACAATTATCTACTTTAACTAGGATTTGAAGAGATAGTTCACCCCAAAATGACTCAAAATTACATCAGTTACTCTCATGTTGTTCTAAACCCATCTTTCTTTCATGGAACACAAAAGGAATGTTAGCCATTTATAGATGTTAGGCAGAATGTTTGCCTCAGTCCCTAACATTCTCCATTTGTTTGTCATACAGGTAAATATGAGGGTGAGTAACTGATGATAGAATTTTTGTTTTGGGTGTACTAACTACTAAATAACAATTAATTCACCTTTTACTATAAACAAATAGCCTTTCAAAACCATGCTTGGATCAACTGATCTTTTAACGGGATGCTACTTCTTCCAGACACCATGAACATTTAGCATTCTCCACGTCAGCTCTGCTACATGGGAAAACTGTTCATTAAAGACAATTTCCATATTGAACTGATTGAATATACTGGCAGTGAATGGAGATTCTTTGTTAGAGAAGCAGATGGATTATCATGAGACACAGAATCAGATGGAGAGAGAGTCACAGCACAGTGAAGCTCACAAACTGAACATTAAAAGATCAGCTGCTCTGGTCTTAATGTGACGCCCAAAAAAACATCTTTGTTTGCAGCTGTCTATTAGAGGTAAATATTGTTTCACTTGCTAAGCCCTATATAGTCAGTTTTATACTGTATAATCATGTCACAGGTTTTCAGGACAACAAGTACAGAGCAATTACTTTGGAAAATTATTATGGTTAGAGACTGTCTGTTCCACGAACTACGAAAACACAATACCCTCACTAAATCATTTAGAAAAAATTTGACTAAGGTCAAACGTGAACAAAACAAACAAATAAAAAATGTACATCATATAAAAATAGGGCTACTAAACATTAGATCTCTTTCTACCAAAGCACTAATTGTCAATGAAATGATTACAGATCATAGATTGGATGCGCTCTGTTTGACTGAAACCTGGCTTAAACCGGATGAATATATTAGTTTAAATGAATCTACTCCCCCAGGTTATTGTTATAAACATGAGCCTCGTCTGAAGGGTCGAGGAGGAGGTGTTGCTACAATTTACAGTGAAGATTTTGGTGTTACTCAGAGGACAGGATATAAAAGTCTTTTGAACTAATAATGCTTAAGGTGACACCGTCAAATACAAATATAAATAAAAATTCTCTGTCGTCCTTTACCCTTGCTACAGTGTATAGATCACCCGGGCCTTATTCAGATTTCCTTAGTGAATTTGTAAATTTTTTTATCAGATCTTGTAGTTACTGTAGATAGAGCCTTAATTGTTGGTGACTTCAACATTCACATAGATGATGAAAATGATACTTTGGGATTAGCATTTATCGATATTCTCAACTCTCTTGGAGTCAGACAAAATGTAACAGGACCAACTCATCGCCATAATCATACGCTAGATTTAATTCTTTCATATGGAGTTGATGTTGGTAATATAGAAATTCTGCAGTAGAGCGATGACATCTCGGATCATTACCTCGTCTCTTGCATGCTGCAATCAGCTAATGTTACTCAATCTACACCACGCTATCGTTCAGGTAGAACTATTCTTTCGACCACTAAAGATAGATCTGGAAGAGTATTAGTGAAGCTATCTCATATACTCAATAAACCCCAAAGCCCAGAAGAACTTGATGAAATAACAAAAAATTTAAATGCAGTCTTCTCTAGCACCCTTGATGTTTTCGCCCCCACTTCAATTAAAGAAAATTAAAGAAATAAGCCCTGCACCATGGTACAATGATCACACTCATGCTCTCAAGAGAGCAGCTCAGAAAATGGAACGCAAAGCTGCCAGGTCAGCATATTTTAGTAAACTCATAGAAAATAACCACAACAATCCTAGATGTTTATTCAGTACTGTGGCTAAATTGGTTAGGAATAAAGCCTCAACCGAACCAGATATTACGTCACAGCTCAAGAGTAATGACTTCATGAATTTCTTTACAGATAAAATTGAAATAATCAGAAATAAAATTGGAATTATGCAATCATCTGTCATAGCACCTCAGAAAACAGTGTCGAATAATTTCCCTCATGTGCAACTTCAATCCTTCGCTATCATAGGTCATGAAGAGCTAACAAAACTTATCGAAACATCAAAAGCCACAACTTGTTTGTTAGATCCTATACCAACTAAGCTCTTAAAAGAGGTATCTCCTGTAATATCAGAACCTCTTCTTAATATCATTAACTCCTCGCTATGCTTAGGACATGTCCCAAGAAACTTTAAAATGGCAATTATCGAACCGCTAATTAAGAAGCCACAACTTAATCCTGGAGAACTTGCTAATTATAGACGATTTCAAATCTCCCGTTTATGTCAAAAATACTAGAAAAGGTAGTATCCTCCCAAATATGTTCATTTCTACAGAGAAATAGTATATATGAAGAATTTCAATCAGGATTTAGGCCTCATCACAGTACAGAGACTGCACTTATCAGAGTTACAAATGACTTGCTCTTATCATCTGATCGCGGCTGCATTTCTCTTCTAGTGCTTTTAGATCTTAGTGCTGCATTCGACACGATAGATCACGACATTCTCTTGAATAGGCTAGAGAATTATGTTGGAATTTGTGGAGTGGCATTAGCATGGTTTAGGTCATATATAGCAGACCACTACCACTTTGTCTATGTAAATGAGGAATTGTCAAACCAAACAAAAGTAAAATATGGAGTGCCACAGGGATCAGTTTTAGGGCCTCTGCTTTTCTCCATGTATATGCTTCCCCTGGGAAATATTATCAGGAATCGTGGAATAAGTTTCCACTGCTATGCTGACGATACACAACTTTATATTTCTTCAAAACCTGATGAGATTTCACAATTCTCAAAATTTGCAGAGTGTATTAATGAAATAAAAGATTGGATGGCCAGAAATTTCCTTCTACTCAATTCTGACAAAACAGAGGTTCTAATTTTTGGACCAAAAAATTCTAAAAATAAGCCACTAAAATATAATTTGACTCTAGATGGATGTACTGTTACATCATCTTCAACAGCAAAGAACTTAGGTGTTATATTTGATACCAATCTGCTCTTTGAAAATCAAATTACAAATGTTTGTAGAACAGCATTCTTCCACCTAAGAAATATTGCTAAATTAAGGCATATGCTCTCGGTTGCTGATGCCGAAAAACTAATTCATGCGTTCATGACCTCAAGACTAGATTATAGTAATGCATTACTGGGAGGATGTCCAGCAAGATCAATAAATAAACTTCAATTGGTTCAAAATGCAGCAGCCAGAGTGCTGACGAGAACCAAGAAATATGATCATATTAGCCCCATTTTATCATCGTTACATTGGCTACCTGTTAAATTCCATATTGATTTTAAAATTCTGTTAACTACGTACAAAGCTTTGAATGGTCTAGCTCCGCAGTACTTAAGTGATCTTCTACCACGCTATATTCCAACACGTTCATTAAGATCGCAAAATTCTGGCCTATTAATAGTTCCTAGAATATCAAAATCCACTAAAGGAGGAAGATCCTTTTCATATTTGGCTCCTAAACTATGGAATAGTCTCCCAAACACTGTTTGAGATGCAGACACACTCTCTCAGTTTAAGTCTAGACTAAAGGCTCATCTATTTAGACATGCACACACCTAATTTATCCTCCAACCCACAATTAGGCTGCTTTAGTTGGGTCTGCCGGAACCAGAAACCAGAAACATTGAGCATGATCTCTAACTCTGCAATAAATTCAATGGCATCTACGCTTACATCTTTTTATTTGTTTCCCTGTCTCAACCTCGGGACTCCTATCCTGAGGTCACCAGAACCGGCTGGATCCAGCACCATTCCTGCTTCATGTTGGACTCCACTGCTACATGTCGCAGAATGATGACTAAATGCATCCGGTGCCAGCCAAACATCACTTCAATCTATTATGATGGACTTCAGAGGATGAAATGATGCCAACTCCAACCTGCATCACCTCAGTCTATTTATGGACTACGATCTTGAAATGAAATGCTTAGACTAACTATTGCCAATAAAAGCCTTCATCAGCCAATTAACAGGGACAATTGCATCTATGTGAACTTCTGCAATTAATCAAGATGGACTTCAAAGACTTTGGTCATTAATCTTACAGTTCAAACACAATCGATGTTTAATCACTGAACCTTAACACTTAGTTTAATAATTTTAAACCACGATTTTACCTATACATAATTAATATTTACATTACATTCATAATGTTAGCCAGAGGGGAAATGGCCCCACAGTGAGTCCGGTTTCTCCCAAGGTTATTTTTCTCCATTAATCTACATCTTATGGAGTTTTGTGTTCCTTGCCACAGTCGCCTACAGCTTGCTCACTGGGGTTATTAATACAATTATCATTTAATTATTTTTAAACACTATTAAAAATCGTATTTTATCTAAATTACACAATGATGATTAATCGACTTTATAGACATTACAGTTTTATCGTCTGTTAATGCTGATATTCTGTAAAGCTGCTTTGAAACGTTGTGTGTTGTGAAAGGCGCTATACAAATAAAATTGACTTGACTTGACTTATGAAGTGACATCTTTTTAAGAGGATACGATTCATTCTTAGTGAATTTCCACAAACGACTTATAAAATCACCATAAAGCAAACTTTCTCCTACTGTTGACTATCTGTGAGTACGGTTCTCTCTCTCTTCTCCATGACTTTCTCCATCTGGAATGGGTGTTATAAAGGAGTGTTTGTGGGTTTCTTACATTAACTACTATCTTAAATCTTGACTGTACACACGAGAGTTCCGCAACCATGTTTGTGATGGGTTTGGCCTATCTGGAAACAAATTACTGTTTTCCTCCACCACCCACAGAGAGATTATTTTAAATTGTCTTCCCAAAACATCTTTAATTTAACAACAACAAACTGATTGATTGCAAAAATCCTGCCTGCTCTAGACTTTCTTTTCCTGGATCAAGAGTGAGCATTAAATATTTAAGGATATGGAGAGATCAGATCTTCAGTTAAAAAGTGAATAAATGGGTATAATGGGTATAGCACGTGTGAGGGATATGCACAAACCAAAATATACCATGATAAAATATGTACATGGTAAATAACATTGTGATTTTGACATACTCCATTGTTATATGAAGGTATTCTAAGGAAGTACCTTTGAGTAGTGTAAATAGCTTGAAACATGAATGTGGTAATTATTTGGTATTGGTTCCATGGTACAGTATACAACACAGTATTATGATCACTGATTTTTGTTATAAATTTTTTGAAATTCAACAGTTTTTTCATTAAATCAGGGTTTTAATATTTTTTTATTTAATGTTTTAAACATGGACTTTAAAGAGAAAAATTAAAATGGGTCACATAAATGTATAAAGTATAAATCCATTGCCAGTGAAAGAGAGAGTTACTGATGCTGTATTATGTGCAGAGTTGTGCACACATGAAGATTTCACATGACTGTAGAGGCAGGAGAGAGCAGCAGTGCGGTTTCTCAGAGGGCTGATTTAGCCTCAGGCCTTACCAGCTGATCTGTTCTGTGTGTCCTCAGCACAAAAGTACACTATGCAAAAATTTAGACATTATGGACAAATGCCTAAAAGTAGCTAAATCAGTCAAATTTCTTATCTAACAGCAGGATTTGTAGATACAGACTAAGTGATATATGTTTTACAGACAGATTTTAGCCTGTCATTGGATGCCCTGACATTCTTCTGTCGAAAGATTAGTCGGACACACTTTATATTAGGTGTCTTTAACTACTATGTAAGCATTTGATATAATATACGTATATTTACAAACTGTATGTGTTGTTGCATTGTACTTACATTTAAGTTACCTGTATTTAATTACATCTGTAACTACACTGTTAACCTTACCCTTTACCATAAACCTACATGTACCTCAACCTCAGTAGCAGCAAATGTGATCTTGTGAGTATTTTTCAGAACAACATGTAGTTGAACAATAAGTACATTGTATTGTATGCATTTTAATGTAAGTATATAGTAGTTAAAGACACCTAATATAAAGATGGGACCAATTATCCTACATATTTTTAAAGTACCATGTAAATACCATGGTATTTGCATATGTAATCATACCGTACATATAAATCAAAGTACCATGGTACCACCACAGTACAGTAAGGAAGTGATTAAATATCTTAATGCTTAAATTGTATTACCATGTTTTGTAGACATGGTACCATGGCAATACCATGTTTTTTTTTGGATAATACCATGACATTTTATGATAATTTCATGGTATAATTTGACATACTTTGGAATTCCATGAAAATACCATGATACATGAAAATGGTAAACATATAGCACCATGATTATGAAATATATTAATATGTCATATTGTTCTTCAGCTCTTGCAGAATGTGGATGATGTAACACTTGGTTTCCAGTCTCTAATACTGCAATTTATTTTAAAGCAGTAGACATGCTCAAACAAACTCTTGCTGCAACACATTTCAAGCCAACTACACAATGCCTTCTGCTTAGATTCTGCTGATGCTAAAATCCCTTCTACGTTCCTGTTCTCTCTCCTTGCTGATGATAAACTCAATGGAGCCTCTATTGTCTACAGCAGGGAGGTAATGAAACCTAATCAGAATGACTCCTCAATGGGAAAGAGACAGAGCAGCACATTCCATGTCAGTATTTATCTCAACAGAAGCCCAGTTACATATGGAATGGTCACCATATTGAATCAAAGAACACTACAGTTGACATACGTTTCATTTGTAGAAATATCTGTGATATATTGCTAAACAAACATAAGCACTGCTGTTTTAAATAAAAAATTAAAGACATAATGATGCAGCCAACTTATTTACAAAGTAGCAGACACAATTTACTACAAACATCTGAATTAACCCCTTAAATAAGTACTGGTGCTACTATGATATCGTATCATAAGGTTATTGATTACCATATTCAAATACCATGGCACTTACTGTCAGTGTTGTTGTCAAGACCAGCTCATTCAAGTCCAAGTTCAGTCTGAGACCAGAGTAGGTCGAGTTCGAGTCAGGACTGTAACCAAAAGAGGGTCGAGTACGAGTCAAGACCAAGACCGGAGAGGGCCATGTCCATGTCGAGACCAAGACCCGTAAAGGCTAAGTCTAAGACAAGTTTTTTATGAATGTATTAAATGTATAATTTAAAGAACTATTGACTCTAGGCGCATATATCAAATAATCCTCATTTATTATTTTCTTAAGCTTATGTTGGTTAAACAATATTACCAGTTGAGAATTTTTTTTTATTATAAATGACACATCAAGGTTAAGTAAACAAATTGGTATTACAATTACAAAATTTCAGTGTTCACAAAATGTCAGTGAAAAACTTAAGGTTCAAAGTGCCTGTGGCTCAGCATGGCAATACAAACTACAAGCTTTCTGTATATTATCATATTCCATTCAATTCAAGTAAATGTTTCTGCTTTACAAAATACAGTATTACTGTACTATAACTAAAATGGGCCTAAAAACCAAATAATAATTTTGCTGAAAGTGAATTTACATTCAATTTGTTAACAATTTCCTCAATTGCACTACTATAAAACATTAAATTCTGATGACATTGAGAGAAGTATTTTGACATTATCTTAAGTATGTGTAGCATTCATGTAACTAATACTAAAAGTCTAGAGGCCATTCAGAACAACGCAGTGCAACGAATCCTTATAGCACACGTTTTTCTCAGAAATGTCTGTTTTAGATCTTTTCATCTGGAAAGTATTGAACATCTGCTAAACATCCTAAAAAGATCAGATTTAAAATAATTCTAAATCATAAACGTCTCAAAGACATTTGCAAAATGTCTTATTGACATCCAAGACATACTTATTGACATACATCTTATAGATGTATTGCAGAAAAGCAAACAACGTACAATAGACGTTATCCACATGTAAACACACACATCAAATAGCCATCTGGGTGTTGTATGTGTTCTATCAGGGAAAAGAGTATAAAACAGGTGTCTCGATAAACGTTTTTAAGAGATGATGTTCTTTTTAACTTGACTAAAATTTTTTAAAGAAGTGTCCCTCCTGCATGAGATGCCAAAAACACAGCGATGCATAATGCAATGGTCAAAGACATACGTTTAGCATGTTTACATAGAAAAACAACTGAACAACAGCATGGGTGAACGCAACAACTCCGACAACTGGATGAACAGTCCCTTATTAACAAGATACAGCACAAATGGAAGTTTCTCAAAGTTACATCTAAAAAAGCAGTCTTTTGTTCACTGTAGGTAAATATTCACTTTATCCAACAATTCGTTTTTTTACATTTTATAAAATATCACAATGCTGTGTTCATAAGTGAGAAGCTGCTGCAAATTATTCAGTGAGGTAGCAGTTTGAACTAATCGGACTGAAAGTCAATCAATTCAGACCATTTTGCTAACGTGTCTGGCCAATTCACTGAAAAGAACGGACTCAATATAATGATTTATTTGTGAATCAGGCATTACTAGTTCTGATTTTATGCAGCGGATTGAAATGTGGGACAAATGTCAAAATGTAAAAAAAATATTGTCAGTCATAAATGTTTGTCAGATAGCTTTCACTAGATTTTTGCTGCTTGTTCAATTTAGATTGAAAATGCAACATAGCAAATGCTCATTGGCCATTACCGGATGTACGTAAATCCAGATCCAGACAGACACAGATATGTTGGAAATTTATTTGCACATTTTTTAAATAACATCATCCGTTCATGAAGTTAAGTTAATTTAATACTCTACAAAATAAAATATATAGGTTACAGTATATACTTTATTTGCAATTTTTTATTTATTTATTAAATACCAGAAAAATATCAGGTACAATATTGGTACAATAAAATATAATAATAATAATAATAATAATTAAAAAAAAATATTATGTGTAACTGCACCTTTAAAGTAAAGTGACTTTATCAGAAATGTACTGGCAGTGCACATGGTCCGATACATTGCGTGGAAGTGCATGCGTGCAGAAGACCTGAGTTTGAATCCCAATCAGTCCTTCTCTATGCATCTACTAGGTACTACTTAAAGAATTTAATTTTGTACAGCAAGGCTATAACAAATCCCTATAAAATGGTTATTGATTTACAGATTTAAAAGGCTTATTGAACGTTTTAAATTTTAATGTTTGGACTGAAATTAAATGAATTCCCTCTCCATGTGGAGAAACTAACACCTGTCACAATAATTCTCAAAACACACCTCTTCATGACAGACACTCTTTCCTGTTACATCATAGCCAAGTTCTGTTGAGAGAGTTCTTAATCTGTCCATTCTGCCATACAACTCATGCTTTCAGTCATCATCCAACAAAGAGCACTGTGGCAAGGCAATAAATTATTTTTCCCTCTAAGGCAAGGGTACTGTTTGCATAACGGAGTCCTGTAGGGTCATATACAGAAATACACACAGACTTTCAAGAAACCATGAAGAAACCATCATTAAAACAAAAAGAGCGCTCAAGACACTCAAGAACAGAGAGACCGTGAATCCAATAAGTATTTAGTATGATGACAGGATCGTAAGCCGAAGATCACATATTCACACATGCCCGTTTACATTTACATTTATGCATTTGGCAGACGCTTTTATTCAAAGTGATACCTTCTGATTAACAGCCCTGTGCTTTAGCCACTACGCCACCACCACTTCACTTCTTTGGGAAGGAGAAAGAAAAGCCTCCTTTAAATAAGCCTGGGTGAATGATTAATAAATATGTAGCCTTATCTAAAAATAAATTAAGACTCCTTTGGGGCCATCCTGTTCCTACCTATATGAACAAATCAGTGTAAGTCGGCCACATTTGTTTAATGGCTTCCTCTTCCTTATATTGCATAAGAAACACAGTATAAAAGGAATCTTGTATTTAATTTATATATGATTTTAATGTAGCGACCTGAGCTGTCCATGCCATTGCTGTAACCTTTTCAAAAAGTGTAAAACTAGCAGAAAGAGATGAAGAAAATAAAGAGATTATCCACTCCTACAGTGTAAACAGGAAATTATTTGTAAAGTATTTCTCTGTTCTGGTCCCAGCATATCCCTTAACAATTTTAACATTTATTACATTACTTTGAAGCATGAACCTTAATTCACAAGTAACACATGTACAGTCACTTTGTACTTTATTAGGAACACTATGGTCCTAATAATGTTCCCGACATGGTCTTCAGGTGTTGTAGCCCATCCACCTCAAGGTTCGATGTGTTGTGCATTCTGAGATGCTATTCTGCTCACCGCAATTGTACAGAGTGGTTATCTGAGTTAGTGTAGCCTTTCTGTCAGCTCGAACCAGTCTGGCCATTCTCCGTTGACCTCTCTCATCAACAAGGCATTTTCATCCGCAGAACTGCCGCTCGCTGGATGTTTTTTTGTTTTTGGCACCATTCTAAGTAAACTCTAGAAACTGTTGTGTGTGACAATTCCAGGAGATCAGCAGTTACAGAATTACTGAAATCAGCCCATCTGGCACTAACAATCATGCCACTGTCAAAATCACTGAGATCACATTTTCCCCCATTCTCATGGTTGATTTTGTGAAAATTAACTAAAGCTCCTGACCCATTTCTGCATGATTTTATGCATTGCACTATTGCCACACAATTGGCTGATTAGGTAATTGCACGAAAATTAAGTGTACAGGTGTTCCTAATAAAGTGCTCAGTGAGTGTACATGCTGGCAACATTACTGAAAATACAACAATAACAACACAACAGGTATTCCGTAAAAACACTATTGAAAATATGTTTGCCATTATACACATATATAAATAAAAAAAACATAAAACAATAAATGTAGCCAAATGAACACCAACCATCAAATTCCACCAAAAAATAAAAAAAATGGTACAACCATGTTTTGTGGACATGTACCCTGGTTGTACTATAGTTTATATATCAAGTAACTTGAAGTCCCATTTAAATACCATGGTACTGTAGATGAATATTGATGAATAATTATCATACGATGACATCACTATTCAATGGTACTGCCACAGTACTTTTTCACCAATAAAGGGTAATAAAGCCTCCTGATGAACCTTGGAAGTATACACTAGGAAGTGAACATAAACACACACACACACACACAATCATGCATGGACATCCACACTCTTCATCCTATGTTCTGCACTTCTATAATTTTTAGTGTTCTAAAGTTCTCTCTTAGAATCATTTGTGTCAGCTTGTCGCTTCCTACAATTTACCCATCATTCCTTTTGTACTTCTTCCCTTAACAGTCAAACAACTGCTTTTCTTTAGACTTTCTCTCTCTGAAATGCATGCATATCCCCCTCTTCTCCTCTCCTAACTGTTTAACCAATGCTGCTTTGCTGTGATGACAAATAATCCAGGGTCATTTTAGGCAAACGGCTCTAATCTGGGGCCTCCAGAACTGCATATACGCAAACACCCCTACACACACACAGATAAATCACACACTTGTATGCAAGTTTTAAAGGAATGTTCTAGGTTCAGTACAATTTAAGCTCAATCAACAGCATTTTGGCATAATGTTGATTACCACAAACATTTAATTTTTTTACCTTTTCTGTAAAAAAAGAAAGCAAAAATCGAGGTTACAGTGAGGGACTTAAAATGGAAGTGAACGGGGACAATGAATGTTAATGGGGCCAATTTATGGAAGGTTTAAACACAGAAATGTGAAGCTTATAATTTTATAAAAGCACTTGCATTAATTCTGTTAAAACTTGTGTATTATTTGAGCTGTAAAATTTTTTAATTGTCATTTTACAGTCGTTCTAGGGTTTTAGGGTTTGTTGATATTACATCAATTAATTACAAATTAATTTTTGTGGTAATCAATATTATGCGACAAATGCTGTAGATTGAGCTTAACTTGTACTGAACCCAGAACATTGCTTTAAACTGAGAGAAACAAAAAGTGCCACATTAGCTACACGGTAAATCATTTGGTTTGCTGCATGTTCATACAAGTCTACAGTGATGTAGTGCTGCAGAAATCATCCAAAAATATATAAATCATATAAGGGTACTGATAGCAATTTTCCTGCCATTATGACATACTGCAACAAGCTTAAAAATTAACTTTTAAAAGTACATGTACTCAGACAGTTTGGGACAGATATTTTCCAAGAACATTCATCAAAACAAAACACTTTTTCAACACATAATATCTATTACACTATTACACATAAATCTAGTACACACAAAGCCAAATATGAGGTTGTTGTGTGTAGCATGTTGCCTTAGGGTTGCTAGGGTGTTCAGGGTGGTCGCTAGAGCATTACTAAATGGATGCTTACCGGCCCAACTTACAAGAGCTTAACCACAACAAGTCTATGATATTCTGTTCCCCAGATATGGCTTGGTCCCTCATTAATTGTGCGTATATTCCATTTTTTATTTGGATTGCCAAATTCTTACTACTTAATAGGTCCTTGTGGTGACAAAGTTACTCACCTCAATCTGGGTAGTAGAGGATAAGTCTCAGTTGCCTCCGCTTCTGAGACAGTCAATCCGCACATCTTATCACGTGGCTCGCTGTGCATGACAAAGCATGTGGAGACTCATGCTACTCTCTGCGATCCACGCACAACCACACGCCCCATTGAGAGCGAGAACCACTATTCGCGACCTTGAGGAGTTTACCCCATGTAACTCTACCCTACCTTGCAACCAAGCCAATTTGGTTGCTTAGGAGACCTGGCTGGAGTCACTCAGCACACCCTAGATTCGAACTCGTGACTCCAGGAGTGGTAGTCAGCGTCAATACATGCTGAGCTACCCATGACCCTAAGTCTATTGAATTTTGTCACGCTATTTTGTCTCTTAGAAAGTAATAAAACATCTGTCCTCAACAAGCTGCACAATTTGAAGCGGCTATATGTCTGTAGCACAAATTGTGCAGGTGAGTTAAATAATAAAATTTAAAAACACCTCACAGCTAGTATGAGCAATAGTAATAGTGATGCTTGTCTTAGCAACCACGGAACCACCACTATCTGTTTTATAGACATTGTCACGTTTATGTGTTTTGTTCATGATTTTTCATGTCTTTTATTTTCTAGTTTAGGCTTCAAAAGTTTACACTCCACTGAGACTGCCCTGCTGTCTGTTACTGAGTCTCTGAGACAGGTGAAAGCTGAATCCAGATCATCCATCCAGATTCTGCTGGACCTTTCTGCAGCCTTTTTCACAGTCAACCATCAGATTCTGCTCTCCATCCTCTCCACGCTGGGTATCACAGGAACTGTGCTTGACTGGTTTAACTCCTATCTCTCAGGAAGGTCCTTCAAAGTAGCCTGGAGAGGTGAGGTTTCCAAGCCACATCAACTACTTACTGGGGTACCTCAGGGATGAGTGCTTGGGCCACTTCTCTTCTCTATATACACAACATCAATGGGATCCATAATTCAGGCACATGGTTTCTCATACCACTGCTACGCCGATGACACAAAACTCTACTTGTCTTTCCAGCCCAACGACACCATCGTAACTGCTCGAATCTTGGCCTGCTGGGCAGACATCTCAGCCTGGATGAATTAACACCACCTGCAACTCAATCCAGCCAAAACCAAACTCCTGGTCTTTCCAGCCAACCCTGCTGTTGAACACAACATCACCATGCATTTGGGTTCAACTACAGTAACACCTTCAAAAATGGTCAGAAATCTAGGGGTGTTACGACCCCCTAGGGTTGTCTAAGGGTATGAGGGGGTAACATTTTAATTGTAAATGGATTTAAGGTGTGTGTGTTTGGGGGTTGGCAAATGACAAAAGCAACCAGGCAAGTAAACTGTATAAAAGGCAATTTATTCTTAGTTGTATCACCGTAACGAAAAGTCAATGATAATTGAATAGTGTGTTTACATGTTATACAAAGAACATAATAATAATGAAACCGGAGGGAAAAAGGACATGAGTGGAGCCAAAGAAACGAAAGAATCAAAACAAAACAGTTCTAACTTATTTTTATAGCCCTCTAATCTCACTAAATGGTCAGTTCAAACAAAATGCAAGAAAGAAAATAAAACAGGTCTTCAGCATTGGAAACGCCCTGCTCTCAAAAATAAAACAAAAAGTACAGGGGTTGGCACTCACGCTTAACCTAAGGTGTCTAATACAAATAACAGTCTACGTGGCGCAAGGTTTATGTCACGTGATGTCTTAGCTGTCTACTTTTCCACACTGGTTGGATGAGCAGCGAGTTATATAAATAACACTGTTGAAAAGGCACATAAACAACGAGTAACGAGTGACTTTGTCAGTATACAAAATGAATGTACAGGGTCACAAAGAACCAGGGACAATACACAAAATCAGAAGCTAACAAGCAAAGCTGTTGTCACATGAAAAAGGCTCTAAACACATGGATTCAAACAGCTTTTAAAGGGAAGGAAGGCCCATCCATTGGTGGAGAGTGGAGATGATGTCATCAGGATAATTAAGATTGGCAGCCCAGAAAACCAATAACATCAACCTAATCAGAGTGTGTAAAAAGACAGGGAAACAGAGAAGAGAACACAAAACAAGCATGCTTTCACATACATGCATAGGGATGTAACAAGGGGGTAACCATTGATAACAAACTAAATTTCATGGACCACATCTCAAAGACCGCAAGATCATGTCGATTTACACTCTACAACATCAGAAAGATAAGACCCTTCCTATCTGAACATGCCACACAACTGCTTGTTCAGTCACTTGACATAACTAGAATGGACTATTGTAAGGCTCTCATTGCAGGCCTCCCTGCATGTGCAATTAGACCTCTGCAAATAATCCAGAATGCAGCAGCACATCTGGTCTTTAATGAACCAAAGAGAAGCACATTACACCACTCCTTGTCTCTCTCCACAGGCTACCGGTTGATGCACGTATCAAATTCAAGACTCTGATGCTGGCATACAGAACAGTGACTGGGTCTGCTCCATCATACCCAAAATCATTTCTGCTGAGCTACACACCCTCTAGAAGCCTGAGGTCGGCTAAGGAACATTGCCTTGTTGTACCAACACAAAGAGGCACCAAAACACTTTCTCGGACTTTCAGCTTCATCATACTTCGTTGGTGGAATGACCTTCCCAACTCCATCTGTGAATTAGACTCACTGTCTGTCTTCAAAAAACGATTTAAAACACATTTTTTCCAAGAGCACTTAACTAGTCACTTTTTTTTTTTAATTGCACTTGTATATGTTTTGAATACTCTTCTGATGCTAGGGAAACTTTGTAATATGGCACTTTTGTACCACTGTCTCCTTAAGATGATTCACTTATGTTTCCTCTTTTGTAAGTGGCTTTGGATAAAAGCATCTGCCAAATGAATAAATGTAAATGTAAATGTAGTTCCTGTTTCTGTCATGTCATGTGATTTCCTGTTCCCTCATGTGATCTTGTCATGTTTTTTCCCCTGTTCATGTTTGTTTTCATTGGTTCATTGTTTGATTACTTTGTTGTTTGTCTTGTCTTTCCATTGGTTAAAGTTAATTTAGTCTTGTTATCTTGTTTATAGTTTTGTCTTGTCATTGGTCATCTGTCATGTGTTCTACCATATCCTTGTATTTAAGCCCTCATGTTTGCAATTGTCTAGTGTCAGGTATTGTATATGTAACTTTGTTGTTTTGTTCTAATCAAGCCATAGTCAAGAAATGTTATGTTTAAGTTAAGTCTATAGTCAAGTCATGACATGTCTAGATCATGTTAAGTTCACATTTTAAGTTAGGGTTTTTGAATTACACGTTTGAAATATAAACGGCACTTGGGTTCATCTTCATACCATTGTCTCTTCGTCTGCCTGTTGCAAACATCATTACATATATGCACAAATAATTTATTCTAAACTTTCAAAAACACTCATGAAAGTCCAGATTCTTTCCTTATTATGCCAAGTTCATCTTAGCTCTTTGACCAATCTATTGTTGCCTGTTGAAAAAAGACACCTTTTCTTCAGAGAATGGAGTGTTTCTGTAATACGTGTGGGAGAGTGTTATCACAATCAACTGAAAGTCCTTTGATGTTTTTTATGTGCAGGGAGACACAGCATTCAAACAAACAGAGCATTGCACACAAAGCACCCATGCGTATTTAAGGCACAACAAAATGCATGCATATTGCTCAGAGCAAGGTAATATCAATCACTCACAAATATACATTTAAAATGTCTTTATTGGTGTGATAACATGTATGATTTTACACTGATTATGTTTGCTAATCAGACAAAGTATAAGGTCATGTAAATGCCTTAAACTGATTTCCTTTATGAGAAAGGTCATAAAGTGTTCAAGCAAAACTGGTCCACACCTATGCTGCATTCGAAAATCCATACTTCCCTACTAAATATGTGAAAAACTGTATGCTAATGGAGTAGCATGTCCTAATCCTCTGTATTCATAAAACAGTAAGCGAGAAATATCCAGATGACCTAATAGAGTTTCTGAAGTACGGATTGACAGGATACATTCTGAGACCATAATACCTGGGGAGTTGAGGAGACTTCATGATTAAAATGCTGGATCAATGCTGTTCATCGTGCTTAAATGGTGGTTGTTTACCAAAACCAGAGTACATTATTTTCACGTTTGTTATTATTACGTCATGTATTTGGGTAATGGGTCAATACCCACTTGCCTGGATGAAATATGTCCACAGTCTGTTCATACTACTCACATGCATACCTAAAAAATTTATTGTTTTACCATAGTCGGTACTCAAATAAAAAAGATGTCACGATACCAGTGTTTGTGCAGTACTGTAGTATCGAGCACAGACTTAATATGGTTCCAGCGTGCTGTCAGACTGACACACGGCTGTTTTTGAATGCTCACACGCATATTTGAGTGTGTGCTCTGTTACTACTTTTACACTGAAATGCACAATTAATCAAATTAAAATCATGATATTTCCTAGTGTGATTATTAAAATGTGAAAGACTGCAATCTTAGTCTGCACTAGCTTTAAATTAATGTGTGAAGCACACCGCTCATACACTGGGAACTCCACTGACATTGAGTAACATTTGTGTTGAATGAGATAAAAAAAGAGCATTAATCCAATGTGAAGCACATGCTGAATATATATTTATATAATTAAATCACAGCATTAACGTTCACACTGGGCCATGTAGCAAATTATTTATTCGTCAGAAGAAGAAAGTGATGCTTTTGTCAAACCACACATTAAAATAAATGCACAATTCAAAATAAAAAAGCTAGATGCCGGAAATTGAAACAGAAATATATTACAACTGAATAGTAAATTGTAATATTCATTGTAGTAATATTAATAATAATAATAAATAATAATGATAATAATAATAACTAAGCAATAGATCACAAACAAGAGTGCCATTATACTGAATACAATTTTGTTAAAATCCATAGGTGTGTTGAAAATTTATTTTTACTCATTAAAAGTTTTTTAAAAGTTTTAAGAATTTGATTAGTCACCATTTGGATGATGAAATTAAATTAAACTTTAAAACATACAAAAACATACAACAAGGATTTAGTAAAAAATAAAACAATTTTCAGTAGGGCCTGACTTAAAAACACTTCTAAAAAAACACGAAGAATTTATTTTTGTATATTATTTATATTGAATTTTTACTTTAAATAAGCTAAAGGAGTGTGTTCAATAGTACATTACCATATGTTTACTGTGTTTGTTATGATGTTAAGTGAGGACCCAAAAGCGATGTAGCAAAACAGAGTCTTTTAATGAAGCTCAGGGAATAATGTCAAACACAAAGTCTTCTCCTTGAGAGGAATACAAACAAACAGCCCGCAGAGAGGGCGATAAAAAACTGAACAAAACAAGTGCTTCCTTAGATCCCGAGCAAGTCCATGGGCAACAGACAGGGTAAGCGGAGAGTAACACTTAGTGAGAATCCGACAAAGAATGCAGCGAGAGCAAGGGGAGTAATAGAGAGCTTAATCAGAGGAGAGAGGGAACAGGTGGGAAGAGGATTAACGAGGAATACAGGGGAGATGAGAAACAGCTGGAAGAGGAGGGAAGGAGAGGGAAGGTAACATATAACGATCAACAGAGGGCGGCAGAGTAGAGGGAAAGAACAGAAGTGAGACATACGAAGATAAGACATGACAGTACCCCTCCCTCAACGAGCGCCTCCTGGTGCTTCCGAGGAGGGAACCTGGCGGCTACGGAGGAAATCATCGATAAGCGAACGGTCCAACACGTCCCGAGAGGGGACCCAACTTCTCTCCTCGGGTCCGTAACCCTCCCAATCAACCAGAAACTGATGACCATGACCCAGAGCGCGCATGTCCAGAATCTTGCGGACCCTGTAGATGGGAGTGGATAACCAAACCTTCTGGCCGCGACAATATCTGGGGTTCTTAGTTCTACGCTTGTTAGCAGCCCTTACAGTCTGGTCCCTATAACGGCAGAGAGCTGATCTAACGCCCCTCCAGGTGCGCTCGCAACGTTGGACAAAAGCTTGAGCAGAAGGGACGCTGGAGTCGGCGATTTGCGACGAGAACAGCGGAGGTTGGTACCCGAGGCTGCTCTGAAAAGAGACAGGCCGGTAGCAGACGACGGAAGCGAATTATGGGCGTATTCTGCCCAGGGAAGGTGTTCGGACCAGGACGCGGGATTACGGAAAGAAAAGCTGCGCAAGATGCGGCCGACAGTCTGATTGGCCCATTCGGCTTGACCGTTAGATTGAGGGTGGAAGCCGGACGAGAGACTGACGGAAGACCCAATCAAGCGACAAAACTCCTTCCAAAACTGGGACGTAAATTGCGGACCTCTATCCGAAACAATATCAGAGGGGAGGCCATGAATTCTGAAAATATTTTCGATGATTATTTGCGCCATCTCTCTGGCGGAGGGAGCTTAGTGAGGGGGATAAAATGGGCGCCTTAGAAAATCGATCGATGACAGTGAGAATGACTGTATTGCCCGCCGACGCAGGGAGTCCGGTGATGAAATCTAAGGCGATGTGTGACCACGGTCGAGAGGGGATGGGAAGTGGTCTGAGAAGTCCGGCCGGAGAAGAGTTCCCGAGTGGGCCACCAAAAACGCTGGCGAATGGAAGCGAGCGTGCCCCGAACGCCGGGGTGACCAGCCAACTTGGCCGAGTGAGCCCACTGAAGAACGGCCAGGCAGGTAGGGGTGGGAACGAAGAGGAGGTGTCTAGGACAGGTGCGTGGCGAGGGAGTGAGAGCGAGCGCTCATTTAACCTGCCTCTCTATTCC
Source organism: Xyrauchen texanus (assembly GCF_025860055.1). Classification (NCBI taxonomy): domain Eukaryota; kingdom Metazoa; phylum Chordata; class Actinopteri; order Cypriniformes; family Catostomidae; genus Xyrauchen; species Xyrauchen texanus. The sequence continues at coordinate 24,100,463 of NC_068282.1, read as the reverse complement.
CCAGACAGTTGACCCAACGATACGGGCCGTAGGGAGAATCCCCTCGGGGTCCGTGGGGACTTCGGAGGAATAGAGACGTGACAAGGCATCGGGCTTGGTGTTCTTGGAACCAGGGCGGTAGGAAATAATGAAATCAAATCGGGCGAAAAACAGTCGTTTGGCAGAACGAATGTACTCTAGGTTCCGATGGTCAGTCCAAACGACAAAAGGAACGGTCGCCCCCTCCAACCACTGTCGCCATTCACCTAGAGCTAGGCGGATGGCGAGCAGCTCGCGGTTACCCACGTCGTAGTTACGTTCAGACGGCGACAGGCGATGAGAAAAGTATGTGCACGGATGGACCTTGTTGTCCGAGGGAGAGCGTTGGGAAAGGATGGCTCCCACACCCACCTCTGACGCGTCAACCTCAACCACGAACTGTTTGGACAAATCAGGTGTAACAAGGATGGGCGCGGACGTAAAGCGGTTCTTGAGGAGATCAAAAGCCCCCTGGGCGGAAACGGACCATCTAAAGCACGATTTGACAGACGTAAGGGCAGTCAGGGGGGCGGCCACCTGACTGAAATTACGGATGAAGCGTCGATAAAAATTGGCGAAACCGAGAAAGCGCTGCAGCTCGACACGCAACTTAGGTACGGGCCAGTCTAAAACGGCTTGGACCTTTGCAGAATCCATTCTAATACCCTCTGCAGAAATGACAGAGCCGAGAAAACTAACGGAGGCGGCATGGAAAGTGCATTTCTCAGCCTTCACGTAAAGACGGTTCTCTAATAGGCGCTGGAGGATGCGACGCACATGCTGGACATGAATTTGGAGAGACGGAGAGAAAATCAGGATGTCGTTGAGATAAACGAAAACAAAGATGTTTAGCATGTCTCTCAGGACGTCATTAATTAGTGCCTGAAAAACGGCAGGGGCGTTAACGAGGCCGAACGGAAGAACCCAATATTCAAAGTGCCCTAACGGAGTGTTAAACGCTGTCTTCCACTCATCCCCCTCCCTAATGCGAACGAGATGGTAAGCGTTATGCAGATCCAATTTGGTGAAAAACTTAGCTCCGTGCAAGATCTCGAAAGCTGATGACATAAGAGGGAGCGGGTAACGATTCTTAACTGTTATGTCATTCAACCCTCGATAATCAATGCAGGGGCGCAAGGAACCGTCCTTCTTCTGAACAAAAAAAAACCCTGCCCGGCGGAGAAGAGGAGGGACAATAGTACCGGCATCGAGAGCTACGGATAAATAATCCTCGAGAGCCTGGCGTTCGGGAGCCGACAACGAGTAAAGTCTTCCCGGGGAGTGGTTCCCGGCGAAGTTCGATACTACAATCATAAGAACGATGGGGGAGGAAGTGGCCCGGAACGACAGAACACCGTCCGCAGATCGTGATACTCCTCCGGTACCCCGACAAATCACCAGGCTCCTCCTGAAAAACAGAGACAGAGGATACAGGGGAACAGCAGACATTAAACATTTAACATGACAAGAGACATTCCACGAAAGGATAGTATTCTTAGCCCAATTAATAGAGGGATTATGTTGAACTAACGAGGGATGGCCTAAAACAATAGGGGCGAAAGGGGACTGAAAAATAAAAAAAGAAATGGTCTCGCTGTGATTACCGGAGACAGTGAGGGTCAAAGGTAACGTCTCACGCTGAATCTTGGGAAGGGAACTGCCATCCAAGGCAAACAGGGCCGTGGGCTTACATAAGTCCATGAGGGGGATACCATGTTCCCGAGCCCAGGTGTCGTCCATGAAACAGCCCTCCGCGCCAGAGTCAATCAACGCCCTGCAGGTGGCAGCAGAGCCAGTCCAGCGGAGATGGACAGGAAGAGTGGTGCAAGACCTCGAAGGAGAGACCAGAGTAGTAGCGCTCACCAGTAGCTCTCCTCTTACTGGCGAGCACTGGCCTCTTACCAGGCAGGAGGTCACGAAGTGTGAGGCAGAACCACAGTAGAGGCAAAGACGGTGGGTGATTCTCCGCTCCTCTTCCTTAGCCGAAATGCGGATGCCCCCCAGTTGCATGGGCTCAGGAACCAAGGTGGTGGCGGAGGGTGGTAGTGCTGCGGAGAGGGGAGCAAAGGAAAATGTGGACTCCTGGTCGCGAGCTCGGCGACGGCGATCAAAACGTCTCTCTAGGCGAATAGCAAGCTCGATCAAGGCATCCATGTGGGAGGGAACCTCTCGGGAAAGAATCTCCTCCTGAATCTCCGTGCAGAGACCATCCAAAAAACAGGCGAGCAGCGCCGGCTCGTTCCAGTCACAGGAGGCTGCAGAGTATGGAACTCAATGGAGTAGTCAGTAACAGACCGCTTACCCTGACGCTAAAGACGATAAGACCGGGATGCCTCTTCACCAAAAACAGAGCGGTCAAATACCCGTATCATCTCCTCCTTGAAATCCTGATAACAGTTAGTACATTCAGCCTCCGCCTCCCAGATGGTCGGTTCCCCACTCTCGAGCCCGTCCAGAAAGGAGAGAATCAACGTAGGCGATACGGGCTCTGCTCTGGGCATAAGTAGTGGGCTGGAGAGAAAAAACAACATCACACTGGGTGAGAAAAGCACGGCATTCAGAGGGCTCACCAGTGTAGCACGGCGGGTTATTAATCCTGGGCTCTGGAGGCTCGGGAGCCCTGGAGGTGACCGGTGGCTTGGGGCGAAGGAGAAGAATCTGCCTCGAAAGTTCGGAGACTTGAGCAGCCAGGCCCTCAATGGTGTGTCGTGCCGCAGACAGCTCTGCCTCATGTCTGCCCAACATTGCTCCCTGGTACTTGACGGCTGACAGGAGTGAGACTGGTGTCGCTGGGTCCATCTTGGTCGGATTCTTCTGTTATGATGGTAAGTGAGGACCCAAAAGCGATGTAGCAAAACAGAGTCTTTTAATGAAGCTCAGGGAATAATGTCAAACACAAAGTCTTCTCCTTGAGAGGAATACAAACAAACAGCCCGCAGAGAGGGCGATAAAAAATTTAACAAAACAAGTGCTTCCTTAGATCCTGAGCAAGTCCATGGGCAACAGACAGGGTAAGCGGAGAGTAACACTTAGTGAGAATCCGACAAAGAATGCAGCGAGAGCAAGGGGAGAAATAGAGAGCTTAATCAGAGGAGAGAGGGAACAGGTGGGAAGAGGATTAACGAGGAATACAGGGGAGATGAGAAACAGCTGGAAGAGGAGGGAAGGAGAGGGAAGGTAACATATAACGATCAACAGAGGGCGGCAGAGTAGAGGGAAAGAACAGAAGTGAGACATACCAAGATAAGACATGACAGTGTTATTGAACACCGTGAAATGTCACTAGTATCGGTACCAACTACTGAAATTTTTGTATCATGACAACACAAGTACATACTCTCACAGTACGCGATTTAGGACACATGGCTAGATTGTTGTCCATTCTGACGATTTTACTCTGCCTTTACTGGCTGTCTAGTGACTTATTCAAAATGTCCACGCATTGTGAAAAAAAATATTTCAAATGTCATGCCAACACGATTTTCTTTCACTGTATGATTTTAAAATTAGCTCATTTTTATAGTTATAAGCATACTGTCATGCATGTTAAAAAACTTGATCTGTGGAGCCAGGCCTGTGCTTATTATGTGCGTTACTGAAAGATTAATAGAACAGTGATGCGCCAAACATTCTGGGACAGTAAAGAAATTTCCTCTCAATTTGGACAGATGCCCAGCCACTGTTTGCTTAAGCTTGCTGGGAAATCCTGCTCCCAAAACAATCAGTGCAGGCCTCTCTCACCACATTATAGTGGGAGCCCTTTCACGTGCTGCCTGTGCCCACTTCCTCTACTGCTGTCAAGCATCCAGACATGTAATTTTTTACATAAAGTTTTTTATGCCGCTGTCTCTCTCGCACCTTCTCAGGTTGGCTTTTGTAGTTATGTCCTTAAAGCTGAAGTGTGTACTTACTGTGCCACTAGAGTCACCAAATGGAAATGCAAAAATAATCACTGGTTTAAAAAATATTCCAGAAAACTACTCCCATCTTCCATTGGATGTACAAACAAATAGTCCCACCCCATACTCCAACTACTAGTCGAGCCAAAGTTGCTGTGTGGGTTGCTCAAAAAATATATATACATTTTTGGACAGCGCTACAGAGCCAGTGTTACACTTTAAGATTAAATCAACCTACAAATGGCTTACTTACAGTTGACACATTAAAGAAATAGTTGCACCAAAAATTATAATTCTCTCATTTACTCACCCTTATGTTGACTCAAACTAGTATGACTTACTTTCTTCCATGGAACATAAAGATTTTAATATACTGTAGATATGGTGACTGTTCCAAATCTTAGTGAGCTTGTTTTAGCCTCGCTCCTGCCTACATAGGCAGCTGTCTTCTATGGCAGCATCCTAGCGGAAATGGAGCCTCATAAGAGAGCGATTTGGAAGCTTATACTAAGGCAGCAACTCCACACAGCATTCAAATAGTTCTTCTCATGCCTAGTGCACTAAAGACTCATCTCCTATGGAGATGTAATTGTTTCTAATTCAGAGACAAATGGAAAGAGATTCACAAATAGAAAATTGGTTTACAAATAAATTAAATGAGATTTAAATATAAAAAAAAATTATTTACATATATACTTGTTAACTCCCAACTCTGTCCAGCATTCATTTGTAAATCACGTGCATTTATTTGTGGATCGCTTGCTGTGCATTTGTGGATGGCAGCTCACATTTGTGAATTCTGAAACATTTCTTGCATGAGAGCTGCAGGCAATCTACAAATAGGTAGACTCCACCCATCGTCTATGTCAATCAGGTAACGGCCACATTACTCAGACCAGTCGTAGCATGTTCTGTCTTCAAACCAATCAGGCTTCTTTTTACTATCAGGGTGGGACCAGAGTCACAGTGCTCTCATGAGCATGGAATCAAGCACTTTCAGATATGCTCCAACGCCGCAAACTCAAAGAAATGGACGGCATCAAGAGAATACTATAATTTATGGTACGTATAATTCTCTCAGTTTTAAACATGTGTAATGTCTTGTTAAATGTTGACAGCTGAAAATGACCCATTTGTACACTGAAAAAATTAATAAATGATTCAATGGATTTATAATTTTAGTTTAAGGTAAAAGGTTGCACAAAATGTAATTATCAAAATTTTGATAAATATATTTAGTTGAACTTAGTCAATTGTTTTTAGCTCATTCTTTCGACAGTAAACACGAGTCCGACCATCACCCATGGTGAGCCAAAACCACAACTCGTCAGTGAATCACACTTTTTGCCAGTCCTGTCTGGTTCAGCGAAGGTGGGTTTGTGCCCATAGGCAAAGTAGTTGCTGGTGATGTCTGGTAAGGACCTGCATTACAACAGGCCTACAAGCCCTCAGTCCAGCCTCTCTCAGCCTATTGTAGACAGTCTGAGCACTGATGGAGGGATTGTGCATTCCTGGTGTAACTCAGCCAGTTGTTGTTGCCATCCTGTACCTGTCCCGCAGGTGTGATATTCGGCACGCAGTCTGCCACTACTAGGATGATTAGCTATCCTTCCTGTCTCCCTGTAGCTCTGTCTTAGGCGTCTCACAGTACATACATTGCAAATTATTGCCCTGGCCACATCTGCAGTCCTCATGCCTCCATGCAGCATGCCTAAGGCACGTTCACACAGATGAGCAGGGACCCTGAATATATTTCTTTTGGTGTTTTTCCAGAGTCAGTAGAAAGGGCTCTTTAGTGTCCTAAGTTTTTATAACTGTGACATTAATTGCCTACCATCTGTAAGCTGTTAGTGTCTTAACAACTGTTCCACAGGTGCATGTTCATTAATAGTTTATGGTATATATATATATATATAAAATAATTGAAGTAATATTTGATGACAACCTGTAATTTGTAACCAAAAAATAAAATAAAATAAAATTATACCTTTTAGCCAACAGACTTGCTTTAAAGTGTTAAAAAAAACAGACACTCTATAAAATCTATTTCTCACTGTCAGAACATGATGCTGTATTTTAGAAAGGGACACTGTAACAGAAACTCATAAAACATGCACACAAAAGTGCTAAAATTCTAATATATACAGTCAGGTCCATAAATATTGGGACATCGACACAATTCTAATCTTTTTGGCTCTATACACCACCACAATGGATTTGAAATGAAACGAACAAGATGTGCTTTAACTGAAAACTTTCAGCTTTAATTTGAGGGTATTTACATCCAAATCAGGTGAACGGTGTAGGAATTACAACAGTTTGTATATGTGCCTCCCACTTTTTATGGGACCAAAAGTAATGGGACAATTGGCTGCTCAGCTGTTCCATGGCCAGGTGTGTGTTATTCCCTCATTATCCCATTTACAAGGAGCAGATAAAAGGTCAAGAGTTCATTTCAAGTGTGCTATTTGCATTTGAAATCTGTTGCTGTCAACTCTCAATATGAGATCCAAAGAGCTGTCACTATCAGTGAAGCAAGCCATCATTAGGCTGAAAAATCAAAACAAACCCATCAGAGAGATAGCAAAAACATTAGGTGTGGCCAAATCAATGGTTTGGACCATTCTTAAAAAGAAAGAACGCACCGGTGAGCTCAGCAACACCATAAGACCCGGAAGACCACGGAAAACAACTGTGGTGGATGACCAAAGAATTCTTTCCCTGGTGAAGAAAACACCCTTCACAACAGTTGGCCAGATCAAGAACACTCTCCAGGAGGTAGGTGTATGTGTGTCAAAGTCAACAATCAAGAGAAGACTTCACCAGAGTGAATACAGAGGGTTCACCACAAGATGTAAACCATTGGTGAGCCTCAAAAACAGGAAGGCCAGATTAGAGTTTGCCAAACAACTTCTAAAAAAGCCTTCACAGTTCTGGAACAACATCCTATGGACAGATGAGACAAAGATCAACTTGTACCAGAGTGATGGGAAGAGAAGAGTATGGAGAAGGAAAGGAACTGCTCATGATCCAAAGCATACCACCTCATCAGTGAAGCATTGTGGTGGTAGTGTCATGGCGTGGGCATGTATGGCTGCCAATGGAACTGGTTCTCTTGTATTTATTGATGATGTGACTGCTGACAAAAGCAGCAGGATGAATTCTGAAGTGTTTCGGGCAATATTATCTGCTCATATTCAGCCAAATGCTTCAGAACTCATTGGCCGGTGCTTCACAGTACAGATGGACAATGACCGAAGCATACTGTGAAAGCAACCAAAGAGTTTTTTAAGGGAAAGAAGTGGAATGTTATGCAATGGCCAAGTCAATCACCTGACCTGAATCCGATTGAGCATGCATTTCAATTGCTGAAGACAAAACTGAAGGGAAAATACCCCAAGAACAAGCAGGAACTGAAGACAGTTGCAGTAGAGGCCTGGCAGAGCATCACCAGGGATGAAACCCAGCGTCTGGTGATGTCTATGCATTCCAGACTTCAGGCTGTAATTGACTGCAAAGGATTTGCAACCAAGTATTAAAAAGTGAAAGTTTGATTTATGATTGTTAATCTGTCCCATTACATTTGGTCCCTTAAAAAGTGGGAGGCACATATACAAACTGTTGTAATTCCTACACCGTTCACCTTATTTGGATGTAAATACCCTCAAATTAAAGCTGAAAGTCTGCAGTTAAAGAACATCTTGTTCGTTTCATTTCAAATCCATTGTGGTGGTGTATAGAGCCAAAAATATTAGAATTGTGTCGATGTCCCAATATTTATGGACCTGACTGTATTAACATAATTTGAAACCAAATTATTGGCATAGCAGATCTTGTACACTGTGTAATATAAGGTATTGATTTATGGTTTATGCTCCTAAGATCATCTAATATGATTCATGTTTTATAAAGGCACTATCTGTATTACTGATCTTTTGTATTGTCTAGTAGTATGTCTGTTTGGATCTGCCATGTAACATTACAAGTAAAGGTTTTGACGACACATACATATAAAAATTTCCATCATGTAGCTAGGAGTTTTAGTCAAGAAACTTAAAATATCAGACTCATTCATTCTGCCAGGTGAGCTATAAAGCTAATGATCAGGACACTCTATAAATGGGCAATTTTTGGCTGTCGACATTTAACAAGAGACTACACGTGTTTATAACTTGAATGATACAAACCTTAAATCACAGTATGTCTCTGGTGATGTCTGTTAAAAGTTGGCGGCCTTGGAGCTTATCTCTAAGTGCTTGATTCCATGCTCATGAGAGCGCTGTGACTCTGGTCCCACCCTGATAGTAAAATGAAGCGTAATTGGTTGAAGATAGAATGCAATATTTCACAAATAAATGCAATAAGAAAAGGAATAATTGCAATCAAAAGAGAGCAGTTGCCCTTCTGATAGGACTGTAATATTGGTACTGATGTTGTGCCTATCGCAGGTTGCCACCGGTTCCGACCCGAAAGCGAATCGTCATGGCCCTGTTCAAGCTGGCAACCTGCACCAAGTAGTGGGGGAAAGTTTCGGTCTTAGTATAAGGACCATCCATCGATGTGTATGCCGTGTGCAAAGGTATTAAAGAAAAAATTGATGTGGTGTAATATCAGGATATACATATTATACATTCCTGATATTCAGTAAGCTAATTTGAACAATCATCTAATCTAAAGCATCGCCATCACAACTGCATGATGTCCCGTGGATTGACATCTCAGACGCAGAGGCAACTGAGATTCGTCCTTCGCCACCCGCATTGAGGCGAGTCACTACGCCACCATGAGGGCTTAGAGCGCATTGGGAATTGGGCTTTCCAAATTGGGGAGAAAAAATTAAATATTTAAGCAATATCACACAAGAAACTGTGCTGTTGTGTCCATATATCAGCATGGCTGTGATTCTGCGGAAGGAGGTTTTACAAATAATACAACCGATAGGGTCCTCTAATCTGCTTGTTTGATATTGCTGTAGCATATTTATGCTCCCCCATCACATAACAACATTGATAAATGAATGTTGCTATACGAATATATGAATTTGAATGCTGGCCCACTCTAGATTGTAAAAACATTAGACATAATTTTTTTCATATCACAGAAACCAAAACATTTTTCAGTTACTTGAAGAAAGCCTAGTGCATGTACATTTCTTTTATACTCAAGAGTAATTCTGTCAGCCTCCTACACAATGTAACAAATAAGCACTCAATCTAGTCTTTACTCAATATTATATATTCATTAAAAGTTTTGTGACTCCCACATGGCACACAAACAGAACTCTAATAGATTGGACAAATCTTTTTCACCATTTCACTTGTTAAACTCCCTTTCTTACCAAATGTATGTGGCAATGTAGAATATCTCTAATTTAGCAACAGTTAACAATGAGAAATAATGCCATTATAAAAGTAATATTAAGATCTTCTCCATTGCACAACAAAATCTAGTTATTCTCTCAATACATTGATATTAGATCAGAAATACAGCAAAAAAGTCATCAGCTCTTTACAATCTACTTATTAACTACTCTTTAAGGCTAATTTGATCTTCATGGAGAAATTCTGTGGACATTTTCTCATTCCTGAATGGGATTGGGTGGGACAAGCCTCCACCACTGCACAGGAAATACAATCTACCACTAGAACACTATATAAAGCAGTCTGTATAGCGCCCCACCCAGACCTTGCAAGGGTCACTATCATTAGTGTCAGTCGAGCAGAGCATTCCTATCATGTGTAACTGTATGTGTAAAAGTTGTTGTTTAACTTCAAAATGGGTGGCAAATATTTAAAAAACATAAAAAATTACGTTCAGGAATATAGAAAGTTAAAAAAATGGTATACAGGGAGATTTAAACTGCACTGTACAGTATACCTTTGAGCTTGCATAAAGCACTAATACTTGCATTTATAAGAAATTATCTATATAAATTTATTTGAAACAAAAGTATACATTTAACTGTAGTTAACTCCAAAAAATGACTTATGAAAACTTTATGAGGTCAAGAAACATCAACATTATGACATTCTTCCATCACTTCTGAGACTTTCATGGAAAAAGTCCAGTTTTATTTATTTTTTCTTCTTTCTATGTGCTAATTACATATACTTCATTGGACAGTGAAGAAATAAAAGGAAAGTGGAAGGAGAGAGAGGTAATGGGACTGGGTTACACAGCCCGGACTCAAACCTGCGGCCTCATGAGCACTTTTTATGTGTCATGAGCACTTGCCCCACCCACTGTGCCATGGGTCTGACAAAAAAGGAACATTTTTGGTATATACTAAAGTATCTGAAATTACATGATTTAATAATCGAATTACCTATTGTCACATTTTTTCATCAATACAGTGCACTAACATGACTTTGCCGCAGTCTGGGATTAACCCTCAATCAATTCCAAACCCAGGAATTACAGAACCAACAGACATTATGTTCCTTGTCATATCTGACCAGCATCAAACTTTTATATATATATACTACATTGAGATTCTACATTGAGTATATGTAGATATACAGTATATATATTACTATATTGAGATTCCCTTATCGGCTGCTTTTCTTTATTATTTGATCCAAGTCATCAATTTAAAAAAACATTTTTTTGTTACATTTTAGTTTAATAATGAAATAAATTAATATGGTGGCACAGATATATTTTTGTCTACAAAACTAATTTAAAACATTTAAGCATACGCCTTGAGATCAAAAGATTTTTAAGATCATGAAAAACATTTCAGTCAAGTGGTATCTGTAAGAGCTTTAATCCATGCTCATGAGAGCGCTGTGACTCTGGTCCCGCCCTGATACTAAAACGAAGCATAATTGGTTGAAGATAGAATGCGGTAGTGTATATAAAAAAAGCAAATTTTTTGTTACATTGATTTCAGAGTATGAAACCCATACATTATCAAAAGATGCATTGAGGCCTTGTGGTGAAAAAAAAAGGACATGACATGATTATATGACAATAATAATTTTAACCTTCATCGTTGGCTTTTCTTTGTAACCCAGTGTTGTAACAAACTTAATTTCTAGATACTGTCACATTATGCATTTGGATAAACATTTAGACATTATCAAAACTATTCTTCTTTTTCTTTTTTCTTTTTTTTTGCAATGATGCCACAATATGCTTAAAGTCAAAATGTACCATGGTGTAACAAAGATTTAGAATAAATGTTTTGTTATCTACCATTTATTTCAGAAACATTGTTTAATGACATCATTAATTAATGTTTTTTGAACATGAATACAAGTGTTCCCATAGCAAAAATATGCAATGTTTTGTCTGGAGGAGTAAACTTTCCAGACAGTGGGCTCAGACTTGTAGTTTGGACCTCACTAGTAAAATAAACTGTCATAAACTGGCCAAATCACGTGTTGCTTTAAATCTACAGATGTGCACAGGTTTTGTGGTAGGGTTAGGGATAGGGATGGTGATACCACTTATTTTCTTTTCAATCCGATACCAGTACTTTTAGGCCATTATCACCAATATCGATACCAATATCGTTACCTCTATTAAACAGAATTTTTACGAATTATTTGGATAAAATTAGTAACTTTATTACTACTTAAATTGTTCATATATTTATGGGCCTAAACAGAAAATCATTATATGGCTACTATTACTAAAACCAAGTTACCATATGGATACTACAGTAATACTGTAGTAAACCATGGTTAATTGTGTCAAAACCTTGGTTACTGCCAAAAAGAAGAAGGAAAAAAACACAGTTACTACAGTCATGGTTAATACAGTGTTACTACAATAAATCCATGGTAAGTTTTCATAAGGGTATAATTTATTTATGAGGATTACAGATCATTTTCAATATTTTAACAACTCTGAATTTAAATAAACCTGTAAACATTTTCAAATTATAATACATTATAATACATCACATCTAGGTTTGTCATTACTTGGTGCGAATAACTCCAGATGCTGTTTTCTGTCATGACCTCAGGAAAGCACTGCTCCCTCTTTGAATGTGTGATGCGACTTAAAAGGTGAGTACTGTCTGCTGGTGTATTTTTGAATTTCTGTGCATCAAGATGAGCAGAAGTAAAATTAGTTCTGGTGCTATGCAACTATTCGCTCATATAATAATTTTTTTCCACATCGAAGCTTATGAGATGCATTAATATTCATGCTATCTAAATAATAAACTTGTTAAAAAAATTCTGAATCAAAATTTTTATGTGAGGATTGACATTCTCGATACCACACCAGTATCGGAAGTATCAATACTTTAGTATCGATCTGCCCATCCCTAGTTAGGGAATGGAAAATATTTGTATCTTGCCATGAAATCAAATGGACTTATATGAGATGTCCTCACCTCCTGTGTACCTCCAATTCATTTCAATGGTCATTCTATATAATATATAATATGAAAGAGTTTTTTTAGTGAAAATCTCTTGTGCTTGTGCCTGGGCAGCTGTTACTATGGTTACGGACAGTGTCCACATGGTGCTTGAGCAGGAATCCTGGACTGAACGTGAATTTTCAATTCATAAGAAATTGGGGCTACACACAAACTACAATATATATATGAGAAGAATTTGATCTACCAGACACATATCCTCCAAAAAGCTACTTTAATCGGCTGTTTTGGAGCATTTGAAAAACTAAGGGTTACTGAAGATGATGGATGTAATACATGCAGGCAGAAGTCATATAAAGGTACACCATCTTACAAATGGAACAGTATATGGTCCAACAACAAACCATTGAGTTTAATTTTTTTAGTTGTGGTGCTCATAAAAGGTATGAATTGAGGGATACAACCTTTTTGAACGTTTAAGCGTGCTGACAGTGCGCAGTGCATTTGCGTGTAATTACTTTCAGCGTGGTTAACTTTAGGAAGTTGAGTCTTAAATTTTCAAGCATCCCTTGTGTACAAATTCACAGCATTCAACAATTCATTTCAATTTTAGCCATTGTCGGACTTTAAATCGCCTGCTGTAAGCAATGTTCCCATTATTGCGCATAGTCAAAAGGTTTATTTGTGAGGTGTTATGAACAGATTAAAGGACTGTTGCTGATTCTTTATGGTGGAGTGTTTTACAGATTAAGGATTGCTTTAATAAACTGTTGCAGAAGATAAAACTGTTGGATGCCGTGAACTACATGTTGTGTACCCACAATAATTGTGGATGTAACTGTTAACTGTAACTGTTGGATGCCGTGAACTACATGTTGTGTACCCACAATAATCTTACAATTATTCACTTTTGAAGCAACACAAAGCACTCTGGTTATATTGAAGCGCATCATTCTGTGCCCGGGATGCGCATAACTGGTGATGTGCCCTATGTTGGAGCATCACTTATTACATACCTACTATTTATTTGTTGTGTATTTAGACGTTTTTCTATTGTAGGGCTGCGCTTAGCATCCATATATCCCTAAGAAATGCGTCTACTAACAATTGTGATATATTACTTTTTTTGCCTCAGTGCTGTTGCATAATAACAAAATTAGAAATAATCGTTAAACCGGATAACCGTGATTTTTTTCTCAGACAGTAATTATTATTATTTTTTTTTTTTGTGCAATATAACAAAAACATATAACAGATAGGAACTTTGACTGACACCATCTGAACAATGACCCCTCACTTCCTCAAAGTAGAGCATCTAGAAGGACTACAAACATATATTCACCTAAAACAATTCAAGCTGTGTTTCTCAATTCATCCAGGTGACATCGCAGCTTCAACCAGCCTGACGGCCACAATTTGAGGCAAAGAATTGCTTGTCAGGTTTGTCCTGCTGTGGAGGGTTGAAGCATCATTACGAAAGCAGCATGTGAAGTGGATTACCTTCCTATTTTACACCTCTAGGTAATCCACGCATGGCTAACCCCGCTAACCCTGTGCTCGCCACACTGAGATTCATGTCTATGCCACAGCTATTTGGAGCTACACTGAGTGCCACGATCAGTTTTTGCTGCTGCGTTGTTACCTAACACCTAAACACCTAAGCTCTATCAGACAGAAAGACACACACACACACACACACACACACACACACACACATTGGGTTTTCGTGACTCTCCATAGACGTAATGGTTTTTATACTGTACAAACTTTATATTCTATCCCCTACCATAAAACATTCTGCATTTTTACATTTTTAATAAAACATGATTTATAAGCTGTTTTCCTCATGGGGACCGACTGATTGTCCCCATAAGGTCAAACATTTCAAGTTTTACTTTCCATGTGGTGATATTTGGTCCCAACAATGTAGGGAATACCTGGACACACACACACGGAGAAGAATTACAACAAACGTGACTTCAGTTGTAAAACACACAATGAACCACAGTGACACCCACAGATAAAGGAAGTGCTTTATAATATTGTGCAGTAAAATGTCTAATTACACACACACACACACACACACACACACACACACACACACACACACACACACACACACACACACACACACACAAACACACATTCCTCTTTAAATATTTTTTTTCAATAAATTGTAATAAACAAGTTCAATAAATACGTTTCAATAAATTTTATGTTTGCAATCCATACAAAAACCAGCGAAAGACCCACTCGTCTGTCTAACAGAAAATATGCTGTCTACTAAGGGTAAACTTTAAAAAACACATTATGCTTCTTAATTGAGCACTCTTCATATGATTTCTGCTATTAGATTAGAAATAAAACCAACCGCTCAAGCAGAAGCATAAAAAACATTGTTTGGGATCCGGTGACATGATACAGAGTTTATTTGATCTAGCGGTATAAATAAATGATATGTTCTCGTCAGACCGACAGTTACATAAATACCTTAAAAAAAAGTCACATGTGAAACCATCCCCCGTTTTTCCCTCCGCAACACAGCTAAAAAGCAGCATTAAAATGCACACACACTGAATCACACAAATTAACACCTCCCTTTAAAAAATGGCCTTGTGCAAATACATCAAATATACACATATAGGATGATGTGCATGTGTGCTCATGTGTGTATATGTGTGTGAACTCCATATACAAACAGAATTCTGATGCAGCCAGCTGGGCACATAAGCTGTAACTGCAAAATCCAAATAATCCTTTACAAAGACAAGCCATCTAAAAGGGTGGGGGGCACACTGGGAGGAAAAAAGCAAATAGGCCTGCTATTGAACATTAGAGTGCATATGAGAGTGTGAGTGTGTGTGTGTGTGCACGTGAATGTATGTGATAAATTTACATTTGTGTGTGTCTAAGAGCTCCAGTAGCTTCAGTCCTATACTAAGAATGATATTCAAGTTACCAGAATGTCAAGCCACTTAAAATAGCCGGACAGCTTACGGTATTTAAAGCCAGCACATGCCGGGCCGCACATGCAATGAGAGGCAAACAAGAGGTATGGACACTAATGTGATAAAAATAGACCAAGCCCTCACCTTCCATCATGATTGCAGATTAGCATTCCTCTATCTCCAAGGAGCCTGAAATAAGAGGAGGGGAGAAGAGAAGCCCCTGGTTACCAGATGGTGAGATGTAACAAAGCGAGATAGATCAATCTTCCAGCCTCCAAAACCCTCTGGTTTAAAGTCCCTGTGTCCCTTGTACAACAGGCCGTCGGATGGTTAGGGGTCCGTGTTTAGGCCATGGATGCTGCTGCTAGCCACTGCGGCTATATTCTACACGATCACCAAGGATGCTCAAAAGGAGGCAAGGAGAAAAGCAAAGTGGAGAGAGACAGAGAGAAAAAGAGAGGGCGGGAGGGATGGGGAGAGAGAGCTGACGTCATTGCTCGGCTCAGCCAATCCCGCGGGCATTGCTGCATGTCACACGGCAAGCGGTTCATCGCTTCAGTCAGGTTCCTCGCTGGGAATTCACATACACATACACACACACACACACACACCCTCCCACGCAATCACACACAGCTTACCTTGTTACGGTGCATACAGATCCTGCCCAGAACAGAAAGAAACTGGATCAATGATGTGTGGGTTGTCAGAGTAGCCACACAGCTAAGTAAAGGAAACTGTCCCTGTTGAGAACACACAAGCTGTGAAGCTAAAACATTTGTAGATAAACTTTCACAAGAGTCAGTCTATAATTACAAAATCTGTCCACTGTTCTTCAGTCTCTGAGGCTTAGCCTATGTTCTGTATCTCTCTATCACTCTCTCTCTCTGACAAATCAATCAACCTGACATAACATCTGACAGACACAGTAGCTGCTTCATAGAGGGAGGAGTTAACTCTCAATACAGACTAGTGACAGAGTAACAGAGGAGGAGGGGAGGAGAGAGAGGCAGATATGGTGTGTGTGTGTGTGTGTGTGTGTGTGTGTGTGTGTGTGTGTGTGTGTGTGTGTGTGTGGACTTGGGATTCATTTTATATGAGGTGGGTCTTCATCAATGTGTTACTAATTAAAAGACAAAAAAAAAAAAAAAAGGTTTGACAAGATTTTTCCTTTCACAAACCATCAGCTGCACTTCAGAGAAAACCAAAAAAGTGGCTAATGATTTTGTGAGGAACATATTTGACTCTGTCAAATATATTTAATTTCTAAAAATACATGAAAAAATATGATTTCAGTTGTACAGAAAACTAATTTAAATAGAGCAGCTAAAATAATGTAGCAGAACTGAAAACATACATTCTAAAACATGAATAGAATTAATTATCTTTTTAAAAATGTCCCTTAGTTCACATTTTATTTTACAGTGTTAATGTTGCTGAGTATTTACATAAGTAATTATTAAGTAATACTTATAAACTACATGCACTATGTGATTGTTTTGTGGAGCTGCTTCTACATTAAGATTTTAAGTTAAAATTGACACAAATATGTATGGGAAGGTGTATACATCAGGCCTTGTGACCAATTACCGCTTTGTTTTACGTTTCTAATACTAAGTTTTAAATAACATTTTTGTCTTTACTAGTTCCTTGTAGAGGTTCTTGCAGTGTGACAATTGAAAGTTTTCTGTAATCTATGAATATGAAGTCAAAAAAGCTATATGCATAAAAAGTATAAACGAAATTACCCATATACACCTGGAGTTTTCAAACACTTTGATGTCAAGGACCCCTAAAAATGATGATCCACAAGTGAGGGGCCCATTTCCTCAAATATATTTATATATAGATATTTTTCAGTATAAAGTCTCATTTATATTTTGTGAGATTAAGTATAATATAGTAAAGAACACTTTGTTTGTCAACTTAAATAATTGGCTTTTATATTGTCATAGTACCAAAGATAAAGGAAATGATTAAAATACATCAGGACATTTTTACTTTCTAATAAGTTGACTGTGTATCTGTTTTCTACCCAATATTAGAGTAATATTAAATGTATTACAACCCCTACAACTGTCAGTGAACAAGCTAAAGTTGACAGGGACAAAGAAAATCCCTAGGAAAATACAACACAAATACAAACTATTCTTAAAAGTATGAACGCAGCAAAGGAGAGATGAACACTTAGAAAAAAATACATATCTATCAAATTAAATTCAAATTTGTTTTCATAACTTACTGTTAAAAACAATGGCTGTCAATAGAATAAAATAATCATGATTAATCTCATGATTTCAGATTGAAACCATAATGTCAAATTCAGTTAATCTTCACTTTCTTTTTTTTCTGACATTTTCCACAGTCCCCCTAGCACTCGCTTTTGGCCCCTGGTTGTTCCCGGACCCCAGTTTGAAAACCCCTAATCTAAACCACAGCAATGCATTTATTAATTTTTAGACTGAATAATCACACCTCATAAGGACTATCACAGTTTATGCATATGATTACTTTTTGTGCCCGTCTCCACCACTTTTCTCACTGTCAGTAATGGTTACACCAAAGCCAGGAGACACTCAAGCCTGTGTTCACCTCAGTCATGCTCAAGTCCATGTGAGCGTCTTTCCCCATAACTCTGTCTCCTCTTTGTCTCTAGTGCCCTCTGTCTGTAGTAAGCTGCCCGTCTAAACAGGTTCAGGCCATAAATGTCTAATCATTTACACTCAGCATTCACAAAATGAGTGAGTACCACTGCAGTACCAACCATAGGCATTGATGCAGACATGTCTCCCCCCAATATTCAGATTAGTGGTGGACTGATATGTGTTTTCAATAGTTGATCCTTAGTATGACATTTTACGTATGATAACCCTAACACTGAATATACATCCTTGGTGAGTATTACTAGCTGACCAACACAGTCTGCCCAATCACAAATCAAACAAACACATACCACACTATCACAACAGATGCTGTCTAAGGGTTCCTCCCCTCCCCCACTCTGTCCATTTTAGCCCACTTCCATAACCCACTCACCAAGCATTTTAGTAATCTCCAATCAGGATCATTCAAGATTTTTTTCCGCCCACATTTCTTCCACGAAGCAGATGGTTCACCACTATCCTTCCAGGTTTTAATAATGTGTTGGAGAGTTCTTAACCCAATTCCAGTGATTTCAGCCTTCTTTGCTTGATGCAGGCCGATAATTTGCCCCTTCTGAAACATAGTAACATCTTTTCCACGACCACAGGATACATCTTCCGACATGGTTATTTAAGAAATGATAAGCTACACACTGCATCAGTTAAGGTTAAAAAGATTTGTTGCCATCTGATACATATTAATCACTGCAATAATGATCCAACCATAGGCTCTTAACAAGGATGGATTAACCACCGAGCCGATTGGGCAATTGCCTAGGGGACTCTAAACCCAAAGGGCCCTGAGCTCTAAATCAATTATTTATTTATTTTGAGATATCTACTATAAATCCACGTAAATGTCAGACTTACGTGAAATACCACTTGTTCACCAAATGGTTGCTGGACTACAGCAGCGTGAGCACAGACACTCAAGTGTGCGCTCAAGGGAATCTGCATCTCACAGTGCAGTGCGTTTATTTGAAGGACTACAGAGAACAGTGTATGATTTACAAAACCCTTCCAAACACAAAGATAAGTTTTCCCTGGCTGTCTACAAAGCTGATGGTTTAAATTCATATAAGAGAAAGCATTCTTGCAACAGTATAGAAGACTTTTAAAATGTTTAAGTCCTGCATGCATTTAATGTTTAATGATAAAGCCAATTATGCCTTAATCCCCTAAATATGTGCACGGTAACCTTTTGTAATATTTGGTTAACCACGAGAGTTCACGAACAGTTATTGTGTTACTTGTCGGGACTCGAGAATAAAAAACGTTTATTGCCATGGATGCGTCAAAGACAATCTCAGATAGCAGGAAATAAAGTGCACACTGAAACTTTACAAGGAGAAAAACGCTCTTTGCAACCTGAACATAATCAGAATATCGATGTGTGACACCAGCCCTGAAAAAGCTTGATGCGAACATAGTCACGTCATGGGGTCGTCCATGGTGTAAAGGCCCATGGGCCTCTTAGGTCTTAATCCATCCTTGGCTCTTAAGTATCTGCTTATTTAAATCCAAATGGAATTTTTTTTTTTGGCCAGGCAGTGTATGTAAATAAATTATATAAAAATTAAGTTAGAATACAATGTGACAAATTAAAGTATCTATCAACAAACCACCAATTTCTGTCAACATCCTCCCAAACCTGTCTGGGGAACAAAATATTTGAGAGAGAATATTTGTGGGAAGTCATTAAACCATGGGGGTAATACTCAAAACAAAAAATCTAGTCTCACAAATGTTCAAATGAAGTCAGATGTTTACATACACTTTAGCCAAATACATTTAAACTATGTTTTTCACAATTCCTGACATTTAATCGTAGAAAACATTCTGTGTCTTTGGTCAGTTAGGATCATTACTTTATTTTAAGAAAGTGAAATGTCAGAATAACAGTAGAGACAATTATTTATTTAAGCAACATTTCCAGTGGGTCAGAAGATTACATACAATTTGTTAGTATTTGGTAGCATTGCCTTCAAATTGTATAACTCGGGTCAAACATTTTGGGTAGCCTTCCACAAGCTTCACACAATAAGCTGCTGGAACTTTGACCCATTCCTCCAGACAGAATTTGTGTAACTGTGTGAGGTTTGTAGGCCTCCTTTCTTGCACACATTTTTTCAGTTCTGCCAACAAATTTTCAATCAGATTGAGGTCAGGACTTTGTAATGGCCACTCCAATACCTTGACTTTGTTGGCCTTAAGCCATTTTGCCAGAAATTTGTACGTATGCTTGGGGTCAATGTCCATTTGGAAGACCCATTTGTGACTGAGCTTCAACTTTATGGCTAATGTCTTGAGATGTTGCTTCAATATATCCACATAATTTTCCTTCCTCATGATGCCATTTATTTTGTGAAGTGCATCAGTCCCTCCTGCAGCAAAGCACCACCACAACATGATGCTGCCACCCCCATGTTTCACGGTTGGGATGGTGTTCTTCACCCTTTTTCCTCCAAACATAACAATGGCCATTATGGCCAAAAAGTTACATTTTGGGCATTTGCAAACTGTAATATGGCATTTTTTATGGCGGTTTTGGGGCATTGACTTATTCCTTGCTGAGCAGCCTTTCGGGTTATGTCGATATAGGACTAATTTTACTGTGGATATAGATACTTGTCTACCCGTTTCCTCCAGCATCTTCACAAGGTCCTTTGCTGTTGTTCTGAGATTGATCTGCACTTTTTGCACCAAACTACGTTCATTATTTAGTATTTTTTTTCTGAGGTCTTGGCTGATTTATTTAGATTTTCCCATGATGTCAAGCAAAGAGGAACTGAGCACCTCCAATTCAGTACACCTATCAGAAGTTAATTGTCTAAAGGCTTGAAATCATTTTCTAGAATTTTACAAGCTGTTTAAAGACACAGTTAACTAAGTGTATGTATGTAACTTCTGACCCACTGGAATTGTGATATAGTCAATAAAAAAATGAAACAATCTGACAATTGTTGGAAAAATTACTTGTGTCATGCACAAAGTAGAAGTTCTAAACTACTTGCCAAAACTTTAGTTTGCTAATATTAAATCTGTGGAGTGATTTAAAAAATTAGTTTCAATGACTTCAACCTAAGTGTATGTAAACTTCTGATTTCAACAATAAATAAAGAGCTGAAATGTTTGAAAAAAGATAGAAGAGGGGGGAGGATTAGGAAAATAAGATCCCAAGATACCCTGACTACTCTTTAATAATTATTCATGGCTTGATGCAAATGATTGTTGAGCAAATAAGTTCAAAATACTCTTAAAAATACCAAGGATAGCAACAGAACAGCCAGACCAACGAATCTGTTTTGTTCAATTTGTTCAATAATCGATTGATAGCCTTGTTAATGTATAATGATTATTTTCAACATGAATTTTGAATAAACACTGAGTCTTAGAAATATGAGTTCTCAATAACATATTATCATATATATATGTATATTTGCATTACTTATGTCATAAAATATCAATATATCGATTATTGATCAGCACATAATTTTATCGATTTTTAGGCATTGATATATTAACATCAGCTGATATTTAAATTAGAATCCTAATTTGTGTGCTTTTAATTCACTGCCAGTTGCATTCCATTCAATATAGTCTGTCGTAATAGCTTTTGGAGACCACAAGGGGGCTACATAACATTTACTGAAGCTGGTCGTGGCATGAACAAGGCATCACACACACATTATGAGCTGCTGGCAGTCCAAAGTTACTGAGGCTTTTGTACTTCTTCAAGAATTAACAAAGTGACATTGATGTGTTTGCAGGTTAGTGTATGAAACTGGTTAGTGTTAGTGTATGAAACAGCACAAACTGAACGATTAGAAATGGCGACGTTTACGATGTAATTTCCCTGTTTGTTATATTAAATAGGTCTTTCATTCAAGCTGTCAAACCATAAAATGACAAACACTACTGGTCAAAAGTTTTGAAACACTTGACTGAAATATTTCTCGTGATCTTAAAAATAATTTGGTCTGAAGGTGTATGCTTAAATGTTTGAAATTAGTTTTGTAGACAAAAATATAATTGTGCCACCATATTAATTTAATTATAAAACTCAAATTTAATTACAAAAAAAAGTTTTTGAAATTGATGAATTCGACCAAATAATAAAGAAAAGCAGCCAACAAGTGCCCAACACAGATGGGAACTCCTCCAATACAGTTTAAAAAGCATCCCAGCCTCAAGAAGTTGGTTGAGAAAATTTCAAGAGTACATGTTTGCAAATTCTAGACAAAGGGTGACTACTTTGACGATGCTAAAATACACTCACCTAAAGGATTATTAGGAACACCATACTAATACTGTGTTTGACCCCTTTCGCCTTCAGAACTGCCTTAATTCTACGTGGCATTGATTCAACAAGGTGCTGAAAGCATTCTTTAGAAATGTTGGCCCATATTGATAGGATAGCATCTTGCAGTTGATGGAGATTTGTGGGATGCACATCCAGGGCACGAAGCTCCCGTTCCACCACATCCCAAAGATGCTCTATTGGGTTGAGATCTGGTGACTGTGGGGGCCATTTTAGTACAGTGAACTCATTGTCATGTTCAAGAAACCAATTTGAAATGATTCGAGCTTTGTGACATGGTGCATTATCCTGCTGGAAGTAGCCATCAGAGGATGGGTACATGGTGGCCATAAAGGGATGGACATGGTCAGAAACAATGCTCAGGTAGGCCGTGGCATTTAAACGATGCCCAATTGGCACTAAGGGGCCTAAAGTGTGCCAAGAAAACATCCCCCACACCATTACACCACCACCACCAGCCTGCACAGTGGTAACAAGGCATGATGGATCCATGTTCTCATTCTGTTTACGCCAAATTCTGACTCTACCATCTGAATGTCTCAACAGAAATCGAGACTCATCAGACCAGGCAACATTTTTCCACTCTTCAACTGTCCAATTTTGGTGAGCTCTTGCAAATTGTAGCCTCTTTTTCCTATTTGTAGTGGAGATGAGTGGTACCGGTGGGGTCTTCTGCTGTTGTAGCCCATCTGCCTCAAGGTTGTGCGTGTTGTGGCTTCACAAATGCTTTGCTGCATACCTCGGTTGTAACGAGTGCTTATTTCAGGCAAAGTTGCTCTTCTATCAGCTTGAATCAGTCGGCCCATTCTCCTCTGACCTCTAGCATCAACAAGGCATTTTCAGCCCACAGGACTGCCGCATACTGGATGTTTTTCCTTTTCACACCATTCTTTGTAAACCCTAGAAATGGTTGTGCGTGAAAATCCCAGTAACTGAGCAGATTGTGAAATACTCAGACTGGCCCGTCTGGCACCAACAACCATGCCACGCTCAAAATTGCTTAAATCACCTTTCTTTCCCATTCTGACATTCAGTTTGGAGTTCAGGAGATTGTCTTGACCAGGACCACACCCCTAAATGCATTGAAGCAACTGCCATGTGATTGGTTGATTAGATAATTTCATTAATGAGAAATTGAACAGGTGTTCCTAATAATCCTTTAGGTGAGTGTATAACACAGTTTTGATTTATTTTGGATTTTGTTTAGTCACAACCTAATTCCCATAGTTCCATTTATGTAATTCCATAGTTTTTATGACTTTACTATTATTCTAAAATGTGAATAAAAAGTTATATTAAAGAATGAGTGTTTCAAAACGTTTGACCACTAGTGTACTTGTAACTGAAAATACATTGTGTAAGCTTTAAGAAATATGCTTTTTCACAACATATCATCCAGTAATGACTAGATTAAATATGCTATGTTCTTGATTATGATTTGGGTCAACTTTAATGGAAAACTAAGCGAGTTAAGCTCCTTGGTGCTGCAGAATTTTTAACAGTATCCCGACAAGCCTGCTCATATGTAGGAGTACATATCTTCATAGAAAATAATTATTTCAACTTTTAGAACGTGTCATGTCGTCCATCTGACCCGTCCAGTGCACGACCACCTACAATTAACCCAGCCACTCACACTTTACAAAATATTTGCTGAGAAATATGTTTGCAAGAAAAAGACTATTGTACAAGGAGCAGCACCATTTATCTGAAAAAAATCCCAATATATAGCAATAATCATCGGGAAAATCTTCTGATTATCGATATGTTAAAATGTTAACGATCCCAAGCCTAATTTGTAAATGGTTTAACAGTCTATGTCTCTTTATAAAAATACTTTTAATTAGCATTGTTCTCATTTAATATAGTTTCGTTTTTCATAACAATATTGTTTTACTACCATATCAATTTAATTGAAAGTTTAATTTAAAAATTAATGTTGAATGACAGCATGCACTAGAATTGGCATCCACCACAAACAGGTTTGTGCAAAACCTGTTCCAAAGGGTACTGTTACAGTATGCACATACTGTAACAGTACCCTTTGGAATGGTCCCAATGGTAGCAATTGAAATCGGACCTTTTGTACAAAGGAGTTACCATGGTCACAAATTTGCTTATTTGATTATAGCAAGTTCTTAAATGTTTCTAGTTCATTATAAGTCACAACGAGGTGTTTTTTTTATTTTTATCTAAATCTTTCTGTTAATTTCCATTTTTTATTTGGATTTTGATTTTCAGTGTGGACTCTACTTTTGAACCCCACAATATTTTTGCATTATCTGGGTGAGAGCTGGCCACCCTGCTCTCCAGATGTCTACATCAGTATAAGATGAAAACTCCAAACTGGTCAACGATAAATCAAGAATTTTCAATATATGACACTGGTCTTTCCTAGCAGGAGAAAAAAATAAAAAGACAGTTATTTGCTCATTTATGGTCAATAACACTGTGTATATGACAGTGAGAGAGGAAAAAAATCCCATCTTGCCTGCCTAATATAGAAGCATCCACAAAGCAACCACACTTTGTCATTGAGACACATACACACATTTATGCACACAGACAAACATACATAAGGCAGATTCATGTAAAGGAACTCACCAATGCAATTACAATAATTATCCAGTAAGAGGCTCCTCAGTCATCCATATCAATCTCCATGTGATACAGGCAGCAGCTTCTCCAGGTGCTAAATAAAGAGATGAAAGGGATGGCTTGTGATGAATTCAGATGGAGAGTGCCGAAGAACCAACAAGCAGATAAGACAGCAATCTGAAATATGGAGGACAGAACAGTCCAATTATTTCTCAGTAGAGAACAAACACTTGCACACACTGTCAGCAGGAACACAATACACACACTTACAACCACATTTATAAAGCACAAACACAGAGAATGTATCGTTTGAATCTGAATAAATACATCTTATTAATAAAGCACATCTTAAAATCCAAAATCAGTTGTTAATTTTATTTAGGAAGGAAATACAAACTGAGATTATTTTGCTTCTGGGCCTGTTTTGGCAGATTCACGATGTGTCTATTAAAGATCTTTGTTATGTAATACAACACTCTGGACACACCAATCCACTGACACGGTGTGTGGGGGCCATATTTATATCACTTTCCAATGACGTTACAGTGAGATGATCCTCAGTTTGATTTACTAGGCTGGACAACATGAAAGGTCAAAGGTGTTCTTATTTATTAATTTATTTAAAGCTATTCTTCCTTGTAATGCATTATAATTCAAATATTTATGAATATAATTAAAAAAAATATAAAATAAATTTCTTTAATTATTTGTATAAACAAAATGACAAAAGGTGTCATTTGCTTCTACTTCAATGCAAAGAAAAACATTTATTTAGTAAGTAAACTATGCTACTGTTATATAAATTATATTCTCTTATTAAAAAGGACTAATACATTTTACAAATAAAATTAGACCATTTAAAGGTGTACTCTGTAATCTTTTGCTAAACTTCTGAACAGAAAGTATTGCATTCCGATCATGTTCCTTGTCTTGTGAGAGTCAATGTACCAAGTTTTGTGCAAAAAAGCACAGTACTCCCACCTCGTGCCTTTCATTAAATTATGCACATTGAAATGGAGTTACATTTTATTTATAGAGATAGCCTGTCTTAAAAACGGAGACATTCTCTGTAAAATTAAACCAAAATAAAAAATATCTAATTATATCAAAACAAAATATATCTCTTCTCCTAACATTCTTTTGTCATTGTTTGGAAATAACATATAAATCCCTCATCGGCTATTGGGTTTCCAGAAAATTTTCAAAAACTATATTTTGCTCCTGAAATAACTATGAAATGCAGATATGAGCAGATAATACACCTGAAAGATTAATGTACTATACCTGATGTAAATTTACAATGAACTAACATTAAAATTTATAAATTAATGCACCACAAATTGGGAAATCTTCAATTTAACCTCCTGAGACCTGAGCGTTACTGCTGTGTACATTTTACATTTCCCTTTTTGATTTTTAACTAGTACCATATAAACTCTTAAACATTTATTTACCTAATAAACCTGAAAAAAAAAGTTTAAATAATAATTCTAGTGTAAAAAGTTTCCTAAAAAAGGATGGCAACATATGTGGACTGCAGGACTAGGTTCTGAAATGTTCAATAATACAAACCTTTTAATAAAAGAAAACCTTTTCTTTTTTATGAAATTGTGTATTATGTTTCCAGGAGTGTTGGTTATTCGTGTTTTTGAGACGTTACAGACATTACATCAGAAATTTGCATAATCAATTCTGATTCAAAGTATTGGCCAGCATCATCCAATCACTGTTCAAATAAAATTGTACATTTGTCCAATGTCTGCCAAAAATGTTGAGTGGTCCAAACATCATCTGCAGCCTAAAAATTTACTTTTGATAGGAAGTTTGGATTAAATGTATTTAGCTGCTTAGAGAGCTATAGGATGATACATAGCTCCATTGCACCCTATTTAGTGAATAACTTAACCTATAGTGTGCTCTACTGGTCTCAGAATAGTTTGAAATGCTTATTGAACTTATTTTCTTCCTAACACTATAAAAATAATAATAATAATTTTATTTGTAATGCACTTTACACATGAAGGAACATATCTCAAAGTGCTACAGGTGCACAGGTAAAAAACAAACAATAAAAATAGATTAAAACACTTAATAACAAAATTAAGAACAATTGGTGATAACAAAACAGGATATGTTTTAAGAAAAAGCATTTAAAAATAAGTGGGTCTTTAATTTATTTTTAAAAACCTCTATAGACTGTAGGCCCTCAGGTGATTAGGGAGAGCATTCCACATACGAGGCGCAGCTACCTGGAAGGCCCTATCTCCCATAGTACGGAGTTTGGATTTAGGAACCTGGAGTTTGTGGCTGTCAGAAGAGCGGAGATGTCGGTGTGGATTATGCAAAGTAATGAGTTCTTTAAGGTACACTGGTGCCCTACCGTAGACACACTGATAGGTCAGGAGACAGATCTTATAATCAATCCTGAGTCTAACAGGGAGCCAGTGAAGTTTTTGGAGGATGGGTGTGATGTGCTCAATTTTGCGAACCCCCATCAGGACCCTGGCAGCGCAGTTCTGAATGCGCTTGCTTTTAAAAAGCCTTTTAAAAGCAATTTTTTTAATCTTTTGGATGAACCTATTGATTCTAAATGTGATCATACACAGTAAATATAGGATTTCTAAGGACAAGATGCACTAAAGTACACATTAGTGTAACATTGTGTTTAGCAGAGTGGCATTATGTGATAAATTGGTCACATTTTAAAAATGGCATATTGGATGAAATTAGACTCTAATCATTTTACTCAAAAAGGCTTCAATGTAAAAACATAATTAGGTTTCTTACCAGATATATTTTTATTGCGATTTCTCCCAAAAACCTGGTCGGCACCATGTTGTTTTGTTGCATGACTCTATGCGTTGAAATTTTAACCCTTTACTGACAGCACAGAGTCTCCTGAACTGAGATTAGTTACTTTAAATTAATTTAAATTATGTGTTGCTGCACATAGCGAAGCCAAAATACAACATCAATGCATGTGTGTGCGGGGTCGCATGAGGTTAATGCAAAAAGATTAGGATATCTTAAAACTATCCAAATAAAGTAGATGAAAATTATTTGAGTGACATAGCTGTGGAAGGAATTATTTTTAATGCTGAGAATACAACCCAGCGGTTGCTTGCCCATACTTGCCCTTTGGAAACAGATGATTCTAGGCCCTAAGAGAACTAATTGCTATTATTTTGATGTTATTAATTAAACCTAAAAGGCTGTCTTGAGTGTGACACAGTAAACAATTGATAAAATGTAGCAAGCCTTGATAGTCCCAAGTCTGCCCTCTGTCTTCCTCAGCCCTCTCCTTCCTTCCTTCCTTCCCTCTCTCTCTCTCTCCCTCCCTCTCTCTCCCTCTCTCTCCCTCGCTCTCTCACATCTAGGTTTTTCTCTTGAATTTCTCTACTCCTCCACATTGCTGACCTACTTTCCCCCTCCAGTGATATTTCAGTCTCCAATAGATGGCAGACAGGCTCTGGGCTTCTGGATTATTAGCCCACACATACAACAGCACACACTGGCAGCCACAAAAACGTATTTAGAAACGGGCGAGTCTGTAAGCTGGGTGTGCACCTGTTAGGCCATAATTGTGCTGTAAATGGCTGCTTATCTGGAGATCTTTGGAGGGTGTGCTCAACATGTAAACGTGCAATTCTGTCACAGTGCTGTAGCAGTGATGAATGGGCCCAAAAGTGCTGCCGAGGCCAAAACCACCTACAACCGCCCATCTTACTGGGTGTAATTCTCCTTTATGATGGAGTCCACCAATGGAAAAGTCTTATTGTGACACCCGACAAGAAAAATAAGATGGTCTGACATGGAGAAGACAAAATAATGTTATAGCTGTTTAAAACTTTAAACTGAACCACATAATGACAACAAAAACATTTTTCTGAAATATCCTTTATGACTGTTGCTTGTCAGATGGTATGATATGAGCCTGGTGGAAAAAAAAAACGTAACAGTCAAGACAGACTACGCAACACCAATAGTCTTAAAAACTGATTTAATTGACAGCATTGACTCAACAAACAATCATGTCACATTCTGACCCCCTTAATTAATCAGCTGTTTTTGCTCTACAACAAAAGAACACTTCTACAATTCCTGAGATTTGTGTCCAAAATCAGACACTGCACACTAGGCTTTAAAATACTGTCTAGATGGTTACACCAAAGTACATTTTCCAAAACTCATTACCCAAAATATTCCAGCAAAAGATAATATAGTTAAACTTAAAATTGACCATCTTTTCATCTAAGTCAGAAACATTAGAGCTAAGGACAAATCAGTGCTGCAAAGTTTTGTGGGCCACTCACTTACATGAAACATAATGTGACAATTTTGAAAAGCATCAAAGTTACAGTTTAAGTGACTCAACATCCTCAAGTCTTATTTGACCCTTTTTTAGGTTTGATATGCAGAATATGTTGCTGATGTGAAATACTTTGATTTGCTTTATAAGCCTCAACTCCTTTTGGTCAGCAACAAGCCAGGAAGTGAGTTTATGAGGGTGTGTGAAAGTGTGAGATGACCCTTGTACGTTTTCTACAGGGCATTGCTTGGCAGACGGCACGTAGGCACAAGAGAAGCCAGACAGGCAAGTCGCTAATCTGTGCCATCGCTCTGCACCAGGAATGTTGTTTTGGTTTGGGTCACTCCCGTAATCATGGTCGCTCATCGGCAAGGGAGTGAGAGTAATCATTACAGAAGGTTATGAGGAAGTGGGGACTTTCCACACGTGCAGATGTGTTTAATAGTTACCCTTTAGCTCTGGGTTCACAAGAAGCTATGACCTCTAACAGTGTGATGGGGCTTAGTGCAAGTAAGTCTGAATCGGCAGTGCAGCACAAGTGCAGCCATAACTGCTTTATTTACCTCAAAAATCAAGTAGCCAACAGAGCTGAAATATGAATCTAAAAATCTTTGTTTGTGTTCTGCAGAAGAAAGAAAGTTATACACATCTGGAATAAAATTAGATTAACTGATGAGAGATTTTTTGAAATATCTCTAAGTTAAGAAAAACCTTAGTGACAATAGAATTACAATTATTATAATATTTTTTTTTTACAAGACCACTAGTTACTTACATGAACAGAACAGCAGTGGATGGGACTGTGGAAAAGTTTAGCACATCGCCACTCCTCTAATTTGAAATCACTAGAGAGGGTCTGAGTTTAGGACCTCTAATAGTCTGGTGTCATTACATTGTGTGTGTGTGTGTGTGTGTGTGTGTGTGTGTGTGTGTGTGTGTGTGTGTGTGTGTGTGTGTGTGTGTGTGTGTGTGTGTGTGTGTGTAAATTTAGTTTTACTCACAGCAGTTAAATGGGACCTTAGGCCTAAATAAACAAGGCAGTAAATGTACTTCTGTACCCCTCCCCTAATCTCATTTGCCGCATCTCCCTCACTCCGCACCTTCTGAGAAAGCCTAAAGTGGAGCAGTGGACTACACAAAAACCGAGTGCACTAACTGAATTAGCTTATGTGTGGTTGTGTCCACGGTAAAAAAAAGTTACAGACTGTCAAATAAAATATTTTTAAATTGTTAATAAAACAGTTTATCAGTACAGTATTCTGGTATTAGTGAAGTATATTTTAGTCGGTGATTAAATAAATTTTGTCCAAGAAGATTTTTCAGAAGGTCTGACTCTTTAATAGTCAGCCTATTATTTGGATTCCATGCCTAGCATAAAATAAACACTGCAAAATGTAGGTTACATTTTTTATTAATTTTTTTTAAATATATTTTCATACTTCAATATCAACTACTCCAGCTTTAAAAGCTCCACTTTTTTTATCTCCAGATTCTATTAGAAATTTGTAATAATCTTTAGGGCTTGTTGGGAAATTGCTTGGTATTAATTTCTTGTTTATAGAACATCTGTATAAAAGAAATATCACACATGCAATTGTGTTGTTGTACTGAATATCAGCACTACTGTGACTACCTGTGGTCTTATGCCTAAGGCCAACTCACATCTACGGTAATCTACAATAAAATCTTGCTCATGTGATATTGCATAATTATCTTACTCCATCTATGTTGAATTACTTCAAGACAAGTCACTATAATGTGGGCTGTGTGTATGCAGTGACAGAGAAATGGTCCAGCACTACCTAACTGGCGCACATAATTGGCTCTCGGTAATAGATTTGGGACTTCTGAAACTTAATAAATTCCCAGTTAGCTGACACTTTCAGCCAAGCCCTATTTCTAGGCTCAGAGGAAGACCCTCTGATGGTCCCCGCTGATGGTCCCCACATTGGTAAAGTCAATCGTGGGGTTCGGCTCTCGTGAGTTTGGAGTGCTAGAAAGAAATATATCCAATAGAAACACTAAGGAACCTGTATGTAGGGCACTCCTACACACAAAAAATCTGCACTGACACATGAAAGAAATATGATTGCGCCTGCTCTCCTCCTTGAGGCAGTGAGGTAAAGCATAGGAGCTTTGAAGGAACACAAAGAAGTTGGCAGAGTCTAAGCTTATACTGCATCTTGACTCATTAAGGACAAGTGAACTAACATGTGCTCAAGCATTTTTAAAATCATCTGTTGTATGTGCAAAGACAATAAGAAAAGATGCTAAGGGTTTTCCCATCGTTTCTTTTGTTTCCTCAACAAGAACTGCACAAGGATCCAACCCACTCAAAGACTAAATTATCTATATTGAAACACTGCTCACTACGAATATATCAGCATCATGTTGCTTTACCATCCAGACTGAGCTGAGCAAATGATAAGGTAGAACTGAATTAAGCATCATTTACCTAACTTACAATCACTGAGCACTTTGTTATTATGTGATTATTTAATCCAGTGTTTCCCAAACACTGTGCCACGGCACACTATTGTACCATGAAAGATTGTCAGGTCTGCCGTGGAAAATGATCAAACTCCACAAAATAAATAAATGCATAAATATGTAACGATTAAGGGTCTTTCAAATGACTCGCGTCAGCGCCGCAGAATACATTGAAGTCTATGTAATGATGCCACATTACACCCAAGTGTTTTTCACACACATGTTTTTGCATCACTAATAATGTCTTTGAGAGAAATAAGCAACAAGAAATATTTAAAAACTGTCCAAATTTGTGAAGAGACATTGAATGTCTCATAATTTCTTTTAATTAAATATTACCTTATCATTTACGAATATCAGAGACCCCAGTTATTGAACTAATTTAAATTCACCAAGAAAACACTTCGACCTAGGTAAGCAACTGCAAGCTTTTTTTTCTCTTTTCCAAATACACGTTTTCAATGTTTATTGTGCACACCACCTTCTTTTTTATGTGGCAAAATCATAAAATCGACCCTCTGTGACGCTTTCTGCAACTCTTGTCATGTGGAGGGCAATGCGGCGCTTGACGCTGGCGTTAAACGGAGAGTTGATGCCTCCACTCAACTCGTGAAACGCGCTTTACAATGACGGAAGAACATTATTGAAACTCAAAATTATTATTTATACTAATATAATATAACAATAATTATTAATTAATTAATTTGTCTATTATTGTGGTCTTTTCTGATAAAAGCCATGCTCAGCAGTTTAAATAGGCTACTGTAGGAAAATGAAAGTGTAGATCTACTTTGTTTATTATACTGAAGTCAGTAGATTTGTAGCCATGCAAGTTTTAATAAAGGAGAAGGTTAGGACATTATTGAAACTCACTATTATTAGACTATTATTGCTGTCTTTTTGATGAAAAATAATTCTCAGACTGAAGGAAGACTATAGATCATCTGCTTTGTTCTTTTAAAGCTTAAACACTATAGAAGTCTCTTGGTAGATTTCGGTTATGAATGACTCAAAATGATTCACTGACTCACTCATAGCACACAAGATGCTCATTTGTCGCCACCTAGTGACATTTCCAGAAGGGGTCACTGATCCAATCAGCCAATCTTTTAGCAGCAGTGCAATGCATAAAATCATTCAGATACGGGTCAGGAGCTTCAGTTAATCAGTAAAAAAGCAATATCACACTTGCGATTGTGTTGTTGGACTGAATACCAGCACTGCTGTGACTACCTGCGGTCTTATGCCTAAGGCCAACCCACAGATACGGTAATCTACAAAACAATCTTGATCATGTGATATTACATAATGATGTTCATCAGACTGGGGAAAAAAAAAACTATTTCAGTGATATATATATATATATATATATATATATATATATATATATATATATATATATAAATATATTCTTTAAATATTTGCCAATCCCTATCTGAGCCATAGCCTTGGGCGTCTGACTGGTAGCATGACAACGGACCACAGTTTGGGTCTTTTCCTTATCTGGATATCCTGTATCCCTCTCAAAGTTCTTATCTAATAAAAAAAGGCAAAATAATATGTTGCAGCCTTATGCTAAAATGCTTTAAATTATTTAAAAAAATTCACTTTAATCTGCACTCCATACCCATAATGACAAAGAAAAAAACATATTTTTAATAACTTTGCAAATGTATTAGAAATTTAAAAAAAATGAAATATCACATTGACATAAGTATTCAGACCCTTTGCAATGACACTTGAAATTTAGCTCAGGTGAATCCCATTTCTCTGGATCATCTTTGAGATGTTTCTACACTTTGATTGGAGTCCACCTGTGGCAAATTCAATTGATTGGACATGATTTGGAAACATACATACCTGTCTATTTAAGGTATCACAGCTGAAAATTCATACTCAGAGCAAAAGCCAAGCCATGAGGTCAAAGGAACTGCCTGCAGAGCTCAGAGACAATATTTTGTCGAGGCACAGATCTGGGGAAGGTTCCCAAGAGCACAGTGGCCTCCATAATTCTTAAATGGAAGAAGTTTGGAACAACAAGTACCCTTCCTAGAGCTGGCTGCCTGGCAAAACTGAGCAATCAGGGGAGAAGGGCCTTGGTAAGAGAGGTGATCAAGAACCTGATGGTGACTCTGGTTGAGCTCCAGAGATCATGTGTGGAGATGGGAGAAACTTGCAGAAGGACAACCATCACTGCAACACTTCACTGGTCTGAGCTTTATGAGAAGCCGGACCTCAGTGTAAGACACATAAAAAAGCACCTAAAAACTCTCAGACTGTGAGAAACAAGATTCACTGGCCTGATGAAACGAAGATTGAACTGTTTGACCACAATTCTAAGCATCATATCTTGAGGATACCAGGCACCGCTCATGACCTGCGCAATACCATCCCAACGGTGAAGCATGGTGGTAGTAGTATCATGCTGTGGGGGTGTTTTTCAGTGGCACACGCAATACCATCCCAACGGTGAAGCATGGTGGTGGTAGCATCATGCTGTGGGGGGTTCAGTGGCAGGGACTGGGGGACTGGTTAGGGTTGAAGGAAAGCTGAATGCAGCAAAAAACAGAGATATCCTTCATGAAAGCGTGGTCCAGAGCACCTCAGACTAGGCCGAAAGTTCATCTTCCAACAGGACAATGACACAAAGCACACAGCTAAGACAACACAAGTGTGGCTTAGCGACAACTCTGTGAATGTCCTTAAGTGGCCCAGCCAGAGCCCAGACTTGAACCCAATCGAACAACTCTGGAGAGACCTGAAAATGGCTGTTCACCGACAGTCCCTATCCATCCTGACAGAGCTTTAGAGGATCTGCAGAGAAGAATGGCAGAAAATCCCCAAATCCAGGTGTGCAAAGCTTGCCACATAATACCCAAAAAGACTTGAAGCTGTACTCGCTGCCAAAGGTAATTCAACTAAGTATTGAGCTAAGGGTCTGAATACTTATGTCAATGTGATATTTCAGTTTTTTTTTTTATAAATTTGCTTGTCAAAAATTTAAAAAGTTATCAAAAATCTGTTTTTTGCATTGGTATTATGGGGTATGTTTTTTATTCATGCCTTGTTTTTTTCTGTCACAGGTGTGGGCTTTTGTGTTCTTGTCAAGTGACCAATGAGATTCTTCTTTTACTGAAGAACTGACAAAACGTCATGATGATCTGAACATTATTTTCATCAACAATCACACAACTCAAATAATAACAAATGCAGATTGTAATCCAAAGTAATTCTGTCACTAAGCATTTTTCCTGCTTTTTAGGCTAAAATTATAAAAGAAATCAGAGCAGAGGCACTACAGTCTGTTTTTACGAAAAGTAATTAATTTTTTCACTTAAAGCTGCATATGGACATATGCATTTTATAGCCAGTCGCGAGTGGATAAATACATAATCACACACACTCAGAAGGTAAAGTTACTCCATGAATCACATCCTAAATCAATCTATTACAATTGATTTTGTTCACACAGTACTCCTGTTGTTATTTAGGCGAGCTCCACATAACAGAGAATCAAAGAGAGTCATGGTCAGTAGTTATGTCTACCAGCTCTCTGCCATTTTATATCGGCAAGTGTGATATACCTCTGCTCTCCATGTCCTGTGGTCTAGAGCACCTTCCGGGTCGACTCCAATGCGTGTCATCTTTAATACAGTCCATCCAACGTTTCTTGAGATGGCCACAGGGATGCCGGTGGGCAGGATCTAACCTCATTGCCGTTTTTGCCATAGAAACGTCCTTGCTTCTCATTTCATGCCCATACCACGCCTCAAGCATCTTGTCCTGGATTGGGGCAACACCAAGCACCTTCCGTTCATCCGTGTTGGCCACAAGAAAGCCCCAGTGCCCACCAAAACATTTGCATCTCAATTGCACTTAATGCCGCCTCATGCCAGCATCTCGTGTCATAGATCGCAACCGGTCAGACTACTGAATTGTATATCTTCAACTTGTATATCTTCAACTTTAAGTGCATCAGGATCTTGCAGTCACATGATGCTCCAATGACTTCGCACCATTTTAGCCAGGTGGCATTGACACGTGTAGGGCATCTTGGAGGGAATCACCAATTGGTGAGACATGGGAGCCAAGGTACCAAAAAGCGGTGACATTTTTAAGTTCTTGGCCACCCACAGTGATTTACCCATCCACTAGATTGCCACACTCGAGGCACTCAGTTTTCATGATGTTCAGGAGCAGCCAAAGATTGAACAGGCTCTCATTCCAGATCCGTGTCTTCTGCTCAAGTCAGGCCCAGGTCATGTCTGCGAGCAGATTGCGGATTGACTGATAGTTGGAGCAGTCTGTGACATCGCATTTGTTCTTCAAAATCGGTACGGTGACACTGGACAACAAAACAGGCGGGTTTTCACTGGTATTGATAATCTTATTGAATAGCACTGCAAGAATCTCCATTCCTTGCATTCCCATGAGCTTCCAAGCTTCAGCCGGATTGTCATTCAACCCTGGGACCTTTCCTGCCTTCATCTTATTGATGGTGACCATGACTTCGGCTGCAAGACTGGTGGGACAGGGCCAGGGGTTGCTGCTGTACTTGGTATTGGCGGGTGTGGGTATTCCTCATTGCAGACGTGAGCGAAATGCTTGTTTATGACAAATAAAATCACCTAATTGGTGGTCTCTAATATATCTCAATAGCTTGTAGCCATATTAAGTTACAAACTCTCAAATACAGACTACTGCTACATATTTCCCATTAATATTTTGTGTTTAGAAGTTTCCTAAATGTCCCGCACAAATGACTCTCCTGTTGACCTATCTCACCTCATCATCTGGGAGTTGAACCAGTGAGCCATTTATCAATAAATTGTATTTATTTTCTCTTCCAATCTCAATATCCAATATCAATTTTGTTTTGTAGAAATGCAGGGAGCTGTTGAACCTAAAAAGTATCAAGGTCACAGGACACTGCCAAATGCTCATCAGAATAGAGTGCTGATTTATGACATGTGAAAGGATTCAGGCAAATGCCAGCTGCTGCAGCTATCACTGAGCCATGACTGGGTCAAAAGAGGTTGCAATGGCAGCATGACAAGTATGACGTACGTAACGGTTTGGTTTCGGTTACAGGCACCTTGCAACTTCATGTCACTCTGCCGTGCCAAGTCGAAAATGAGAACAAGCAAAAATGTCTGCGCGGGGGCAGCATTGCCATTTGAATTCCAGTTGTCGTTGATCACTGTCACTTGCATAATCGCCTTAATTAATAGCACAGCTGTTGCTAGGCTTTGAGACATCTCAAATGGAACATGTTTTGTTTCCAAACTGTGTCACGGATTTGTGCTGTGTGACTGCAACACTAATGCTCTCGGAAAGGGATCACTCGCGCTCCAACAACACCCCTCCTCCCTCCTTTTTATTAACACTTTTTACTATCCTGATTTCTCTTTAATGTGGACTTTTGCAGGGTTATGTCACAAATTGTAACCAGCTGTTAGATTTTCTCAGGTAAGTGCAAGTCAACATCATACAGACTTCAAATGGCATTGTGCTGCAAGCTGGGAGCCAAAGATGAACAGTTTGCGCAGCACAGAATCAATGTCAAGAAAGCAAACATTCACATGAAAAAATATTACCAATGCTTAAATCCTTTGAAACAATTACAAATCTTATTTGAATTTTATCCAAAACAATCAACTGACTGTTAGATTAAAAAGAGATAATAAGTAAAATAGGGAAGGCACACTGAAACATAGCCTTAATAGAGGACAGATAATAATGTTCAAGATATCATGTCTTGGTTATTTACAAGGTCATTTTCAGGGTCTTGTCTAAAACTACCTTAACTGGATACTGTATGTGTAACCTAAGCTCAGTGTGTGTGCAGTGGGTCACGTACTGTACTGCAAATCTCAAGGTGGTGTTGTAACCGTAGTTTCCACCAACACTAGCCCTTTCAACTTAACCTGTCATCAACGCCTACTATCTTCTCAAATCCATTGTTAAAATTGCTAGATGTCATGAAAATAACTTTATTTGACAAGCTGTCAAACACTGCATGTTTTCCACCAAACTAACCGCAACATATTTCTGAGAATTTTACAGCCAGCACAAGCCCCTACTTGTTACAGTCTAGATTATTACAGCCTGCAACACTGCTTCATTCTTCAGTTGGAATTCACACCTGGTTTTAAAAAAAGGAACTTAGTTTGTGCATTGTTTTGAAAATTAAAAATTTGTTTGAAAATTCAAGGTTGAGACTACAATACATTCAACACATTTAATATGTTGATTAAATTTGCTTTCTCATGGCGTTATGATCTAAAATCAATAGTACAATGAGCCTGTGTTGAAAATCAGCTGGAACATTTTAAGTAGTTTTTGCTGTCATTGGCCGTCATGTTCCAAGTCTCGTAAGTCTGTTAGGCCACTAGGTTAAAATATAGTGTCCCTTTTAAAACTAAGTCATTAGATCTATAAACATATTGCTAATATCACATTGTCAGGTTTAAAACTATGCACTTACAATTTACAAGGTGCACACACATAAGCATTATGCTCTTGTTTATGGTCTCACCTGACTCCAAATGCAACAAAAACAACAGCAATTAAAACCATTTAACCTAGGATATTACCACATTTCCAAAGATTTTTGCTTCCAAAGATCACCTGCTTATATTTTCCTAATACCCCCCTAAAAACTTACAGACAGTAAAAATACAAGTCAAAATAATCACCTTGAATTCAATGAAGTCTTCCGTCCTAGGCTTGAGGGGGATATGTTATGGCTGCCATGAGGTAAACCTACAAGTAAACAGAGAATGAACCGGCTGATCCAGCATTTCTCTCTTCACCTGTTGTTTTATCACCTATACAGAAAAAAACACACACATCAATTCACATTTAGGAGCACATCTACAAACATGAGAAATATTATTTTTAAGAGCTGGCAAAATGAATGTGTTAACCAATGCGATTAATTACTGTTTAACACGTTAATTGTTCTTAATTTTCCACAATAAACCAGCAAAAACACTGGCTGGAAGCGATGTGTCTGCCCGGAGTCATTACACTTACGCACGCACCACAAACACAGTGCCAGTGTTAAAGTGATCAGAAAAGGAGCTCTTAACACCATTTGTTGTACAAAACAAGCCTAGATTTCAAGTATTTTTCAGTCTAAGTAAGGCACATTTTAATTACCACAGAAGCACGCCATGTTAGAATTATCAACAAAAAGCAGAATGAGATGTATTTGTCTGCAAGCGCTTATCATGTGGAGTTCAAAGAGATACTTGATGCTGGCACCCTGACACGAATCATAAACTCAACTTTACGATTGCTGTATCAGACAGCCACTGTCTGCTGGCTGATTAATACTGTGGATGAATAGAATAAGAGAGTGAATGCCCATTGCAATAAATATGCAGCCTATATGGGGACTAGTTCTTTAAATTATTCAAAATGTAACTTGAACTGGTGCTATTTTAGTGTATTTTTATCTTTATACTGTGGAAAGCTTCATTTGGAAAATGTTAATAAACATTCTATTGTTTCATATCGTTTTGTTTTCTTTCCTGAGAAGGAACTAAATGCATGTGGAGATGGGAGAGTGGTTGTGTATCAGTCAGTTGGGAGAGAGGAAGCGGTAAGGGCCACCACCTGGTGATTACTAACTCTTAACACCAGTGTATCATTTCAGTGATGGTGGATACGGAAGCTAATGTGTGTGATCCGAAGTTCCTACTGAAAAGATGTAGTGTGAGTGAAACTTTGAGAGAACGCATGCGTGGAATGTGATGCCGACACCCGCTTGCTTCTTGTGAGTCGTGAGCCTGTTTGAGCAGTCGACCACCGCCTCCGGCTGGCCGCAAACTAAATGGGACCTCCACCTGTTGCCATTGCTTTCCGGGGAGGCCCAGCTCACAGCAAAGCAATTACCTGGTGAGGACTGCCTGGACTACCCGAAACTGAAGTCGACTGTTCTGCAACAAGTCAAACCTTGATTTACCACGGCTTGGT
This sequence comes from Xyrauchen texanus, assembly GCF_025860055.1. Taxonomy (NCBI): domain Eukaryota; kingdom Metazoa; phylum Chordata; class Actinopteri; order Cypriniformes; family Catostomidae; genus Xyrauchen; species Xyrauchen texanus. The sequence goes on along the minus strand of NC_068282.1, from coordinate 24,060,926 downwards.
TCATGATGGGGCTTTGGGTGCAAAACACACAAGGTGATGGTGAGGTGTGTGCATGGTGATGTCCACGAGTATCCAGTAGTGACCTCCATTATTAATTCCGCGGGGAAAAGCATAGAGTGGAGGCCATGGTTAATTTCTGCCTCACCAATCCACTGATTTTGGGGACCAATTGGCCAGGGTTTAAACGTTTATTACAAGTATTATGTATGGATGGGTACTGTAAACCAAAATCTCGGTGTGTGTTGTGTGATGCGAAGGCTGGGGAGGCAGAGCCAGGGCCATCTGCGGCTGCTCAGTGTCAGAGTGATGTAGGAGGGGGGAATCCTCAGGCATTCCCACTCTAAGGGAATTCCCAGAGTGGGATTTCCCTCTAGAGCAGTCACCTGATGAAACCATTAAGCCTTTGACCAAGTGAGTGACCAAGTGAGTGTGATCGATGTCCAGCATCTCCAGTCTAACGTCGTACTCGCATATCCACATTTTTCAACCATCAGGGACCGATTGTATTGAGTGACACAGGACGCTTAAACCCATGAAAATACAACCCAGTTATTAGTCCCAAGGAGCTGTCTGGAAACACTTTTCCAGGCAGCTTACCATAATCCTATGGCAGGCCATTTTAGGTCAAGAAAGAACACTGCACCGGTCAATGGCCAGCTTTTACTGGCCGGGGATTTTTACCATTCACAGGGATGTTCGCAGATGGTGTGCGGCAGGCCGCGAATGTCAGTTAGTCAATAAACCGGCCACCCCAAGAGTGCAATGGCCTGTTACTATTAATCAATGCCCCCTATGAAAGAATTGGCATTTACCTCGTCTGGCCATTTGAGCAGGATATCGATTTGTATTAGTCCTGGTGGATTATGCAATGCGATATCCGGAAGCAGTGCCTTTGTGCAACATCTCAGCATGCAGTGTTGCAGAGGCACTCTTCAAAATTATCTCTAGGGTGTGGATTCAGAATTAAATCTGCACTCTGTGCCAGGCCGCTTTCACATGCTCCTAACTTCTCTCTCCCTTCATTTTGCAGACGGATGCATCAAAGAGGGGGTTGGGGACTGTGCTCTCGCAGGAGGCGGAGGGGTGAAGTGGCAAGTGCTGTACATTATTCTTAAGCTCTCTTTGAGCGAGACTAATTACAACACAATCGAGAAAGAGTGTCTGGCCATCAAATGGGCTGTCCTAACCCTCCACTATTACCTGCACCACTATAACCATTACAGATGGTTGTGGCTGATTTCCTCTCCAGGTAGGGGGGCAGGATTGCAGGCTGGACAAGGCCCGGTCATGAGTCGGGCGGTGGAGATGGGAACATGGTCGTGTGTCTGTCAGTGGGGAGAGAGGAAGCTGTAAGGGATACCACCTGGTGATTACTAACTCTAAACGCCTGTGTCTTATTTAAGTGATGGCGCAGATGGGCTTTAAAAGGCCGGCAGAACACCAGACCTGGAGAGAGTGTCCAAATCGAAATCTTTTGTCCAAGTCAAAATCTGAGAGGAATTGCGATTAACTACGAAAAATTATGCGATTAATCGAAATTCAAATTTGTAAAAGACTGACAGCTCAATTTATACAAAAATGTAAGTTGCAAAATGGGTGTTGAAATGAGGTTAACAAAATGATCTTATAAATGTTGTACAAAAGTCTATGGCCAGCCAAATATCTGCTCCAAATTCCTGAAGAAACAAAAAACACACATTTCCATTATTATCCTTCACACATCTTAAATCCACATCCATCTTCACCACAATCTAGTGAAAAACATAGTCCACTTTTCGGCATACATAAACATAAAACCTTACAAGATGAAACAACACCCATACACCATTCATTCCATATACAATCTTGTATACAAAGTATTATTATGTGATATTCTGACAGTTTTACTCATAGCTGTCACTATCACCCAGCCTGAATTCTCTAAATATCACATCTTTAAACTATTCTAACATAATAAAGCCCTGTTATTTTTGTTGTTGTTTTTTGGGGGGTTTTTTACCGTCGCATTTTTTTCCTGCAATTTTGTTCCAAATTGCAAGCGCGTGTATGCGAGGCACTGTGTTTACAAATTAGTTTCGGAGATGATGTTGATAAACTGAACCGTCGTTTCACTTATTTGATATTCCCACGACGATGTAGGAGGAAGTAAAACAGTATCAAATTAATTGAAAACAGAACCTCCCAGAACGTCAAATAAATGCTGGACAGTAAATTAATTCACATTACCAAATTTCCTCGAATTCCTGTTCCCCACAATGTCCCAATAACACCCGCCTCTTGTGGCTGTGTCGACCCTTCCCTTCACACAGAAAATAAACAAACTCTCTCAAACTTTAACAAACTGGGAGAGAGAGAGAGAGAGAGACGTTGGCAAGGCGCTGACAACCCACATTTTCTGTGATAACGTTTGAGTAAATGCGGACATTTTTATTCTAAATGTAAACTAAGAGATCACTTGCATATTTGTGAGGGAACTGTTGGCAAATGAGGCACGTTAACAGACCGAACGCGTTCTTGCGCTACAAAAAAGACGCATTGCAACGAGAACAGAACGCTGGTCTCGAGCAGCGTTTTTAATAGTTGATTTTCAGTGGTGTCCTACACGGTTCACACCGAACGCGCTGCGCTCTTTCTTTCGGGTTTTTGTTTTTGTTTGTTTATGTAAACAAGGGCTAGACGGACGTTTTTGACCGTTGCGCCGTTTCCAGCTGTTTTTTTGTCGTCTTGTGCAGGAGCGACAAGTTTTTAGACGCTGTGTCAAGCAAAAAAAAAAAAAAAAAGACAGCCAACGTCAACAATCGCTGAACAACCATGCGACGCGACGGCGTCCGTCTTACAAGCTGTAAACATGGAAGGACGCGTTCGGGGTGAACGTCGCTTAAGGCTGTAAATAAGAAAATGTAAAATTCTTGGAACAGCGTGTATTTACTTAAGCTTGTTTATTTTGGTTATAGCTGTCTTTGAATAAGAGTGTACTGTATGTTGTCAGAGTAGCTGCAAGTCATTGCTCAGTATAGAGAACACGGATTAATATATCCATATTGCGAAACCACGATGACCCCGTGTTTGAGTGGAAATCACTGAGGCAATCACACTCATATTAAATTGTGTTCTTGTAAATGTGAACGCATGGGTTGGTCCTCATGTTTACGTAATGGAGGACACGACTGTATTTCCCACAGTGATCTTGATGATTTCCATTTTGATTAAAAACAGGTGCACCATGCACCCAGAGTTACAGATGCAGTCCATTGATGGAGATGCCATAGGAACAGCAGATAATCTGAAGCCCAGCTCGTACATTGTGTTCTTGTACAGCTTGAACTGCTGTGCAGATGTTTTTTTCTTCCCATTTTGGGGGAGTGTGGTATATCTTGAAAGAGAAGATATCGAAATCTCTGTTTTATGCATGTCCCTAATTTTGTGTATGAGTAGGTGTCTCTGCATGTTGTGCTTTGACCGCAGTAGCATTGGGGCCAGCTGAGGCTAGACACATGCTGTATCCATCAAATGTCAGAAAGCATTTAGGTTCCTCAATTCTCCCCCAGGGAAGAGCACTTCCCTCTCCTTTACATAATCTATCCATCCCTCCCTCTGTCTGCCAGCCTCACTGCACTGCAACTATGCTTTGCTTTCTCCCAAAAAACACAGCTGAGTGGATGTGAGGAAGAATGGGTGGAGGGAATAAAATAATTTAGAAAATAAAGCTGCAAGCTGCACCAATTTGTTAGCTTGTTGATACTGTGCAATATTCGATACTGGAAGATTCAAACTTTCCAGCTGAGTAAATGTAAATGTACTGTCTCACTCTATATGTGGCATTTAATTCACAGACAATGAATATTTAGCAGTCAATATAGAATCATAGGAAAAAGTTATTCAGTAGTAGTGGCTAAGCATCATTTGATGTGCCTACTTGTGTAAAAAGGTTAATTTAATACGTGATGGCCTCTCATGTATTGGGACATGTTGTCACACTATATTGGTCAGTAGTCACCAGTGTTGGGTGAAATCTGATTGTGAAGTAATTCAATATTGTACATAAAATTTGTGAAATGCATTGCAATTTAAATTACAATACAGTTACTGACTTTCAATTAAGATCATTACTTTCAAGTACATTACTTGCATTACTTGGGTTACACATTTCTAAAATAATATATATACATGTAATAAATTCAAAATATGACTTAAAATGTTCATATGTGTGTCTGTTTACTTTTCTGTGACAATTGAAGGGTGTGTCAATGAACGAGGAAGAATAAACATTATTTGAATTTGTTGAGCAGAAAATCAAAAACGTTTCTGCAAAGTGTTTTAGAAAGTATTTGAAAACTAAAGTGATTAGTACTGTGATTACTTTTTTGATAAAGTAATCAGTAAAGTATTCTGATTACAATTATAGAGAAGTAATTTGTAATGTATAGTGGATTATGTTTTTGAATAACATCCAATAATGGTTGTCACTGTGGGAACCTGCCATTAAATAGCCTCTAAAGTCAATTCAGCTAAATGTAAACAGTAAAAGAAGCACCAAACTTCATGTAACAGCAAGCATGTAAAAGGTAACATTAAAACATATCAAACCATTATTTATGCAACCAATAGTAATTCAACAATTGTATAAAATTACAATCTTTAAAACCTGTCACATTTATGCAAAATCCTTATAAGAACAACATTTTTGGTTAAAATAAAAAGCTTTAAAAGCTTAATAAAAAGCTGAGTAGGAAAAAAGAAGAGAAAGGCAGCAAAAGATCTTCAACCTCTCAAATCAACTGTGTTTTTACCCCCTATATCAGGCTCCTTGTAAACCGTTTGATTATTTCCAAGCCATGATGTCATGAACTGCTGTGCAACTTTGAACAATCAAGAACAAAAATCAACCAACCAGCACACAGACAGCAAAAATCATCTCTAACAGCGATGAAAATTTAGACAGCTGCCACACGAGCACCCAGTGAGGGAGCACTGTAGATCCACAACTAATGACTGTGGAAATTTTATTTTTTAGCGCTCTCTGGTCAAGCACATCAAACACAGAGTGAGAGAGAGAGAGAGAGTCAGACGTGAAGAATGGAGAGTAATGTAATTTTGGGTGTCCAAGACAGAACAGAAGAAAGCTCCCTCTGTGTAAGACCTATTAGATTCCACAAGTATTGATAAACTATAAGGCCAATGGTCGGGTTGCATTGGCGTGAATGGGACTAATTTCCAAATGTATCATGTACTAAAGAGTAAAACAAGGAGTATACTCACCAAGCCTCATGTCTGATCCCCAGATGGGAATTTTCCAAGAAGAAAGGAAATTGTTTATCTTTGAACTTGACATGCAGAGTGTTTTAGAATACACTATAAAACAGCATTGTATTTTATGTACTGTAGTTTACAGAATCAGTCCTTATTTTCATTTCTATAAGTATTTTTATTATTAAAAGAATATAAATAAAAAACAAGCAAGAAAGATATACACATATTTCCTCTCCTTACAGAAATAGGCTAGTATAATGCTATGTTCAGAATAGCATACAACCATTGTCCTCTTACTATTTCCGTCACATCCATATACTGCAGAAATAGTAAGAAGTATGGCAATATGCATTAAAACAAAGCAAGGTAGGAAGGGGATTCAGTAGAGTATTTCTGTTGAGACTGCAACACAGGTAGGCCATTTGAAGGACAATTAACAACAATTACTCTAAATAAGTTACATGGCATTGACTTTACTTTTTATATCTATCATTATTTGGTTTCTATGAATGTATGATGCTGCTGTCTGTTAAAAAATACTTATAGCCTTCAGATTAACGTATAATGTTCAAGACATTTACAAATGCAACATCGAAAGGCTCCTTTATGAATTCCTTAATTTAGTTAAATGTTCCTTTAATAAAATAATCTTGCTTAAAATTTTAAACACTGTTTGTGATTTCTGTACCAAACACACAGTAATCAACATTATCCAGCTGCAGAAAGTAAACAAATGCACAGGCTGTGCACAGGCACTATGATTAGCACAGGATGCCTACACACATTCCCTTGATAAAAATGAACGTACGTATATTTTAGCATGTATTAGCCTTATAATATTTTGATACACAAGTACCGCTCAAATATGGTGCAAGTGTTTGAATTTGTACACATATGGGTCTGTGCATTAAATGTATGTCAGAGTGTATTTGAATTTTGACGAGCTGGTTAAGGTGGACTTCTTTATACTTGGCAGCCCCTGTCTTGGTGAAAGAATGTCACCAGCCTCTTCTCCTAATTGGTTAAAGGTTAAAAATAGCTGTGGCTAGACATCATGGGATTGGTTTACAACCTTCATTTGCAAGGCTAACACACTCTCAAGGGGTTCTTTGAGCACTCTGCATGTTGTTTCCAAACCCTTAGTTATCCATACCCTTGGACTCATTTAATATGACTGAATCAACCTGATTACATTAAGTTATACCAACAAAAGTTATATTTTTAAGATTAGATTAAGTAGAAATAGATCCTCAAATAAAATACCATTTTACAGTGTAGTATACATGAAATCTAAAGCTTTCTGTTAAATGAAGTAAATTCTGTATGGATTAAATTCTATGTGCTTCTTTTTAGTTTTACCTAATATTTGTTTTTAAAGCAGCATAACGTTGATTCTGGACTTAATTAAAAAATATACATAATATGGGGCTTTTCCACTGCATGGTACAACTCTACTCAACTTGAGGGGTTTTCCACTGTGGATAGTAACTGGTACCTTATACTTTTTTTAGTACCACCTCGGTCGAGGTTCCAAGCGAGCCGAGCCGATACTAAATATGATGTCAAAATCCTGCAGATCACTGATTGGTCAGGGAGAATCGTCACTAGATTTCCGACACGCAACATCAACCCGCTAGTTTTAAAGTTAGCTACAGCGCTAACAGTATCATTTGTTCAAACGACTTTCGAATTGTGTAAAAAGAAATGGCTGTATGCAAAACCAAGCCGTGGTCAGTAAACGAGGTGCAGACGGTCCACTCGTTAGCGATGAGTGAAACAATAAAGTCTGTCAGGAAGTTTATCAGCTGTTGGCCGCACACGGCTACCACCAGACCTACCAACAGTGTAGGGAAAAGTAAAAAAAAAATAAACGTGACTACAGAACCATCAAGGAAAAGTGGAAGTGTTTCGATCAAATGGACGCTATCTAAACCGGTAAGCAATGGGAGGGAGAGTGCCCTGGACTGGCATTAATCCACGATGGATGGAGGATGGTATGTTTTGTTATGTTAACTCTATACTCTGCTTGAAAACTAAAGCCAGTAGAGTTGAGTTGAGTCGAATCGTAACGTGCAGTGAATAAGTGCCTTTATATACTTATGCCAAATATTTAGTCCCCGTCACTTTTAAAACAATGGTTATACCCCTGATAACAGGCATATATGTTAAAGCTCAATTTAAATACTTATGATTGGTAGTTATTGAAACAGGTTGCAAATTACCAGCAGCCAGTTTGCAAGATATCCTTTAAGACAACAAAGCCCTAATTGACAAAACACATACAATTATAACTAAATGTTTCTAGGCTCAGATCAAAGACAATAGAATAATGCATACAGATGAGGATACAGAAAATTGCATTTGTATACTGTATGTGCTTTCTAACTCACAGTAGCTCACATTCATGTGGATTTTTTAACTGATAGGAAAAGGTCTAATATAGATCAGATTACACTATATTAATATATAACAGAAAATATACAGTTCAATGGAAATTGTAACTATAGAAAATTGAACTTTCCATGCACTGTGCTGAAAATAGTTCAGTCATTACAACTCTCGAAAATAATTTAAGTTGTTATTTTGGATATGACAAGTTTATAGGGTAGGTCTTGGCAGACTAGATCTGCTGCAGAGCAGGTTACAAAGATTTGCTACTGCTTGAACATACAGAGACATGCTGTGTTCAGCATGCTGCTGCACAATTAGTCATATAAGACATGCTGCATCAAACATAATTAGACATTAATACGATTCCCATGATGCACCTCTTGACAGGTGAAGCAGAGGTGGAGGAGGGTTTCAGAGAGAAAACTCTTGTAGTGTGTTGCAGTGAAAGGGCCAGCTTACCTGCAAACATCTGAGCCAATTTAAATGTTTGACAAGAAAGAGTACACAAGTGTATTGGCCCACATTTTACATGTAAAAGGACCTATCAGCTAGCGCCATTTAGAATCTTATGACTGGACATGGAATAATTTTTCCAATCACTCAAATATGAACAATCACATCTTTTATTGATAGTATAGCAGGGGAAAAGAGGCACTGATACAGAACTGAGAGAGAGAGAGAGAGAGAGAGAGAGAGACGAGAGAGAGAGAGAGAGAGAGAGAGAGAGAGAGAGATCTTCTCCTCGATTGTCTCTCCCACTAGCCTTTAAATCCCTCTCTCCTAGATGAGTGGATTGAGAGCGGGTGTGTGTGTGATCAGCCTGATGGTTTCCGGGGGCACTGCTGATTGAGACATAGGCCGCTCCCCACAATAGACAAAGTAGTCGAGAAAGAGAAAGAGAGAGGCAATCAAAGGTAGAGAGAGGGGGAACAGGATGGGAGCAAGACCAAGGCTGGGTTTAAACCATGCCTTCCCTGAGCACCACAGTTCTATACCACAGAGCATTCACAATGGCACCAAGGCCACAACTCCAGCACCATTGCTGCTTTTGCATTCTTAAATATATTTGACTCCTCTCCAAAAAACTGCAATCTAAAACTATGACGTTCAGCTCTAATAATATAATTGTAAAGAGCTGTAAAAATGAACGTGATAACGTAAAGGATTAATTCAGAAAGTTTAAAGTGTTAATTGTTCTTAATCATGATTAACGCATTTACCATTAATACCATTAATACCCGCATAAACACTGATTGGAAGGGCGAAATCTTTGTGATGCGTCCACCCCGGAGTCATTATTACACTAACAAACACCATAAACACATGTAGCAGGAATTCAGTGTCAGTGATAAAGTGATGGGGAAAGGAGCTCTTAATAATATTTGTTGTATAAAACAAGCCTAGATGGAACTTGTGACAAAGTATTTTTCAGGATGCATAAGGAGCATTTTAATTATAAAATATATATGAAATCGGCAGATTAAATTGAAAAATCTGAAGGAGCTCGGCCTGAAATGGCCCTTAAATGACTCCATCTGTGCAGCTTCCTTCTTGCCTTGCATAAATTCTAGGGATTCTCGGCAAAAGGCCTTAGAATGATTCACCCACTGAGCTTTCACTGTGGACTGTGTCATTTAAGGTCTGACTTAGCTCGAGGAATAGTGCAGGGACTGAAATTCCCTGGATGTGATGAAATGTGAGCTGTCATACTGCATGAAATTAACTTCAAACCAGGAAACAACCAAGGGGTCATATTTTAAGGTCTCATTTAGATCAAGGTTCCTGGTTGTTCATGTGTATGTATATTTATATATGTGTTTCTGTTTTAAAACTTGAAAAATTAATAGTGGTCCATTGTGGTACAGTGTACACAGTGGTACTCATTGATCATGCTATTTGAATAAAATAATGTTTTCTTTTATGAAAGATTTACTTGTTAATATGATGAACTGGTAGGGTAAAAATTGAAAAAAATTTAAACATTGATTTATATTGTTTTTGATCATTCAGCTTGATAAAATTCTACATTAAATATACAATCTGAGCAAGCAATATTTGAGAATTTGAATTGAATTCTAATAATTAATAACAATCTAATAATTCCCCAAAGCAATGAAGAAGACAATGACAAATGGAATATATTCATGCTTTGTCTTTAATCACTTCATAGAAAAGTAGCATCAGATTTTATTGAACACAATATACAATATTATTACCATACATTGTGTGAAACATTGAATATTCACCTGCAACAATGTGGGATTAACAGACGATAAAAACTCATCCCTCATGCAGATAGCACTAATTCTGTTGAATCCTTTTGGACACAAATTGGACCAAAAGATCTCAAACATATATTAACAAAGTTATACTGACAATTTGAATTTCAAAACTGCTAACAAGGTCAGAAAAATAGTTCACATTAGCACAAATAATTACAGAAGATCACATTGTCGTAATTATATCAATTTCACATTGTTGTTCAGAGGTTGTCATGTTTGTGACCAATTCCTCTCCTGTGAATTTAACACAGAATATGTGTATTCACAGGCCTTGTGTAAAACTTCGGAGCCATTTTAGCAATCTCCATTCAAAACGTTGTACAGTATATATTGGAGGGCCACATTTTGTGGAGAATCTTGTGAGATATTGACTTGTTACACCAAACAGTGATACACAAAGCTTCTAATACCTGACAGATGTCTACAGTATGCATTTATGTCTTATCTACAGGCTCTCCCCGTTACCAATGGGTTGTGTGTCTCATAGGCTACTGTTCTGGGCTGTTGAAAATTGTGCAATATATTCATACATAGTATATATAATATATTTATTTATATTAAAACATAAACAATATTACTAAATAAAACAGACTCAGTCGAAGAGCCCACTACACAAGAAACACCACCAATGTTTGGTAATGCAAGTGCATATAAATTAATTAATTTACAAAGAACCATTATTTCTTATGTACAGTTAACATTAATAAATACACTGTTATAAACAGTAGAGGACTGATTTGAGCACATATAAACAACGTGAATGGAAGGAGTCGTGAAAAGCTTGGGCTGGTGATTGAGCAGAGACACTCATACACACACACACACACACACACACACACACACACACACACACACACACACACACAAACAAACACAGTTTGTGTAGACATGTACATATTTGCGCACAAACATACTTTTGCATGCTACTTTGGCCGTTAACTGTTTCCACTGGTAAGACTTTGAGCATAAGGTAGTTAAAGTACCTCAAAGCATGGACTTCACACAAACATTAAGAGTGAAAATTGTATGAGACATACTGTAAAAATGACAATGTCATGAAATTCATTACTAAACTGGCATGTTGAAATCTGTTGAGGATAATTGTTGCAGTACTAGTAAAAGTTATTGTGTGTGACCACAGAGAGACAAGACTGTACATTTTCATATCTTTACATTTTTAGAACTGAAGCAGATACAGGCAGATTCCCTTCGCAAGATCTCACTATCAGATCTGGATAATTTCAAAAGAGAATCCTGTTCTACGAGAGGGGAAGAAAATCTATTTATGGCCATGATTTGTTTTCTTCTTTAACCCTGTGTTTAAAGTGACCCAATCATAAAATGGTAGAAGGAAGATTTTGTGTTTAGATTTGCAAGTCAAATGTGCTTGTACGGATCTGTTTAATAAGTGTCAAGGGTTAAAAAGCTAATTTGGATTGTATTTAATCTGTTCTCATGTTGGGGAGGTATGATTGTGATATGGGAGGAATGAAAATGGGTATTGTTGAAGTAAGGAAGACGACTTGGAAGCAACTTAATATTTACGTTAATAAATAGCTTTGGCTTCCCCTGCGATTTTAGTAAATTACGAGACCCCTTGTGATTTGATTAACATGTTCATGGATTTTGTCTTTTTTTTAAAATAATATAAATATGAAACTAAATAAATGGAAGTCAGGGTCTTAACATTTGAGGCCATTTAAAGCTTATTGTGCAACAATTGTCAATAATGTAATTACCTAACAAACCCTAATGTGGATGATACGTTTGATGTACTGTTATTTTTCTAAAAGAAGCAGAGTTTGTGCTCATAGTTAAAAAGTCTGACAAAACTATATTGAATAAAGAGAAAGTGCCTGTTTCATCAGAATATACATCTCTTATTTTTCTGATCATTTGTCAGATGTTTGGATTATTACGTTATATTGCCAAACAAAGGAAGACACTAAGTTCTCTCTCAAGCTTCAATATAAAACAATTCTGCATGTTCTGCCTGGTTTGCTTTAGAAAATGAAAAACATATCAACACACAGTTATACTAAAACGTGTTCAATAAATAAAAGATTATTAAAAAGACAATAGTAAAAAGGCACAAAGTCTTTAGACAAATGGTACAGAAAAGTAAACAATTTCTCTTTCTTTACAAATACTTGTTCTTCAGTAGTTCATGTTTAAACTCATAACACACCCATAGCTTTACAAAAAGTCTGTGTTGGTACAAAAAACAGACAAATCCTCTCAGTAGTGTCTACTCCTCAACGCCTGGTAAACAGACAAACAAACTGTCAATGTTGGCCCCAATCTTTCATGTTTATCAAAGTCGCCTGTCAATCTATCAGGTCCAAAATGTCTGCAGCATTTATTTCCTGAGAGCTCCTACCAAACCATCTCCAAACGTAAGTGCAAGGAGGGCAAGACATCCTCCTCCCAAGAGGGCCTAAAAAAGCACCCCATGTGGGCTTTTTTTTATAAAAAAAAAAAGCATCAATTGCAAGATTGCTTGTCTCGCAAGGGGAAAAACAGCTACCACCTAGTGATGGACGTAAAGGTCCTATGTGTCGACCGGTGAGGCGTCTTCAGTAACTATCTGAATGTGTGTGGTGGATGATTCCATTTCGTCTGCTCTTTCTTTATATTCTGCCTCCTCTTCCTCATCTTCCTGGCTCTGTTCGTCTTTTTCCGTGCCCTCCGAGTCCTCCTCCTCTAACGTGAGCTCAAACTGGAACTTGTCGGGCCCTGATCCACCACCGTTGCCCTCCTTGTCAGGCTGGTAGAAGGGTGGGGAAGGGCTCTGAGGAATCATACTCTGGTACCAGTTCCGATTATCCTCCAGTGTGTCCAGGATATCCTGGGCATCTGGATGCACCAAGTCAGCCCAGGTCTCCCACAGCGGGTGAACGATGTAGTCAATAAAACCCACCTAAGGAGATAGAAACGTATTAAATACAATATTCAAAACAGATTCTATAGTCTTCAAGGTAAACTGTTACATTTTAGACTGGTACCTAACCTGTGATTTCTCCACTGACGCTGTGTGTTTGTCACACATGGGGCTGATCTCCATGCCACGTTCCCTCTCTCTGTCGCCCTGGTGAAAGAACTCATCCATGATGCGGTCGGTCCATTGGCGGTACAGCTCCAGAGACTTGGTAGGATTGCTCAGGTCAGCACAGTGAACCATGTTCCTTAGAACCTGCAAAAACATCTCAATTCAGTTTTTCAGCCATGTAAACCTAATTAAGGCTAAGCATCTAATTGTTCTGGACACAGTTGGCCAATCCCAATTTCTCACAATCTTTTAATTATCTTTTATTATCTTAATCATCTCAAATTGGGTACAGTACACTAAGTGTAGAAAACAAAGGAGCAAGTTGGAGATGACATCATTAAATTACAATCAAAGACAAAGGGTCAGAGTGGGCCAGTTTCCTAATGATCCAATCTGGCTTGGACACCCTGAACTCTAATTAGTTTAATTAAGAGTAATTAAGGGGTAGGATGACCTGTACCTGTATCCTATCTGTGTAATTGTCCAAAAGCAGCACTCCTGAGCTGGTTACTTTCTTTGTCTCTACCATCGTCTTTAGATCAGCCAATAAGCTCATGTGCTTAGACATGTCTGTAGCCAGTACCTGAAAAAAGGACAAATTTAAGCATATAAAAATACAAATGTGGTTTCAAGTCAAATAACATTATATAACATGTCTGTAACAACCTGAACACATTGGTTACACCAACAAAAATCTTTTTATGGGTTAGATCAAACCGATCCTTATGGTAACAATTGCATGTTACAACGTTTTACAGTGTAGAAGGCTTTAGTACAGACTGAAGAATCTCACCATGTCAATGACCATCTTTCGGAGTGATTGCCTCTGTTTCTTGGTGAGGTTCTGGAAGATGTCACAGTTATCCTCCTGGAGCAGTTTGAAGCCCACGGCTAAGTGGTGGTTCTCCAAAACCGACTCATCATTATACATGAGTGCTAGCTCAGAATCTGAAAGAAATGCATAGATTGCAATCAATCCTGCAATGTTCCTCCATAAAAACTATCTTCAGAGTAGAGTTATAGTATGGGATCTCTGCAGTGTTGGAAACTCACTTGTATTGATGAGAAACTGGTTAGAAACACCTGGATGGTCCACATCATGGATGGCTGCAGCAAAAATAGCAGCCAGGATCTCAAGATCAGTGAAGACAGCCTGTTTAGGAAAGGAAAAATTTTGAATAGCTTGAAAGAAATAGTCCTTCCATGTAAAAAAAAGTTACTTTAAACATGATGGCTACTCATGCAAACTTGCAAAGAAGTGTTCTTACATCTAATGCAGGTGTGGACAGCAGAATGTGGGTTGACTGGGCCACATCAGCAGCATGGAGACTGTTGTGATAAGCAACGTCTTGGTGGTAGTGATCCTCCAGAGTCAACATATATGTCACAAATGCATCAGCTGGGATCTTAAACGTCTTAAGTAAGTCTCGTTCCTATTAAAGACAGAAGTAGTGCATTGATAAGGCAAATTAATCATTGCAAAATTCAGTAAGTTGTAGACTATTTTCTAAAAGAAAATCTGGAGGAAGGACTTACCTGGAAGATCGCATACATAATGCAGGTGAGAGGCCGATTGTTTGAATACTCTGAAACAGTAAAGATGTTCAGACCCCATTTGTTCAGGTCTTCTAATTCCTGAAACAGATGAAAGGGAATGAGTTCACCAGCAATTCTCAGAATTGAACAGCATGTCAAATAACGAGTAGCCGCCAGACTTCTCCCTACCTTTGACAGTAGATCCTCTTTGTCGGTTTTGACGCCAAAGCGAGCAGTGCTGCAGTTGAGGCCGGGCCCGTGGGAGACCTTCTTCACACCACTGATCTGAGTCATCAACTGCTTTTTCTTCTTCTCCCGGCCTTTTGGTGTAGGTGAGGGAATCTCAACATCATTCTGTTTGTCTGTGAGGAACAGCAGAACCCAACAGATTAGAACGACTCTGGTTGATTTCCTATTAATCATATAGCACAAAATGTGAGAAAACTAATTGGTAACGGAACCTGACAACTTAACGCCATGAAATTGAGATGTTTGTCAAATCTTTGTCTTTCTACCCATATCATGCGTACTAAGCTGAGAGTGTCATTTGTTGCCAGATCACATTCCAGAGTGCTAAATCTCTTCATTGTAGTTTTCACACAGACGAGACACATACATGCCCAAACAAAAGCCTATTGTTGGAAAACCGGTGGCCGCGTATCGAGTTTCCCTTAGTGACGCAAGTAGTCACCATTGGCCCAGCTGCAGCGTTACAGCTGAATAGCTCACATCGGCAGTGTAAATGTGCTTTTCACGCGGGGCTCGCCCCTCCTTTCCTTCTCCTCCTCTTCCACTCTCCATTTTCACTTTGACAGACCTGTCAACAAACTACTGCAGGGGACCCCATGTCTGTGCCTCAGACATGGGGTCGACCTTTGGCATCTCCAAAGGTCAACCTTCCGACGATATCACTTGACAAACAATCTTAATGGCAGCACAGCAAAGGCATATCTTGAGACTGAAATCAATTTAAGAAAAATAATCTCAAATTTTTTACTTTTTTTCCAATAAAAATATCCAAACATCATTTAAACAAAATACATTTATTTGGGAAGCCAAATTGCATCAGATATTAAGACTCGTTTTCAAATAAAATATCTTGGATAAAGTTACTTTTTATTTTAAGCATAAATCTAACAAAATGTAGTGAAAAATAAAAAAAATTCCAATGATGTAAGTAAAATAAACTTAATGTATTACTTGATGAATTTTCTGAAAACAAGACGTATTATCTTTTAAGTTGTAAATGTATCTTGTTTTAAAAATATTTAGATATTTTTAATGGAAATTAAGACACACGTATTAAGAAAATAATTTGTGCAGTGAATGCCTTATTCATAAAGCTTTATGAAAACAAATTATTACTGTTGAGGAATTTATTGTTCCTAGCCAGAGGGTTATGAGTTAACAGTATTCTTATTTCCATTTTTCAAGCCACGATTTAGCACAAAGTCAGCTCTCAGCCCCACAAGGCTTACTCAGTTACTCAGATAAAGGTGTTCTCTCTTGCTGAAAGAGTGTGATAATGCCTGGTAATAGCCTCTGTTGTCTTGAAAATGAGAAGAGGTGAAATATGAGGATTGATTAATTCATTATAGTCATTATCCTCTTCACTCATGTGCCTCTGTTAAACAATAACCAGTGCCGTATTCACCACAGCAGTCATTCAGATGGGTTTCTATCATCTCTGATGACTACAAGACATGTGAGGAAATCCCATTAAGATGATAGCCTGTTCACGTGGAAAGGGAAGGAGATGAGGGAGCCCTTGTTTCTCTTTAATCATTCTTGTTGTGGTAAAGATGCAGCTGATCAAGAAAAAATGCCTCCTATCAGATCCTTGTGAAACATTAGCTGTGCTCATTACAGCCAATTTGCTTGTTTTCACACAAATATCTATCACAGCTATTTTCCTTACTCCTCTTATGCTCTCAGGATTCATTGTCACATGTCACCCTTCTCATCTCCAAAACCAAACAACCAAAGGCAAGCCACATGTGCAGGCTGTGTGTGCAGATACAAGATATGAATGACAGAAAGTGAAAGGTAAAGAGACATTATGTTTGGGACAGATTTTATCTCGCTTTATCTGCTCTACTTGCTTGTTTTGATGAAGACAGGCAGAGAACAGTGAAATCAGAGAGGCATAAATAGAAAAGTCACACATGACGCAGTTTTAACACAAAATCTCAGAAAAAATCAAACCAATTTAAGGCCTATATAATCCTGCAATGCAGATGGCAAATCCTTACTGTCAAATTACTTACTGTGTGTAAATTTTTTCCACAGAAATGTACGAAAATCTTTATAATCATTATATTTCAAATCTCATTCATTTTCACACTGCATAAATATTTTGCTTAATCTATATTTTGGGGTTTTGTTTATGGTAAAAACATGCAACATTTCTTAAAATAAGATACATTTTGAGAAGCAAAATTGCAAAATATATTACAACTTATTTTTCAGAAAATATATATCTGAAATAAAGGTTATTTTTCTCACATTTGTTTAGGTCAAAACAAAACCTTTGGAGGAAAAAAATAAATAAGTCTTAATATTTAACAAATTTCTTTCTTCTCAAGTAAATGTATCTCATTTTAAGAATGTTTAGATATTTTAACTGGAAAACAAGACTAATTATTTTTTGTTCAGTTTTTGTTGAGTTTAGTTCAAAATGAGTTTTTTTTATACCAACTGCGTTTAATAGCACAATGCGACAGCGAAAAGGTGTGAATCGAGTGTGTGCGTATGTATTTGTGTGTCAGCACAGAGCATGTGATAGCATCTTCATAAGAGCACAGAAGCTTGATGAGTCACAGGTTCTCTTGCCTGTATGTTCAGAGCTGGGGGGTTCCACCGTCAGCATTGCTGTACAGCAGGATCCCATCCCCCACAGTCTCCCTCCCCTCTAACTCTTCTCTCTATTCCACCCTGCCCTCCCTCTTCTCCAACTGCTGCATTGGGGATCTCTCTCCACTGTGCAAAAATGAGTCAGGTGCCATCTCACGATATTCCACAAACAAAACAAGACTTTATACTGTGTGCCTGGTCTTTTAATGCACAATTGGTTTCCTCCTTTCACAGAAAATGTATTTATCTAATTTCCTTCTCTTTTCTGTTTCATCTACTGTCTTTTCTCTTTTGCTTATCTCTAGTCTTCAACATCTGTCAGTTCAGTTCTGAAAATGACACTGCCCAAATTCGCTCCACAATAGCTTGTGTATAGCCAATGTTGAGCAATAGCTGTGTGTATATGTTCAAGTTCATGTAAGAGTGAAAGTATTCGTGATTACCTAGGAAAGTGTTGGAGATGAACTCCGACACCTGGTTGCCAGATCTGCTCATCTCCGAGAGATGGGTCAGCTCCCTGTTCAACATTCTTTTGAACTGGAAAAGACAGAGAGGGAGATACATTAGTCAAAAACCCGCAAACAGGTTTAACCTAAAGAGTATTTATTAGGGTTACCACTCTACTATGCACTGCAAAAAACACTGTTAACATTTATTATGTATGTACATGCATTGGCATGTTATAGGTGTTTCATTGTTTAAATATATTAAATAAATGTCTTATAAATATTGCATATCTTAATATCTTGTCTTAAATATCTCATACCGATAATCATCCAGTATAAAATGCAGATGCGTAGAGAAAAAGACTAAAAAGGTAGACAATGGTTGAGAAATCATATTTGTATATTGCAAATATATTTTTTTAAACAATGTAAAGATTATACAGAATGTATAATATGTACCACAAGCAATTTTGTGGTTCCAGAAAGATGCAATGTTGGCGAGAAATAAATAAACAAATGCATATATAATTAAATAAGTAATAAATGGCAGCCATATCCTGCGCCACATCTTCGGCTTTAATAGAATAAAAGGATAAATCACAAAGGCAACCAATAAAGCTGTGCTTTTGCCAACCAAATCAACATCTCAACCAAATTAAAACAGATTCATGTGAAACAAAGAGCCAAAAACAGTGCTCAGATCTAGACATTCCAACACAGGAAACCACACAGAAAGACGTGCAGTAGGTATTCCTCCTCACTGTCTTTCCAGACCACCATCAGACCGCACACCAAAACCATGAGCCACTAAACAAACAAAAACAGCTTATAAGCCACCATACACACCTTAATGTAACCCCAGGATACAGAGAGAAGGTAATTGGCCTCAGGCATTTTGGATCGTATTTAATCTCCCGAAATCCACAACAGCGCACTCCTATACCACAAAGGGAAACAGCCAGAGAGAGGCAGACGAAAGGGATTCTTCTAGTTGGGAAAACGAAAAATCCCCTCTTCTCTCCTCTACTCCTGTGCTTGGTATGGATTAATAGCTGAGGAGCAGACACAAGCAGTCATTGTCGCTGTGGCGGCTCTTAGCTAAATTGCTCAAGCGTATACTCTCCATGGCTGCGGATAGGAGGGGGCCGAGAGTGGACGCTAGCCTGAATGGGAGCACCCTTCATAGGCTTGAGGATCCGGAGTGCGGCCAGAGCTGGAACTAAAGCAGAGGGTCTGGAAATGCCAATGAATTATGGAGAAGCTAAAGCAGCGGAGCGAAAGGGAGGGAGGGATAAGGGAAAAAACACTGGGATGCTCATCTGGCTGGAGGGGGGTCTTCCTCTGTTGGATTAGCGCCGCTCCAATACTGCAGTACATTCTAGTTCTCTCATCATCTTTCTCTCTCTCTTTCTGCTAGCCTCCCTCCCTTTCTCATATCTCCCCCATTCTCTAGTCTGTCAGCCCCAGCAACACGCTTCACACAGCACATATGATTTGACAGAGAGATGGGAGAGGAGGGGGGAGCCCCCTGCTTTGTTATGCAGGGAAAGAAAGAGTGAGAAAAACACATATAACGGAGGTCTAAGGATGCCCTCACCTTATTGTGAATGATTCATCAACCCTCATCTTTGAGGGATTCCTAATAGAATAAAACATTAAGCCCTTTTATGTCCGCTAAGCAGTCATAATGCTACAAAAGCGACATGAGAAGGATGGGGAGAGCTTTTGATGAGCCTGAGTTCTCTCTACTCCATTCGAGTTTTCAACCAGTGAACCTTTTTTATTTAATTCCCATAATGCATGAAGCTGCCATAATAACCACATCATATGAAGCCATGTGCTATTTTTACTTTGGAGGGATGTGGGAAAGAGAGCGGGGGAAAGGAGAGAAGGAGACACTTTTTGTCTTTTTTTTGTGACATCCAAACACCCCCCTTCCCATACACCATCTGCACGAACACCAACATCCCAACGACACGGCAACAGCATCATGTGACACGGGCTGTTGTTGTGGTTTCCCTCTCCCTACCTTCAAAAGATTGCTGCCTGGTGATCATGAGGACACCATTGCATTTCAATAACATCAACTATATACTGCTAAATCAAGCCCCAATTAATTTGAGTGGGGAGAAGGCAGACGGCCAAAATCAATGAGGTGTCCTTGCTATAGCCCACAGGACAGAGTCCAATGACAGGGAAAGCCCCGGCAGATATGACTGATAAATGAATTGTTGGCTGTCCTAATAATCGTGTTCGCAGATGACTGATAACCCTACAAGAAAATGGTGCATTTCTGAGCCAACAGAAAGTAGATTCACAATGATTTATCACTTATATACAGTGTCAGTAAAAAGTACAAGGGTACTTTGGATCTAATACCTGGATTTTTGATTAAGCCCATGCACACTGAAAATGTTTTAACCTAAATTAAGCTTCATATGGTAACATCTAAATTAACTAGTTTGATTAAAGTCAAAAATATTATTTATAATTATTGAATCAACCTGAAAACATTAGGTTACACCATCAAACCTAGCTTCTTAAGGTCACAATTGCACGTTACCACTTTTCACATTGCAGTCTGCTTAAATACACAAACAATGATTGTGCAACTGCACTGTGGTTAACGTGTTATGAAAGGTGTTTTTTGACTCTAAACGCAAGGAAGTTGGTCTCAGATTTGCAAAAAATATCCAGAGGAGAATTGAGGAGGAGCTAATACGATTTCAGATTATCTTCAGAACTGAGAAAGTGTGTGTATGTGTCTGTTTTTACTCGTGCGGTTGCATGAGAAAAACAGAGTGGGAGGGAGAAAGAAGCAAAGAGAGAGAGGGGAAAGAGAAAGATGAACCTTTTAAAAAACTAGTGGAGAATCTCTGCATTATGCTGCAGTGGGGGTTCCTCGGCTGTGAGTGAGGCATCTAGTCAGTAACAACTCTGATATATCAAAGATGCAGTGCTTTCCGCATCTCACATTTCTGCTTATCATCTATATCAATAAATCCACGTGAGTGTCTCTCTCTAAGCTCTGAGAGAAACATGTCTGTAGGGGGCGGATATGCACTGACTTTTGCTCTAAGATCAATGAAGGTAAATGAAGGTAGAATTTCATTCACAGAGACCTTCAATCTTCATTCAGGAGAGAGATACCTCAAAGACTCTAATAAAGATAATGTATTCCATCAATTGATTGTAGCTTTTGATGTCACTGTTATTACTCTCAAATTGTAAAACAATTGTTCCTCAACTTCAGTTGTGATTTGTGTGAAGTCCCCATGAGGGTGATTAATGTTACCTCTGGTGAACTTGGAGTTTGTTCTTCTCTACTCTGATGTACTTTTAGATGCACTAAGAAGAACTGATGACAATCCAATGTACCATAAGGCTAACTAAGATTCCAGTCATAATTTCCCTTATATTGTATAAGACTTGTTATAACTCAATTTAAATAATCAAATAAAAACATTGATACTGTAATCACAGACGAGTAACGTTTACTTGTAACTAGTTAACATTACTTAAAAAATAAGTTCTGTTTACTTGAGCCAAATAAGTATGTTTATTTGAAAAAAAGTATGCAAACCAATTGCCTAAACAATTATAAGTATGTCAACTAATTTGATGCATGATACAGTATTGCTTGTGTACTTCGTATAGCGACAAAACACAATATTGTTTAGTTGTTAACACTTTACATTAGGGTTCTGAAACGTTAACGTTAGTTAATGGGTAATTATGTAATGACATTGAACAATATTTCTTACAGCATTTATTTATCTTTGCTAATACAAATTTATAAATATACTATTGTTTACTGTTAGTTTATGTACATGCATAATGCATTAACTAATGTTAACCTGTACAACTTTTAGTGTTAAAAATGTTTTAGTGTATACAGAAATTCACATTAACCCTTAAACACTTATCTCTGGTCTTTAGAGACCTGGGACCTCATTCCACCCCCTGTACCTCATCCATTTACAAGGGAAATTAGTACTATATTCATACAAATAAACACTATATCACATTGATTTTCTGTGAATAATCAGTATCCCATCTGTGTGTACTGTACAAGTACATATTATAATTATTATTTCTTACTCAAGGTGGTGCTGCTGTTTCAGTGATTGATTTGATTTATATTTGACATAATGCTAGCTGATGTAGAAACAACATTGAAGTAAACTACAGCAAATGTAACACATGAACAGTATGATATGACTATTGTCATTTGGGTCTTCTACTGAAATAATGTAAGTTGTTCATCTATTTAGACTCAATAATTGCCTGAGAAAATATGTGTAACTTATGTGTAACTTAGGTGTAGCTGATGTGTATCTTATATGTAGATTATGTGTTACGTGTAGCTTAATATGTGTTTGACACCCAGTGTGAAAATAATGAATCCTGTTCTATATTTGTTGCATTACCTCTTTGATTTATGTCAAATAAAACAGCAACATTTCTAAAAAATATACAATACCGGTCAAAAGTTTTTTTTTTCATTTATTTCTCCATATAGATAGGCTATTGGAAAGCTATATAATTTATTTGTATCCTGTAACTAGCTTTGAGGCTATGCCATATTATTTCCTCCACTAGTAGGCAGTATAAATCCACAGGCATTCAGTCAGATAGATTTGTGTGGTCACCTCACACTGTTAGCCAGCGGCATGTACAATCAATTTGTTCTGTCGCCATGACCTTGTCTGAAGTATCAATGTGTTTGATGTAGGACAAGCAAGTCAATAAACTATCAAAAGTACATTTCACTTTCATTTTTCCTCAGTCAATCATTATCTATTTTTCACTTTCCACATTTCTGTAATTAAAGTAAAATGTAAATGGCATCATCTACAGTAATTTTTTAATTACAGCTGTCGAAATGTAGGAAAACCCCCCATCCTTTTCTTCGTCAGAAACTGTGGGAGTTTTTATTGCGCTAAATGATGTCATTTGAGAAACAGATTATTGCAAAATCTGCAAATTCTGCAAAGCCGTTGATATATGACTGAGTGATGATCTTTGAAAGAAAACTCTGAAAGACTGTGATGCACGTAGAGATGACAAACTAGTTAACTGGTATATTAAATCGGCACCATCAATAATGACATAATAGCTTCTGATGAAAGCAGGAACTATTGTGTGCCAACTAATACTGCCTGAGGATATAAGCCCAGTGCTTTACTTCTTCTATATTTCTCAAGAACAAGTATGTGTCTAGTATGTGTGTGTAAAATTAGAGACACAAGTACAACATATGGACTGAGTCAATTCATTAATAAGTGAATTTAGTTGATTTAATCATCTCCCTAGAGATAGGCTAAGCCCCTATACACTAAAATTATAGGTTGTAAAAACCTGAAGCCAAATGTTAATGAATTATTGAGATTTGATTTGTGATTATCAGGCACAAATTAAGAAATAAAAACTCTATTTATCACATCCAAACATTTTAATGTTACTGAACACGCAAACAAGATGCGTGAGCTCTTAGACAAATACAACCACAACTATGCAAAATTATTTAAAATTAAGCATGGACCACCGAATCAGTAGTTTGACCTGATAGGATATTCAAAAAGTTTAACAAGTTTTCAGACATTATAAAGCTGAGACTGTCTAACATTTTATCCAATTTACAACTTTTAAACACATGAAAAACACTGTAGATCTTTCTCAGTGTTCACTTTAACTTAAACTATTCAAACTACTTATTTGAACACTTTATCCACACCGTCCCACATACAACATACAAAAATATGGTTCTTTCCCAGTGTTCATCTATAAAGCACACTAGTCATGAGAATAAAAATAAAGATATAAAAAGTTATTTGACCCAATAGGTACCTTATGTCCTCTTACAGTAACATCAAGAAACAAATGAACAAGCTATAAAAGCCTATATTACGGACATACAAAAGGATTCTCACCTTTCTCCAGCAGTTAACTTTTCCAATCTTTCTCTGCTCTTTCCTTTCAAAGCAGCAAGCTCCCATTTTAAGTGAAGTTAAGTTCGGTATGTCCTGCTCACTGCAAGTATGTGCCACTCTGGCTGTCTTGAGTCTTGAGGTTCGCCGTTTGACAGTCGCAATAGTGTTACTGACTAATTTTGAGCTGTGAGTGCTGACTATCCTTCTGTGTGAGAGTGTGTCACTGTATACACACACTCCCCCTCTCAGTGGGACCGCCTTCTTCTCAATCACACACACACACACACACACACACACACACACACACACACACACACACACACACACACACACACACACACACACACACACACACACACACACACACACACACAAATTCTTACCCCATTGCAACATAGTTTATATGGTAAACAGTCAGCTCTGGAGTCAGATCAAGCCTACTGATGCCATCTCTGTAAGTCATCAGAGCAAAAAGCCAGGGGGATCTGGGGAAACCCTAACTTTCAAATCACAAAATGATTTAAAAGTTGTTTTAAGATTAAAAGTAGAACCTGTGAGGTGCTAAGATAGAGAAACACCGAACCATGCCAAACTGTGATGAAAATGAAAATCTATATTCAGAAAGTTGCACCACAGCGATAGGAAAGAAAAATCACAGCTTTAATATCTCAATTGTTTCGCCTTGCCAGTAATGAGATTACGTGCACTGCAAAAAAAACAATAAACTATTCGCAAAGAAAAAAAAAAAACTTGATTCAAAGGGAAAACAGGTTTATTTTTCTTACGCCATTGCAAATAGTTTTCCGTCTTCTTTGTTTTAAGCATAAACCCCACACGATTTTTTTAGATTGTTCTTATGTCATTCTGTTTATCAAGTAATTTTTATTGTTTTAAGAATGTTTAGATATTTTTCACAGGCAATAAGACAAAAATACTCTAAAATAATTGTTTTTGTGTTTTGGCAGTGTGGAGAGGAAATAGAGACTACTCTTTCTCAGATTTCTTTCTTCCGAGGAAAATACTGAGAATTGTATGTATCTCTTTAGAGTTTCAGAAAAGATCTCAACAATATCTCAATCTGGATTTGTCAAGTTTTGATTGCAAGCTTAATTAAAAGTCAGAGATTTCAATATGAACTCAAATTATATATATATATATATATATATATATATATATATATATATATATATATATATATATTAAACAATTACATTCTTTTAAGACCAAATTATTTGGACAACGCTATCCACATTAATTTAACTGTACAGCTCTACACCCTTACTTTATGGCAACAACTGGAATTTTAAAAGAAACTTCAGAGCCATTATTAATGAAACATAACTGGTAACTAACTACATAAAGTCTTCTGACCAAAGAAAGTAGAAAAAAAAACCTTTGTGATATAACATTTTCCTCTGGATTCACATTAAGGGAAATTATCATTTTATAGAATTTAACTGAGCTTTATCTAAACAGTCAAAAAAGGAAGTTCACAGACAATATATGTAAACCACCATGTTTCCTCTCTTAGTTGTCAAAACTGCTCAATTCAAATATTTCCCATCAGGTCTGGGGTTCATGGCCATGGACTTAAGTAACTCTTTAAACAATACTTTGGACATGCTATCACTGCAGAGTGAAACTGCAATTTGGTTACCTTAAATGGAATGTCTGGTTGGGAATGCCAAGGTAAAGCATTTGATATATCAAAAATGTTGGCAGAGGAACCCTGAAACTGCTATAGATTTCGCTCTCTCTCTCTCTCTCTCTCTCTCTCTCTCTCTCTCTCACACACACACACACACACACACACACACACACACACACACACACACACACACACACACACACACACACACACACACACACACACACACATGTTGTGTTTCCATGTTTTATGGTGACTTTCCATAGACATAATGGTTTTTATACTGTACAAACTTTATATTCTATCCCCTAAACCTAACCCTACCCCTAAACCTAACCCTCACAGAAAACTTTCTGCATTTTTACCTTTTCAAAAAACATAATTTAGTATGATTTATAAGCTGTTTTCCTCATGGGGACCAACAAAATGTCCCCACAAGGTCAAAAATTTCGGGTTTTACTATCCTTATGGGGACATTTGGTCCCCACAAAGTGATAAATACACGCACACACACACACACACACACACACACACACACACACACACACAGAGCTGAAGAGTAAGGCAAACACATCAGGTGGCACAAATGTTTAAAAAGGCCAGTTAAAGGTCAGACGTCCTGTTACTGCCTGTACACCATTGATGGCTATCTTTATATTTTATTCCCACAAACACTTATACAAAAGCTTTGAGAATATAAGTAGCTCTTTTGATGATTACACAACCTTTGCTGGAGGCTTTATGTATGTCACCTACAGTATATGTGTCACCTTTCCCTACATGTGTGTAAATGTGGGACATTTCAATCCAAAATCTGTCTCAGCCAGCATGAACTGCAAAAAATAATTTTGTTTATCAATATAACAACAATAACAAATATCTAAACCTCCTCAAAATAAGATACATTCACTTGAGAAGCAAAATTGTGTAAGAATTATCTTCAGAGAATAAATCTTGAATTAAGTATATTTTTTGTCTCCCATAGTTCAGATGCTCTTTCTTGATTTAAAGGGTTAGTTCACCTAGAAATGGAAATTCTCTCATCATTTATTCACCCACATGCCATCCCAGATGTGTATGAACTTCTGTCTTCTAATGAACACAAACAAAGAGTTTTAGAAGAACATCTCAGCTCTGTAGGCCCATACAATGCAAGTGAATTGTGGCCAGAACTGTGAAGGTCCAAAAAGCATATAAAGGCAGCATACAACTTTTTAATTCCAGTGGTTAAATCCATGTCTTCAGAAGCAATATGATAGGTGTGGGTGAGAAACAGATCAATATTTAAGTCCTTTCCTAATATAAATTCTCCTCCCTGCCCAGTAGGTGGCGATAAGCAGTAAGAATGCAAGAAGAATGTGAAAGTAAAAGTAGAGATTAGCTGTAAAAAAAAAAAAAAAGACTTAAATATTGACCTGTTTCTAACCTATGGATTGAAGGTCCAAAAAGCATATGAAGTAATCCATACAAAGTTCTAGCCAACATGCACTTGCACTGTATGGACATACAGAGCTAAAGAAAGTCATAAACATCTCGGATGGCATAAGGGTGTGTAAATGATTAAATCATTTTCAGAGAGAAATAGCTCCTTAGGGTAACATCTGCGGGTTACCACTTTTTACAAGAAAAAAATAGCGATCAAGAAAATGATTTTGCAGTGTGACATGTGGGTCACCCTTAAATATGACTGAGTTCGGGAGTGAGTGTGTATTCATTCCTATTGTCTGCAGTGAAAGTCCCCCCGCTGCAGTGTATGCCTGTTTGACGTCAGCAGAAGGAGAAACAAACAGGGAGTGCGGCCTTACTCCCATTGTAGTCTGGACCCGGCGAGAGCTTAGGAAGGAGACAGGAAACCTGAGTCACAGCTACAGGACACACACACACATGCCGTGGAGCTATGCACAGTATCAGATCAGATGACAGTAGTCACAGTGGTGTGAAAACAACACACAATATGTTTAAAAGTGTAAAACAGATGGTCTGGCAAACAATACAGGCTGAAACATCTCTGTAACACTAAATGCTACACTGACAGAGTTTCTGCTTGGCATGTCAGCAGATATACTGCAAAAGGAAGGAAGGAAGACATTTACACTACCAATCAAAAGTTTTGAAAAACTTGACTGAAATGTTTCTCATGATATAAAAAATCTTTTGATCTGAAGGCCTGTGCTTAAATGTTTTATATTTGTTTTGTAGACAAAAATATAATTGTGCCACCATATTAATTTATTTAATTATAAAACACAAATTTAATCTAAAAATAAAAAAGCTTTTGAAATTGATGATTTGGGCCAAATAATTAAGAAAAGCAGCCAATAAGTGCCCAACATAGATGGGAACTCCTTCAATACTTAAAAAGCATCCCAGGGTGATACCTCAAAAAGTTGGATGAGAAAATGTCAAGAGTACATGTCTGCCAATTCTAGGCAAAGGGTGACTACTTTGAAGATGCTAAAATATAGCACAGTTTTGATTTATTTTGCATTAAGTACAGTAACACCAACAAAATTAATTTTAAAAGGGTTAGATAAGGTAGAAATAGCTCTGTAAGGTAACAACTGCATGTCTTTTAAGTTTTTTTTGAAAGAAACTGGAAATTGCACCCCAATGAGTTCTTTTGAAATGCGGGATACTGCGGTAAGCCCTATAATCCTGCATTTCCAAAGAACACATTGGGGTGTGAAAAAAAACTTCTTGCCAAGAAAAGGCATGCTAAAACCTGTTTAACACACAAAGAAGACTGGCTAGCAAATTTATCTGTAGTATGTAGGAGACTGCTAGGGAATAATGTGATGTGACATTTCTACTGAAGCCTTTATACTTCAAATACTTCTGAAAATGCAACCAAAGTGACTCCGTTTAATATATACTTAATGAAAAGTCAATTTGTTAGTAGGTATGAAACTCTTTCAGAATTTTAGAAATTGCCAATTTCAAATCTGGCAAATTTTTCACATAGTCAAATGTACAATAGTAGGCAAACTAGACTCCTTTCAGTGTAAATGAGCTGCCCATGTGGACTGCTAGAAAATAGCAGCCTAAATTCTTAATGCAAGTTTACTGGCACAGAGACTGACTCTCAATAGCCTCATTCACAAAACAGCCAGAAAGAGCAACAAGAGTTGACAGACAACCAAAAACAGGGTCTAAACCAAAGTTAAAAAGTTCTGCTTTAAATTATACATAATTTTATCAGACACATTTATCCAAAGTGACTTAAAGTGCCTTTAATCTACTCATTTAATCAGTATGTCCCCTGGAAATCAAACCTTTGACCTTGGCGTTCCTCACATCATGCTTCACCAATTGAGCTATAGCAACACTTCAGTGTGCGTTCATCCTCAACAGAGTTTCTACAGCTTCCAAAAGGATCTCTTAAAGTGCACATATGCGTTAGTGTAATGTTCTGTTGGAGGGCCTTCTCACCTTGTTGGAGGCCATGTCGCTGACGGAGCGGTATGTCTGGATGGTTTCCAGCTGATCCAGACACCAGTCCAGCTCCTCCATGGTCTCCACGGCCAGCTTCTGGTAGGATTCGTCTGGATAGAGACACACAGAAACAGGGGCACCATGAAAATCCTGCTGCATGGCCACTTGAGCACAGCCCGCCAGATGATCCTTCATTCTGGGCTTTCACACACACACACACACACTCGCGCATACACACACTACCAGACTGTATGAGAGAGTGAGAGCGGGTCCTGCTGAGTGCTAGCTGTGAGAGCCCCCCCGCCCCGCTTGCGCCCTCTCATTCGTACTGGTGCTTGTGGTTAGTTGATACTGCCTCTTTGGCACAGTGCCCCTTCCTCACACCCTCCTCCCTCTTTTGGTGTCGCTCTCTCTCTGTGTGCCACTCTCACTCGTGTCCGAGAGTTGGCTGTAGTGGGGTGATAGAGGCTTGGCTCTGTGCTTTTCCCTGCCATTCTATGTTTCTATCCAAGACCATGTTTGGCATCACTCTTTCTTCCATCCCCTCCCCCTCTTTATCATTTCTGATTGGTGTAAGCTCTGATGTCAATAGAAAGGAAGACAAAGAGGGTTACTTTGCATAGCTTGCTGTACAGACTCCCACATAAACACACACAAGCGACTTCCTCATTTTGAAAATTACAAACTCCTAGGCAGGAAACTTACAAATGACACACACAGTAAATTAATCTGAATCAAAGTCATATTTAGAATCAGAATGAGCTTTATTGCCATATCCACTAACACATACAATTTTTGTCTTGGTGACAGAAGCTTCCAGTGCACAGACAACACAACAAGAATAGAATAAAAAGCGAATAGAAAATATAAGAAATACACAATAAGTCAAACAAAGGGAGTTCAAAACAGACTACAGATCCCATCAAGCCTTGCTCATTTTACACCTATGTGTGAAATTCTGAAGGATCGAACTCTCACCTCCTATTGGATGAAACACACGACAGAACGCGTCCCTCAGTCATTGAGAGTATAATACCCGGAAATTCCTTCTATGCTTTGCTTCCAGCGACAGTATTCGCCATGTCTAGTTGCAGCCCTGCTGCTCCCAGGTGTAGCCTCACTGCCCAAGGAAGTAACGCATGTATCTGAATTTTGGCTATACAATCTCCGTCTTGCTGGACGAGCTGAGATTTGTCAGTGTTCCACCGAGCATGCTTACGGATCTGAAGGAGACCGCTGAGAAATCCGCGTCTCACCCATTTGCCTGCAGAAGCGAAGAAAAGAGAATTCTCTTCCCTCTTCAACCGAGTCAACTTTGCTGATTTCTCCACCAGCCCACCGAGAATCAGCCGCCATACCGCCATCCGACAGAGTGAGGAAACGGCCACCTGTCAGCATCCGAGCTTCGAGGAACCGAATTGTAGTCAAACGACGGACGAACACACATTCTAGCTGAGTCCTCACGCAAATCAAGTAAGAGGTTTACGTCTGGGCAGAGATAGATTATTATAGATTAGGTAGGGTTATTCTTGTGTATCAAGGGAAGTTTATGGATCGCCAAGTCCACTCATTGCTGCTAATACTACTCAAGGTATAACTGTAACTTACTGTTACCACAAATGAGATTTGCTGTGCTGTCGTCTAACCATGTTGGACTGTTCGTGCATTTCCGCCATCACGGGTGAGACCGGCATACTGAGTTATCCATTATGTCCATAAGTTATCATACCAGCGAAGACACATTTTGAACGGGCAGATGCCCGTTAACCAGTCTCTCCGCCCACATTCGCGGCAAAATTCTCTGGCCGGAAACCTCGCATACTCCATGAGAGCAATATCTGCCATTTTGTGCACTCCTCTCCTCACTCACACACACACGCACGCACGCACTCACGTATGCACGCACCTTCCTCTCATGTATTATATGCTTATATGTCACCATATCTAATCATGTTACTGTTTAGTTTGTAGTTGGAAGTCGGAAGTTTATTGACTGCATTATATTGATTATTAATTCATATTACAGCATCAATAAACTTTGTTATACTTTAAAGAGAAGTGTTTTGGTATTTTTCTGCATGCACCTGTGTCAAGGGCTGGCAGGGGATGTCAGTGCTCAGATTGAAGCCTTCACTTTTCTCCTTTTGAATGTCAATGTTCTCCGGACGTCGACTGTACTAAGAGAACAAACCTAAAGTGAGCTATTCTGTCTGGTTATTAGTCCCTGATTCCAGGGTGGTTCCCCGGTGATATTAATCCTTATTGATTATTAATATTCTATTGATTTTGATAATTATCATTGATGATTGTTGAATTGAAGGATCAATAAGCTAATGTTAATTCTAATCAATGTTCTATTGATTATAATAATTAATAATTATCTTTGATCATTTTTAATTATTGCTAATAACCAAACCCGCTCCTGAACGAAGTGCCCAACATATCTATCTACAGTGAGGAAAATAAGTATTTGAACACCCTGCTATTTTGCAAGTTCTCCCACTTAGAAATCATGGAGGGGTCTGAAATTGTCATCGTAGGTGCATGTCCACTGTGAGAGACATAATCTAAAAAAAAAATCCAGAAATCACAATATATGATTTTTTAACTATTTATTTGTATGATACAGCTGCAAATAAGTATTTGAACACCTGAGAAGATCAGTGTTAATATTTGGTACAGTAGCCTTTGTTTGCAATTACAGAGGTCAAATGTTTCCTGTAGTTTTTCACCAGGTTTGCACACACTGCAGGAGGGATTTTGGCCCACTCCTCCACACAGATCTTCTCTAGATCAGTCAGGTTTCTGGGCTGTCGCTGAGAAACACGGAGTTTGAGCTCCCTCCAAAGATTCTCTATTGGGTTTAGGTCTGGAGACTGGCTAGGCCACGCCAGAACCTTGATATGCTTCTTACAGAGCCACTCCTTGGTTATCCTGGCTGTGTGCTTCAGGTCATTGTCATGTTGGAAGACCCAGCCTCGACCCATCTACAATGCTCTAACTGAGGGAAGGAGGTTGTTCCCCAAAATCTCGCAATACATGGCCCCGGTCATCCTCTCCTTAATACAGTGCAGTCAGCCCTGTCCCATGTGCAGAAAAACACCCCCAAAGCATGATGCTACCACCCCCATGCTTCACAGTAGGGATGGTGTTCTTGGGATGGTACTCATCATTCTTCTTCCTCCAAACACGGTTAGTGGAATTATGACCAAAAAGTTCTATTTTTGTCTCATCTGACCACATGACTTTCACCCATGACTCCTCTGGATCATCCAAATGGTCATTGGCAAACTTAAGACGGGCCTTGACATGTGCTGGTTTAAGCAGGGGAACCTTCCGTGCCATGCATGATTTCAAACCATGACGTCTTAGTGTATTACCAACAGTAACCTTGGAAGCGGTGGTCCCAGCTCTTTTCAGGTCATTGACCAGCTCCTCCCGTGTAGTTCTGGGCTGATTTCTCACCTTTCTTAGGATCATTGAGACCCCACGAGGTGAGATCTTGCATGGAGCCCCAGTCCGAGGGAGATTGACAGTCATGTTTAGCTTCTTCCATTTTCTAATGATTGCTCCAACAGTGGACCTTTTTTTCACCAAGCTGCTTCGCAATTTCCCGTAGCCCTTTCCAGCCTTGTGGAGGTGTACAATTTTGTCTCTAGTGTCTTTGGACAGCTCTTTGGTCTTGGCCATGTTAGTAGTTGGATTCTTACTGATTGTATGGGGTGGACAGGTGTCTTTATGCAGCTAACGACCTCAAACAGGTGCATCTAATTTAGGATAATAAATGGAGTGGAGGTGGACATTTTAAAGGCAGACTAACAGGTCTTTGAGGGTCAGAATTCTAGCTGATAGACAGGTGTTCAAATACTTATTTGCAGCTGTATCATACAAATAAATAGTTAAAAAATCATATATTGTGATTTCTGGATTTTTTTTTAGATTATGTCTCTCACAGTGGACATGCACCTACGATGACAATTTCAGACCCCTCCATGATTTCCAAGTGGGAGAACTTGCAAAATAGCAGGGTGTTCAAATACTTATTTTCCTCACTGTATATATGTATATATATATATATATATATATATATATATATATCTATATATATATATATATATATATATATATATCCGTAAGTACAACTACAAATCTGTTATATACAGATAATGCAAGGGAATGTAATGGTAGAAGAGGTAGGATATGTTGGATAAATAAGGATAAAAAAATGTTGTCTTCATTATGTTGTAATCCATGCATCTTGTCGTGGTAATCCCTGTAATTTCTCATCATTTGAGTTTCAGCTTGATTTTCTTCATCAGTAATTAAATTCAAAGTGACTAGGAAAAGTTATAACTGGTTGTAATTTTGGCACAACTTTGATTTTTACTAGGGCTTTCAATTGATAATTTTTTTTTTATTTAATCATTTTCTGAAGTGCCAACCCCTCTACGTTCTGTGGATATTATTATTTCTGGATTGTGCATTGTGCACCATGTGTGTGGTCACACTACTTTTTCTCTGTTTGAATAGGGAGTGCTGCAGATGTAACGATCCTTAGATAAAATTAACTGTTATTTTTCGTTCTTCCAGTCAAAATTTGTGCTGCACAAAATCTATGACAGCTGTAACTAATCAATTCTGGCAAAAGACCATAGTATAAGCAGGATAATCCAAGGCTAGGTGTGCCTTAAATTATTTTAAATGCACTTTGGCTCCACGTCGTGCATTTAAAATCATTTAACGCACACCTAGCCGTGGAGTATCCCTTAAATATTTGTAATACATATAATATAGCACTACCATTACTAGGGTAAGCTGCTATAGAAAATGTATGGATGGATGGAAATATAATAATTCAGATAAAATTACTTTACATTATTGTGACAGACATTACAAAAAGTATCTTTAGAAGTTAATATATTGTTTATTTTCATTTCACTGAACATATACCTTTTGGAATTTAATTTGTCAATCTGTTCGAGGTAGACTTATTATAAGGGCTTTTCTAAGGATGCGTCTATGTACACATTTCAGATGGACGCCTTCAGAGCGTTTCACTTTGGTTGTTTCAAATTATAGACACAGTGTTTTTAGGATGCTGTGTACAGTTACAATTATGTCCCGAGAACCCTGCATTCAGATTTTGCTCTCTTTCCAGCTGGTTTTGAATGCAAAAATGTATCCTCATCTTGTGCTGTCTGCTTGTGTTGTCAGTATAGAGTGTTTTTTTGCCTGTACATCTGCACACTGCCTGTCCAGCAGGAGTTGCACATTCTACCACCTGCTGATTGGGACTTGCAGAAACATGAAGCTGGAACTTTAAGCTTCAATTGTTCCGAAGGTAGGTCATATTTCTTAATACATTCCAGAGGTATGATTAATTGCATAAATTTTTTAAACACTTTAAAATATATATATAATTAATTGCACTGAAATATAGCAATAAATCATCAGCCCTTCATTTTAACAAAACAAATTAAAGTCATATACAGATTAATATTTAAGACCTTTTTTACGATCAATCCCCACTTTCACTTTCTTAGTTTCAATTTACATTCTTCGTGCATACTGCCACCTACTAGGCAGGGAGAAAAATGTATAATAACCCACACCTATCAAATTGCTTCGGAAGATATGGACTTAACCACTGGAGTTGTATTGATTTCTTTTATGCTGCCTTTATATGCTTTTTGGAGCTTCAGAATTAATTCAGTTGCATTGTAAGGACCTACAGAGTACAGATATTCTTCTAAAATGTTGAATTTGTGTTCAGCAGAAGTAAGTAATTCATACATATCTGGAATGGCATGGGGGTGAGTAAAAGATGAGAGAATTTGTGGGCGAACTTTCCCTTTAAGTATTTAATTCTGTGGTTTGATTTTCTACAATAACTCAGAAGGACACTTTCACATTTACACACACACCCACACACAAATTAAAATGATAAACCCTCCCAAGTTTTACATCTCACGGCCTTTTCGCTTGAATTAATGTCATAATGCTCGTAAACGAGCCTGCAACATTCCATGCGTACCACAGAAATGCACCAAACATAGGCATGAGCTCTGTGTGTGGGTCCGGTTGAAGCGTGTTTACAGTAGAAGGGAGTTTGGTAAATTGGTGCCCTGGTTTTGGGACACAGACAAGCCCTTGTGTGGTTTTGACTTTGCTGTGGTGGGTCTCCTAGTTGCAGAACAACACAGCAGCAGAACTTTAGCAGGGCCCTGTCGAATGACGGCACTTCTCTCTAATCCCCACATTCAAAGCCACACATACATATTTGCTCTCTGAAATCCAGGAGAAAAGAGCTCTTTAACCTGGGCAATTCTTTCTCCCTCTTTTTTTGAGTCTGTGAAGTGGTACTTGAAAACTATAATGCTAAGGGTCAGATACGAAAAGCTGGAAAGTAAAGTTTGATAGAAACTTATTTCACACGATTTTATTTCTACAAAAAATGTTTTATTAGTATGTTAAAAAAGGTTGAAAATGCAAGTTGTAACTTTGATTTTACTTTGATTTTAACTTTTTAAGGTAGCAATTAAACAAATTACATTTGAGTGGGTTGAGTTTTTTTTTTTGTGTGAAAATGAATAGTTTTTGCCATGGTGTACTCCTTAATATTCATCACAAAATATTATTGCTGTTATATTATTTTATTATTATTTCAAATCTCTTTCCCCTTTTGATTTCCTCTCATTTATATCCATACACACAATTACACTAAAAAAACTAAAAAAAGGTGCCATGTAAGTCTTTGCTCTGATATCCATTATCAAGGCAAGGTATGTGTTAAAAGGGCAGATGAGGTGTCTGACCACATGTGCGCAAGAATGGTTTTTCTGTTCCCCTCCTTCGAGAAATAAACACACAGACTCACATGCACTGATGGACCTGGCGGATCTGCAAAACAGAGGCAATAGTCCAGGAAAAATGCTGAAATGTGGTCATATTGCATTTGCTCCCATACCATGAGGTCATCCAATTACAGACAAAAGGGTTCTCATGTAACAAGCTGCCGTTACACATTTACATTTATGCATTTGGCAGACGCTTTTATCCAAAGCGACTTACTTATTACAGGGACAATTCCCCCTGAGCAACCTGGAGTTAAGTGCCTTGCTCAAGGACACAATGGTGGTGGCTGTGGGATTTTATCAGGCAAAACAACATACAGCAGAAAGCGAAGAATCTAAATAAAAAACAAATATGTTTGTTATAATTGTGCATTAACTGAGTAGTTACATTTACTTTATTAAATTAATAACAATAGGGACCTATTTGCGCTTTTTAAAGGTGCACTAAGTAATGTACTGTTTATGTTTTACTGGCAGATATAGTGTTGGACTTTACCAACTCCTATCAGATCTTTTTACTCCTACTGTCTGATAATAGAGTGGTTACCAAGATAATGTGAGTAGTATACGGCATGTCATCTCAACACTGAAGCCAACATGAAGGGACAATCTAAAATTCTGTGACTGTGGGAATATTTTTTCAAAATTATAGTATATAGTTCATTACATGTATCATATGGAGCACAAAACAAAATAATAAATAAATACATAAATAAATGTAATAATAAGAAAATAAAGGAATAAATGTCTTGATAAAACAAATTTAATTAGTTTTTAATGAAAGTTATTCCTGAATTTATTTTTGTATGACTTTTTTCCTTTATTATTTTCTCTTTTTATCCTTTTAAAACTTTTTTTTATTGTTTCATTTGTTTTGTTTTTATTATTATTTATTTATGCATTCATTTCTTTTTATATTTATTTATTCCCACGTGTATTTATTTTTGTATTTATTCTTACATTTCTGTCTCTTGTATGATAATTATGTGGGCGGGTCCTGCTTACCATTGGCTTATCATAGATTGAAGCGTGTGCTCGATTACTCTTGACTTGTTTTGATGTGACGTTAGGTCATGGCAATATTGTGTAAACTATAGCTATTTGTGGGGCTAAAAACATAAGAGCTTAAGTCAATCCAAGATTTATTGGTTATACTACAATCACAAAATAAATGGGGAGCTGTTTCTTCAACAAAACCACAAACTGATCAAGTTAAATGATATGATTTAACCTTATGCTTTTCTTTTTTTTCTGTGTATATAACTTCATATTTTGCTGTCCGCAAATCCATAATATTGTTTTCTGTTGTTATGATTGTTCATTGTAAAAGATACAACCATGCTTCATTTCCCTGATCGTTTATGTATGTATATATAAGTTCTGCAATAAAAAAAAATTCTATAGCTGACACTTCACATATATCTAGAGAGTTGCGCAACTTGCGAATGAAGTCGATATCCACGCATCAAATGACTGTGTTTCATTTAGAGTAGTGGTGCTTACTGATGGTTTAGGAGAGCTGTAGGCCGGTATGAATGTCGAAGCACATCCTGGATTGTTAGACTCTCTGCAAAACGTTCCCCTGCATATTCAAAATCTGTGTGAGTCAGAGGGTGCTAAGGTGGGTCCATCTGCTTCCGATAAGTACTATTGAGCTCTTAACCAATAATGCACAGGAGCTACGTAAGGACCGCCTCTCTCATTTCCATGTTGCACACAGAAAAGTAAAAATAAATACATGTATAAATAAATAAATATATATGGGAATATATATATATATGGAAATAAATATATGTGGGAATAAATAAATAAAAAAAAAATGCAAAATAAATGAATAAATAATTAAAAGTTAAAAAGAATAAAAATAAAGTTAAAAATAAATATAGAAAATAATAAAGTCATACAATAATAAATTCAGGAATTTATATATATATATATATATAACTAATTATATTTGTTTTATCAAGACATTTATTCCTTTATTTATTTTTTTATGATTCAGTTTATTTATTTATTATTTATGCAGGTTTGGGCCTCCATAGTATCATGGCAGTTTTAAGGTGAAATTTCCACTGAGTGGCACTTAAAGCAAGTTAAATTGCCACCTAAACAGGTGAGGTTTTTAGGGTTTATGCTTTATCATTCTATGGAAACCTAACTATCTCCATACCCTAAA
The DNA here is from genome assembly GCF_025860055.1 of Xyrauchen texanus. NCBI lineage: Eukaryota > Metazoa > Chordata > Actinopteri > Cypriniformes > Catostomidae > Xyrauchen > Xyrauchen texanus. The sequence goes on along the minus strand of NC_068282.1, from coordinate 24,023,076 downwards.
CTTTAGACCTAAACCTAACCGACAATGTCCTAAAAAAGAAACGTGACATGAAAAACAATTTAGGTTTTTGAGGTTCAAGTCGTTACTTGTGAAGGTACAGTATAGTAATGTTCTAGTAATATTTACTGCATATCCAGATTGGGTTTTTCTATCTATATCTAGACATATACTGTATATGACTAGAGTCTCAATCTAAGAGTATGTTGGTGTACATCATTTTAAACATTTCTTTTGATGTAAATCTTTTTTAATGTTGGGGAAATTACATCTTAAATTTCATTTTCAATAAGATATTTCAAGTCATAGCATACACATACTTGTTTTTGAGTGAACTTTACTAGAACACTTACGACACAAGCGTAGATGTGTTTTTATCAGAAAAGGCATCAGCATACCAAGTATTTGTTTTTTTGTGGTCACAGAGTATACGCGAGTCATTTAAGGTTATTTCAGATCACAAGAGGCCTTATAGTTGTGTGAGGGTGTTAATGTCATGGCAATGTATGTGTGAGGTGTCAACGTGTCGGATGTGGTGTGTGGTAACAGTTGTGTGGCTGTTCTTCCTGATGCGTAGAAGAATCATTGTGTGCTTGTGTGTTAGCGTTTATGTGAATGTTTTTATGTTTTATGTCATTTTTCCTCTCTCTCTCTCTCTCTCTCTCTCTCTCTCTCTCTCTCTCTCTCTCTCTCTCTCACTCTTTGTCTCTCTCATTCTTTATTTATGCCCCTACTGAATTCATTTTTAATTTCCAACATTTAGCCAAGATGTGGTATGAATACTGATGTAAGCTCAAATCTCAATGGACTAGGAAAACACCTTCCTCTGGTTCTGATTTATAGGGGAGAGAGAGAGAGAGAGAGAGAGAGAGAGAGAGAGAGAGAGAAAGAGAGAGAGAGAGAGAAGAAAGAAAGAGCTGGGGAAATTCTGGAAGAGCTTGTTTATGAATTCCCAAAGGACATTGTGAAACAGCGTAACAGATGAGTTTCTTGCTGTATGCACAGAACATTTGATGGCTTGCTTGAATTGAGGGGAAATATGGATGGATCAATTAAATATAATTTCAGATTAAAAACAATTGCATGCACTTGTCACAGCAGGCCTTCTGTGAAGAGGTGTTTGGTGGAAACAAAAGAAACCTTTGAAACCAGTTTATTACCAGTAGACATACAGTAAAAGGAAGATTTACCACTTTTAAAAGTAAAGCTTAAGTAAGTTAAGTTTAATTTATATAATATATATATATATATATATATATATATATATATATATATATATATATATATATATATATATATATATACACTCACCTAAAGGATTATTAGGAACACCTGTTCAATTTCTCATTAATGCAATTATCTAATCAACCAATCACATGGCAGTTGCTTCAATGCATTTAGGGGTGTGGTCCTGGTCAAGACAATCTCCTGAACTCCAAACTGAATGTCAGAATGGGAAAGAAAGATGATTTAAGCAATTTTGAACGTGGCATGGTTGTTGGTGCCAGATGGGCCGGTCTGAGTATTTCACAATCTGCTCAGTTACTGGGATTTTTATGCACAACCATTTCTAGGGTTTACAAAGAATGGTGTGAAAAGGGAAAAACATCCAGTATGCGGCAGTCCTGTGGGCGAAAATGCCTTGTTGATACTAGAGGTCAGAGGAGAATGGGCCGACTGATTCAAGCTGATAGAAGAGCAACTTTGCCTGAAATAACCACTCGTTACAACCGAGGTATGCAGCAAAGCATTTGTGAAGACACAACACGCACAACCTTGAGGCGGTTGGGCTACAACAGCAGAAAACCCCACCGGGTACCACTGATCTCCACTACAAATAGGAAAAAGAGGCTACAATTTGCAAGAGCTCACCAAAATTGGACAGTTGAAGACTGGAAAAGTGTTGCCTGGTCTGATGAGTCTCGATTTCTGTTGAGACATTCAGATGGTAGAGTCAGAATTTGGCGTAAACAGAATGAGAACATGGATCCATCATGCCTTGTTACCACTGTGCAGGCTGGTGGTCAAGTCAAGTCAAGTCAAGTCAAGTGGTTTTTTATTGTCGTTTCAACCATATACAGTTAGTACAGTACACAGCAAAATGAGACAACTTTCCTCCAGGACCATGATGCTACATAAAAACAACAAAGGACCAACACAGGACCACATGAGACTACACAACGAAATAAAATACCTATATAAACTACCTATATATACCTATATAAAGTGCATGTGCAAACATGTGCAAAAAGTACGGGACAGTACAACAAATTTCTGACAATGAACAGGACAATAGACACAGTGCAGCGCCGACCAGTACACAGTAGTGCAAAAAGATTACAGTTTCTAAAAATGTAAACATAACATACTATGAGATAGTGTTCTATGCACATAGCCGTTAGGTGGTGGTGTAATGGTGTGGGGGATATTTTCTTGGCACACTTTAGGCCCCTTAGTGCCAATTGGGCATCGTTTAAATGCCACGGCCTACCTGAGCATTGTTTCTGACCATGTCCATCCCTTTATGGCCACCATGTACCCATCCTCTGATGGCTACTTCCAGCAGGATAATGCACCATGTCACAAAGCTCGAATCATTTCAAATTGGTTTCTTGAACATGACAATGAGTTCACTGTACTAAAATGGCCCCCACAGTCACCAGATCTCAACCCAATAGAGCATCTTTGGGATGTGGTGGAACAGGAGCTTCGTGCCCTGGATGTGCATCCCACAAATCTCCATCAACTGCAAGATGCTATCCTATCAATATGGGCCAACATTTCTAAAGAATGCTTTCAGCACCTTGTTGAATCAATGCCACGTAGAATTAAGGCAGTTCTGAAGGCGAAAGGGGGTCAAACACAGTATTAGTATGGTGTTCCTAATAATCCTTTAGGTGAGTGTGTATATATATATATAGCATCAACGTGGGTGGGATTATAGGCTGATCGCCATATTTGTGCCACCACTACTGCCATGACATCATCTTAAACATGACACAAACTGACCAAAACAGTAACACAACCACTATCTGTTAGCTACTAGCTCATTGTGCTGCATCAAGCAGTTGTTGCATGGTGATTTATTTACACAAGTGTAACAGTAAAATTGGCCTGGTTGTTTTAGAAGCAAGCTTCCAGTAGCTGGTCAACTAAATAAAGTGAAGCTTTCAAGCAGAGTATAGAGTTAATGTAACAAATCTCATTGCTCGCCGGTTTTCTTCCACTTTTCCTTGATGGTTCTGTAGTTACTTTTACGTTTTTTTTAACTTTTCCCTACACTGTTGGTATGTCCGGTGGTAGCCGTGTTCGGCCAACAGCTGAGAAACTTCTTGAGAGACTTTATCGTTTCGCTCATCGCTAACGAGTGGACCGTCTGCACCTCGTTTATTGACCACGGTGTGGTTTTGCGCACAGCCATTTCTTTTTTTACAATTCGAAATTCACGTGAACAAATGATACTGTTATCGCTGTTACTAACTTTAAAACTATCAGGTTGATGTCGCGTGTCGGAAATCCAGTGACTCAGGTAGTGACGATTCTCCCTGAACAATCAGTGATCTGCAGGATTTTGACGTCACATTTAGTATCGGCTCGGCTCGCTTGGAACCTCAACCGAGGTGATACTAAAAAAAGTATCAGGTACCAGTTACTATCCACAGTGGAAAACCCCAAAAAAGCGAATTAATGACTGTGCTGTCCAATGTGCTGTCTGTCTGCACTGGTCTCAGAACATATTTAAAGCAGCATATCAAACGAAACTAGAGTTGCTACTCTTTACAGTTTAAAAGGTTTCAGTGAAAATTTTTAATAGGTTTCTAAACAGAGGCAAATTTGTTGGTGCTGCGCTCATAGAAGCAGTTCATGGAAATTGACACAATGGTGTTCATGTGAATCTCTGCGTCAGAAGTTTAACCCTTAAATGACGCCATAGAATGTCCAGACAGTATTGAATGGGTGAATTAAAATTTTGCGTTGCTTATAGCAAATCGAAAATAGCAAGTCCTTGCATGAGGCTGCGTGGTCACTCGAGGCTATAGTAGTTTTAATCTAAATTTAATAATGTTTAATTTATAAGTAATTTTCTTTATTGGTCCCACTTAATTTATTTTATTTAACATTAGTATATGCCAGATGAACAAAGGTATGGACAGTGAAACTGGTGCATTGTCAATTTGATAGCAACTGCTAGATCAAAGCAGCACACAAACAATTATCATTTGAATATGAAAGTCCATCCTCAACCTAAGCACAAGTTCCAATCTTCACCAAAATGGTAACCCCCAAAACTCCGACCTAACAGACACTCTTTTTTAAATACCAATATAACAGAATATTAAACATTAACAAATCTCCTCCTTTGCTCATTTTGCTCAAAAATGCAAAACAGCACTTAATTTCAACATCTGTTCACCCCATCCAGTCCCATGCAAAGCATGATGAGAAATGGAAATCCCCTGTCCAGTTTCATCAATGTTACAAAAATTATTTATGTAGTCTCAACTCAAATGGATTAAATAAACTTAAATGTTACAAATTTAATTGGATAGAGTGCATTGAAATCAAGTTTTTGAATTTTTTGAATTTCTTTTCTAGAACTGTGTAGCTTTATTCATTTTAATTAAGTAAATTGAACAACCTGCAAAAATAATTTTTTGAGTAGTTCCTGCAAGAACTCTAAAGAACTCGGTAACACTTTATTTTACAGTGTCCTTGTTACACTTATTACATTTATTAACTATAGTAATAACAGTTAATTATGCATAATTACAAGCAACTAACCCTAAACCTATAGTAAGTACATGTTGTTAATTATTAATAATCAGTAATAACTTGTGTAATTACAAGGACACAGTAAAATAAAGTTTAAACAAATACTCTTACAATGTCAATATTTCCTTCAGTAACCCCATAATTAGGAAAAGGCTTGAAGGCATTTGAAATATATCTTCAAGTTCCTTGAGTACTTTAGTTGTATATTTGAGGCTTCTTTAAAGGGTGTCTGGAGGATCTCAAGACTGTGGGATGAAAGGAACCCCAAATGGTTCCTTGAATATATTTTAATATTAACGTTGTAAGGAACAGCAAAAACATTTAAATAAATAAATAAAAAAATATGAAAGAACCTTAATTTTTAACACAGTTATTACTGATGCAACAACCTCTCTGAACAGTTGTTACACACTTTCAGTTTTTTTTAATGAAACAGTGGAGTATCGTAAAACTATGTGTTATAAATTTTTTGGTTTTGTCTCAACGTGGTGATTTCTGACAAGCAAGAAACTGGTTCAATGAAATGTTTTGGACATTTAGTAGGCAGAAGCCAGTGTTTATTCTTTGAGGACTTCAATGACAGACACATTGAATAAACTAATAGTGCTAAAAAAGCCAGTAGTCAGATGACCACATGAATGGGAGTCATTCGCAGAACTCTCCCTCTTGTTGAATTGGGAGCAAGATAGACCACACAAAAGCAAGACTTTGAAGCTGTATTTTCAAAGGAGAAAATGGCATGGATGACCTATGAGCACTGAGCTAGTGAGGGCCAAGTTTCTTTCACTCAAAATGAGGAAAATAATATGTTATCAAGATGATTCACTATCTTAATATTTCACAGTTATGTTTCAGTATTGCAATATTTCAGTATTAAAACGTAAACATTTTTGCTATTAAAGTATTTGAAACACATGGCCCTATCGTGTGTGGGTGTAAGAGAGACAGAGACCAGGCCAGACCCCCCTCCACCCCCACACAAACACCCCATTAAATGCCTGTCTAATGATTAACAGTCGCCTTGGTCCTTCTTTCTCCATTGGTCCCCTTAAAAAGCTACCCGTCCCCCTCTAAAGAACTATTCCATACAATATTCCACACTCATTTATGACAGAAGGCTTCAGAAACAAGAAGTGAAACTAGGTTAAAAACTGCCAAGAATAAAATTATAGGATATGGCATGGCACGCAAGCCTGAAACTCCCTACCAATCGTGATCCAAACACTTCCCGCATTTTGAAACGATTTGTCCCATTCCAACCTCATTACCATCTGAACCGATTTCTTCAACTCTCCACTGCTGCACACATTTGGTACCTCCAGGCAAACATAATCACAATTGCCCAAGTAATGTTTCATAGTTATACTTAAAATCAGAACGAGACAAACAAATGTTTCAGTTCTCACTGCAGGTAGTTTTAGGACTAAGATAAACAACAGGCTCCAGTTTGGAGTTTTAGCAACATGTTTTGTCTTCTCTGCAATCCAGACAGTGGCCTTCGGAAATTTCCAGAATACATGCAGTGAAGTTCAGAATTGATGAGCAGCATTACACAGGTCAATATTCAGTTCAGTGAGGGGATCTGGGGTAACTGACCACACAACATACAAACATGTATTCATAGTGTACTGGGTGGCTAAAGTGAACAGGGAAGGCTTTGTCCTTTAACCTGGCTTGAACCCTGCCACCAAAAAGCAGAGTATTGACAGACCTCAATAGGGCTGTTGTCAGTACCTCCTCTATGACCCATTCCAACCCCATTACCATAGGCTGGGAAGCCAGCATAACCCAATTAGCTGTAACTTTTGTCAGGTTTGGGTTTTCTTTCATTCTTTAACTCCTGCCGTTACTGGCACAGCCAGTGGAGATTCCAGAGGAAATCTGGGGTCAGCAGCATAGGATGAGCATAGGATGTACAATGTGTGTTTTCGATTCCTTTTTGGGAGACCACAGCAAAAATGTCTAATGTGTGGATGTCTAATGGATATCATCTGGTTTTATTCAATCACTTTTGAGTATAGCTAGATAGCATCACTATGTAATTTAAAGACCCCATGAAATTGTTCAGTGAGGCATATCGAATGGCTTGCCCCTTTTTAACCAATAGGCTTTGATAAATGTACAGCCATGAACCATGATTTTCTACCCACATTAACTAAACTAAATCTTTCAAACATTTGACATGATTAAAATACAGATCACACCAGTTTGATCACATGCCTCTGAGCTCAGCCTAGTGTATTCTCACTGGTTTGATCGAACGTTTACCAACAATCATACCACGATCCAAATCACGGAGATCATATTTTTCCCCATTCTGCTGGTTGATGTGAACATTAACTGAAGCTACTGACCCGTATCCGCATGAATTTATGCACTGCACTGCTACCACACAGTTGGCTGATAAGATAATCGAATGGATGATTGTTGGTGTCAGACGAACTGGTTTGAGAATTTCTGTACCTGTGATCTCCTGTGATTTTCACATTAAACAGTCTCTAGAATTGACTTAGAATGGTGTCAAAAACAAAAACATAAAACATCCAGTGAGTGGTAGTTCTGCAGATGGAAACGCCTTGTTGATGAGAGGGGTCAACAGAGAATAGCCAGACTGGTTCGAACTGACAAAGTCTACGGTAACTCAGATAACGGCTCTGAATAATTGTGCTGAGAAGAATAGCATCTCAGAATGCTATTCTGAGATGTTGGTTGGTGCTGTTTTGTCTGCACGAGGGGGATAAGGCAAGTAGCTTTAATATTGTGGCTGATCGGTGTAATTCTTCTGTATAGTAAAATGTTATATTCAATGTAGTAGAAGTAGTAGTAATAATAATGATAGTAATAATATTTGACAATGAAAGTTGGTGTACGGATGTAACAACATTGAAGATGTGCTGACCTAATTTAGAGGCGCTCTTCATCAACTGTAAACTTTCTACATACTTACTGAGTTTTCCTAATTTATTCTGGTGAGTGTTTATATCCTGAAACAAGCATGCGTGAACACAGTGATGCAACAGCTGACTGATCGCATCACAGACACTGAGCAACACCCGGACTCACATATTATTATTCTGGGAGATTTTAATAAAGCTAACCTCACCCATGAACTGCCAAAATACAAACAACACATCACATGCCACACCAGAGAAAGAAACATATTGGACCACTGCTATACCACTGTCAAGGATGCATATAGCTCTGTCCCACATGCAGATTTAGGAATCTCTGATCACTGTCTGGTTCATCTTCCCATGACATACAAGCAGAAACTAAAATCAGCAAAGCCTGAAGTAAGGACTGTAAAGGATGGACCAATGAAGCAGAGCTGTAACTACAGGCCTGCTTTTACTTCACTGATTGGAGTGCTTTTGAGACTGCAGTAACAGACCTGGATGAGCTCACAGATACTGTGATATCATATATCAGTTTCTGTGAGGATATGTGCATCCCTACTCAGACATTTTTGTCATTCAGTAACAATAAACCATGGTTTGCAGGAAAACTCAGACAGCTTCTTCATACCAAGAGGATGCTTACAGAAGCCAGGAACACACTTACTAATGAAATCAGAGTGGCTAAAAGAAGCTACTCTGAAAAGATGAAATCAGTTTTCAGCCAACGATTCTGCATATGTGTGGAAAGGGTTAAAACGCATTAAAAAACTTAAAAAAGACACCTCCCCTTCGACTAGTCTGTAAAATAAACTGAATTTGTTTTACTGCAGGTGTGAAAAGCCCAGTCTCACACCCCTCCTGATCTTCACTTCACACACACGGTAACACCTCCTTGAACTCCCTTCATCCCCCAGGATGTATACCGGGACTCTCAGAAACAAAACACTAGGAAAGCTTCAGGCCCAGACAGTGTTTCACCTACCTGTCTGAAAGTCTGAACTGACCAACTGGCCCCCATCTTCACACAGATCTTCAATAGATCACTGGAGCTGTGTGAAGTTCCCTGCTGCTTCAAACGCTCCATCATCATTCCGGTTCCCAAAATCACAGGACTTAATGACTACAGACCTGTCACTCTCACGTCTGTGGTCATGAAGTCATTTGAGAGACTGGTTTTGGCCTACCTGAAGGACATCACTGGACCCCTGCTGGGCCCCCTTCAGTTTGCTTACCGAGCAAACAGGTCTGTGGATGATGCTGTCAATATGGGACTGCATTAAATCCTGCAACATCTCGACAGACCTGTGACTTATGCAAGGATCCTATTTGTGGACTTCTGATAGATTGGCTGCTGCTAGTGAGACTGGGGAAACTCAGGGATACATTCTCTCTCCATTGCTCTTCTTCCTGTACACAAATGATTGCACTGCAAAAGACCGTATTGTCAAGCTCCTGAAGTTCGTAGACAACACCACGGTCATCGGCCCTATCCGCAATGGTGTCAAGTCTGCATACAGATGGGAGGTTAATCAGCTGGCTGTCTAGTGCTTTCACAATATCCTTGAGCTGAACATGCTCAAAACAGTGGAGATAATAGTGGACTTCAGGAGAAGTTCACCATCCTGAACAGCACTGTGTCAGCAGTTGAGTCATTCAGGTTCCTGGGCTCTACCATCTCTCAGGACATGACATGGGAAACCCACATAGACTCTATTGTGAAGAAGGCTCAGCAGAGGTTGTACTTCCTTCGTCAGCAGATGAAGTTCAACCTGCACAGGAGCTGCTGAGACACTTCTATTCAGCCGTCATTGAGTCTGCCCTGTGTACATCTATAACTGTTGTTCTCTGGGTGGCGCAGAAGAGCCAGGACATCCAGGCACAAGAACAGTTTTTACTCTCAAGCCATTTTCCTCATGAACAAATAACTGCCTCAGGACTCCCCCATAGTGCAATAATGTAAATACAATCTCATGTACAAATGTGAATTCACATATTTAATTAAATAACTGTACATACCCCCTACCTTGCACATACATTACCACATGCACATGTACATATGCCGTTCTGTTATATGTCCTATTATTTGTATGTCTGTTTATACTCTTATCTTGTTTTTTATTCTGTGCCTCACTGTAATGTTCTGTGTGCACTTGTTTCTCCTATCAAAAAAAATAAATCCTTGTGTACCTTAGAACACTTGGCAATAAAGTTAATTCTGATATCAATAATAATGACATTATATTTAAGCAATATCTCAAGCAAGAGTTTCATAGTTGCTTTCATCAATACTATGATGCTATACTGTGCAGTGCTGTATTTGACCAAAAAAATAACAATGATAATAATAATAATAATAATATTGATAATAATTTATTTTTAAAAACAACTTAATTTTGGGTTTTGGATTGTGCTATGAGGATCAGTATAGACGCTCTTCCTTTAATAAAAAAATAATGCAGTGGTATATAGAAAATTATAGTAATTGTTCTGTATTTAATTAATTACAATTCTATGAATTAATTTGATTACCGTAATTTCCGGACTATTGAGCGCACCTGAATATAAGCCGCACCCACTGATTTTTAAATAAAATATTATTTTAAACATAAATAAGCCGCACCTGTCTATAAGCCGCAGGTGCCTACCGGTACATTGAAACAAATGAACTTTACTCAGGCTTTAACGAAACACGGTGTGGCAGCGGGGGCGTAGTCAAGCGCCCGTCCGGGAGAGAAAAGCGGTAAGGGCGCTTACACCTGAGCTAAATTATGTCTAACACCGGTGTCTAATTTCAGTAAGCATGGGGAGTGCGGCATAAAAAGGCAGCAGCCACAGAGCTGAGAGAGTGACACACGTCAGTCTAGTGTTGGCGCATAGAAGAATTGAGAAACTTTATAAAATTGATTGTAAACATTGCTGTGGCCATTAAAAGCCTTACCTGGAACGTCAAGCGCCCTGCTGAAAACTAGTTTTCCCAAGAAGGACACGTGAAGCAGGGCACTTGAAATTAGACACCGGTGTTAGACATAATTTAGCGCAGGTGTAAGCGCCCTTACAGCTTTTCTCTCCCCGCTGCCACACACGGCTTGTAATAAAACATTTACAGTAAATAGTAGCCTACCAAGAAAGTCATGGGTCACTATCTTCCTCGTCCTGTGCACTGAAACCACTGAAGTCATCTCCTTCGGTGTCGGAGTTGAATAGCCTCAGATTTAGTTGTCTTTTTGCACTGAGTCAATTCCTCACGCTGCTGTTTCCAACATCTTATCATCGACTCATTAAGACCAAGCTCCCGTGCAGCAGCCAGATCAATCGCCTTCAACTTGAAAGCAGCATCATATGCGTTTCTCCATGTCTTTGCCATGGTGAGGGTGACAAAATTACTACCGTAATCAGAATGATGGGAAGTTTGAGCTTCGATTTAATCTAAACAGTAAACAAAAAAAGTTGTTTTGACCTTAACCCGTACGGCAATTTCATTGGTCTAATGAAAGCTTCACGCCGCCAAAAAACTGAGCACGTCACAGAATATTTTTTTTATTAATTTTTTTTATAAAATTTGAAAGCGGGAAAAATCCATATATTAGCCGCGTCATTGTATAAGCCGCGAGGTTCAAAGCGTGGGAAAAAAGTTGCGGCTTATAGTCCGGAAATTACGGTAGACACATTTCTAATGATAAATTCTAACTAAACTGTAAAAACCTAGAATTCAGAGAAAATAAAAAGGAAAACATGGAATTTGGGACAAAATAAAATTGAATTTGGAAAAAATATATATATTAAAAGCTAACACACACGTACTAAAAGTACAAAAGTCTAATTCTGATCTCATGGGGTCTTTAAGCTCTGTTCAATAAGCAAATCCAAGAGCAGGAGTGGAATAATAGGTGACAGAGAGGAATTGGGTGGAGATTATTATTTAACAACTACAATAAATTACAAAACAGACCTGCGGTCTTCATGGCCACCACACTGCTTCATCACTCTCATTTTACTTTCACTCCTCTTGTCAGCAAAACAGGATGGACAGGATGTGTAAGGTGCACAGGAGAGGAAGATGTGAGGAGGAAAGGAAGATGGAAAGAATTATGATCAAATCTCTCCGATCACAGATTCTCACTAGTGATTTCCCATAATTCCACAATGTCAATCAGTCATGCTACAGCAAAATACATCTAGAATTTTAAAATCAATATCAGTCAATCCGAAACACAGCTGTGGTATAAATATGGACAAATCAAAGCTGATATTCAGAAAAACAGCACTCTTGCTGTTATATTGCTTAATTACATCACCAAGATGGCAGCAAACAACTTGTGCTAATTTACAGCTATGAAAGCTTGATTAGTCAGTGTAGGATAATAGTGTGTTGCTTAACATTTCATATGCACATTTCTGGAAATTATTGTGTCAGAATGAATTTATAAAAGTTGCTGTAATGAAATGGTAATTAACAAACCTGTTAGTTCACCTGCAATGGCATACACAACTTCCAGAAAACTGACTCACATGTTTTTGTATTTATGATTTACTTCCTCAATCTGAGAAGGAAATGAAAAGTTCAGGCTCTAAAGACATTTGTCTCAATTCTGTTAAATACGTGAAGACTGTTTTTCTCAGCTGTCCACAGAAGATATACATCTGATTAAAAAACAAAAAACAAAAGCATCTACTCCTCTTTTGTACATCTCTCTCTTTCACACATCACTCTCTCTCTTGGAGCAAATTTAAAGACATGCAGGCCATTTGGCAGAGTTGTTCATTGGGGAAAGGCAGTTTGTCTGCTTTATGGCTATGCTGACGTCAATGGCATAACTCAAATAGTTAGCAGGGTGCATGCTCCCAGCTTTCAAAAGCTGCACCAAAGCAGAGCCAATGCTAAAACCCAAGACAGACATCCCTCAGAAAACAGTCTCAGCTAACATCTGTTCTTCTCATTGAACACCACTCATCTTAAAAGTTCAGATAAACATTATTATTAACTAAAACTAAAACCAAACTAAATGAAAAAATGTCTGTTATCTACAAAATAAATAAATGAATAAAAAAATATGAATAAAAACATAACTGGAAAAACTGAATCTTAACTAACAAATATTTCCATGACTCCAAAACTAGCAAAACTAACACAAGAAAGTTTTTTTAATAGACAGCACAGTATATAAATGCATTAAATTCACACAAAACTTAATGAAATTTAAAAGACAAATATGAAAATAAAATAGAAATAAAAAATTAAGTCTGGTTTCACTCATAATTGTTTTTATTTTCATTTTTTTTTAGATATGAAAGCTTGATTGACAGCAAAAGATATCATCAATAGTGCTTGGTCTTTCCAGCTTTCTCCATCACTTGATAGATTCTCTACCTAATAATATCTCTGCATTTTCAACTATGCCCCTTAATCCCTGGGAGTAAAAGTAGCAGAGTGTTGTTTGAGGTATAGACATTTTGCTTCCATTGGCATGACTTGGTTTATGGACTCACTCAAGCCATGCATATGCAAGCTAATACAGAGCACTGAACTCTCCACAATTACCAGCAACAACATTAAATTGATCAAAGCAACATCAGGGAATGAGAGGTAAATGAAATGAGTTAATTTGTAAATTTGATGTTTAAGAAAAGGAGTAAACTGATGTTGCTTATTTGTATTGTTCCATTTAATGAGTATTCTTGCCAAACCTGAATACGTGTGCAACACTGACACAGTTGGAAGTCTGTTAGGTTGTTTACTGTAACATCCATTTAGAGAGACTGTTGTTCTCCCATGCAGGTTCACTCTTGCTAACACAAAAATGAGCAGGTCAGTGTTCGTAACTAATGCCACGATTCAGCCCAACTCTAGACTTGCCAATACAACAACAATTTGTCGAAAAAGAGGTACATATTCCTAAAATAAATTAATCATTTTATAATGCAGTCCTTCATACATGCTGTTTCTAAAAGACATAAGTCATTAAAGTATGTGTAGCTTTGAAATAATTATACATGTAATATCCTGAAAGGTGAGCAAGAGAGGAACCTGGAAAGTCCATTATTTGTATTATTAATATTCATTGCCAAAATTAAGTGTCAACACTTCCACTTCTGTACTGATTAAATGGACACAAATGTGTTTTTATGCAAATATTAATCAAATTTGTGCATTCTTGCTCATTGCAATATCTGTACTATTCACTACACATTATAAATGACATACATTTTAAATAGTAAAATGTACATGCTATAGCCTATATTTATATTGTGTTTGGTAAGTTACACAAACTAAGTAATTAACTACAAATTATTACAAATCTAAAATATAAATCAGATTATTGACTTTACTAATTACATAATTTGAAAGGTAATTACATTACTAATTACTTTTAATTTACTTTAAAAATACTTTTCACAGAATTCAAAATGTCTATAGTATATTTCCACCATGTTCATTGACTCGTTAGGGGAAGCAGGCCTTTCAGCTGTCACACAATGTGAATAGATGTACATAATAACATAATTCATGTTTTAAAGGTATTCTACTTATATAATATTATTTAAGGGTTATCTGTACCCAAGTACAGTAATTAAAATAAATTAACTTATTTGAAAGTCAGTAACTATAGTCCCTTTACAAGAATTTAAAAAGTAATGTGCTACACTACATTTTGTACTAAAAGGTAATTGAATGACAGGAATTAATTAGTTTGTAATTAGTTAACACCCAACACTGTTTATATTATATATTAAATCGGTCCCACTTTATATTAGGTGTCTTTAACTACTAATGTACTTAATGTATGTATGTACTTAAGCATTTTATACTATGTACTTGTATTATAAATATGTGTTGTTGCATTGTACTTACATTTAAAGTACCTGTATTTAATTAAATTTGTAGTTACACTGTTAAACTTACCTCTAACCCTAAACCTAACCCTAACTTAACCCTTACCCTAAAACCTAACTCTAACCCCAACCCTAAAGGACCTGAAGTTCTTCTTTGTTCTTCGTTCAGGGGTAAAAATACGTTTTAAACAGCAAAGGTATACTGTTTGTGAACATTAAGACACCCGCCACACCACTGTGGGAGGCGTTTAGAGGAGCATTTAAATATGAGGATGATCAGTAAAACCTTAAATAATGTGACATTAAAATGTGTTATAACTTTATGCCTCATTCTGTGAGTAGAATTCACATGAGATCAGTAAAAGAAGCTGTTTAACCATAAAGTCGAAAATTTTTAACTTGACTTATTTAGATTGTGAATACATGGCACTAAAGTGCTAAAATGCTATTCGCGGCCATGATATGCATCGATTACATTCTGTTATTGTAATTTATGATGACACTGATATTACAGCAAAGATGTTCAGAATACAGACAAAAGAATGTGATGGAGGTATATCTTACTTTGTATATAAACTAATATGGGTTTGGAACATCGTGAGCGTATATAAATGATGACAGAATTTTTAGTTATGATCAGATGTGTGAATGGCTTTCACTGCAGATGTCACATGAGTGAATGGTCACTTGAGAGTATATGAGTGGATTTGATTCCTTTTATAGACTAACAAATCAAAAAATAAAATAAAATGCATGACATGGTCAAGATGCCGGTGTTCAAGTTGAATACTGACTGAAAAAACGTAATCAAAGTAGTAGGTGGAGCTTCAGGTTACAACTAATAATAATAATAATAATAATAATACATTTTATTTAAAGGCGCCTTTCTCGGCACTCAAGGACACCGTACAGGGATACACAAGACATTTAAAAGCACCAAGATTAAATAAACAACAACATTAAAAAAGGGGTAGAGCATAGGCATTTTTGAACAGATGTGTTTTGAGTTGCGATTTGAAGTGGAAAAATGAATCGATGTTTCTAAGTTGGGGTGGTAATGAGTTCCAGAGACGGGGAGCAGAGCGGCTAAATGCTCTGCTCCCCATAGTGGTGGCGGGGGGGACAGACAGGTGTATGAAGGAAGAGGATCTAAGGGAGCGGGTGGATGTTGGACCATGGAGAAGATCAGACAGATATGGGGGGGCAAGTTTGTGGATGGCCTTGAATGTTAACAGAAGGATTTTGAATTGAATACGGAACTGGACCGGGAGCCAGTGAAGCTGTTGAAGAACAGGAGTGATGTGGTGAATAGAGGGGGTTCGAGTTATGATGCGGGCAGCTGAATTCTGAACCAGTTGAAGCTTATGAAGGGATTTGTGAGGAAGGCAGAAAAGGAGAGAGTTGCAGTAGTCCAAACTGGAAGTGACAAGACTATGGACAAGAATGGCGGCAGTGTGTGGTGTAAGGGAGGGGTGGAGGCGATTAATGTTTCGTAGATGGAAATAGGCAGACCGGGTAATGTTATTGATGTGGGACTGAAAAGATAATGTGGTGTCAAGGATGACACCCAAACTCCTAACCTGGGGGAGGGTGAAACGGAGGAGTTATCAATAGTGAGTGAAAAACTGTCGGTTTTGGATAAATTAGATTTAGTGCCAATGAGGAGAACCTCAGTTTTATCACTGTTTAATTTGAGAAAATTTTGGGAAAACCAGGTTTTTATTTCTGTAATACAGTCAGTGAGGGAGGTGGGCGGGGAAGTGAACGAAGGTTTGATCGAGAGGTAGAGCTGGGTGTCATCAGCATAACAGTGGAATTGAATGTTAAATTTGCATAATATATTGCCCAGGGCAAGGAGATAAATGATGAAAAGTAGGGGCCCCAGGTTAGAGCCCTGGGGCAATCCTGAAGTGACAGTAGAGGGACTGGATTTGAAAGACTTAAGTTGAACAAACTGAGTGCGGCCAGAGAGATAAGATGTGAACCAGTCTAACGGAGTGTGGGTGATGCCAATGGAAGATAATCTGTTGAGAAGAACGGTGTGAGAGATGGTATCAAAGGCTGCACTTAAGTCGAGGAGGATGAGGATGGTAAGGAGTCCAGAATCAGCTGCCATGAGTGCTGTTTCAGTGCTATGAAGTGGACGGAAACTGTTCATACAGGTTAATATGGGATAGATGATAATGGAGTTGAGAGGCAACTGTTTTTTCTAGGATTTTGGAGATGAATGGTAAGTTGGATATAGGGTGAAAGTTATTGAAGTTTGAAGGATCGGCACCAAATTTTTTTAAAATTGGGGTAATGGCAGCAGTTTTGAATGATGTAGGTACAGTTCCAGTGGTAAGAGAGGAGTGGATGATAGCAGAAATGAGGGGAGCCAGGAAGGGAAGGCAAGCTTTAACAAGTTGTGTGGGAAGGGGGTCAAGTTGACAAGTGGAAGCCTTGGATTTCCTAATGAGTTCTTTGATTTCTGAAATAGCGGGGAGCTGGAAGGAAGAGAATGAATGAGTGGATGGGTGAAAGTCGGCTGAAATGCTAAGATGAGGGATAGATCCCAGGTGCTGGTGGATGTTCTTGATTTTTTCAGTGAAAAATGACATAATGGAGTTGCAAAAGGAGGTTGTATACAAATGAGGGGGGAGAAAGTCCTGGGGTTGGGTAATGTTGTTAAGTAAGGAAAAAAGTACCTTGGAGTTTCCTTTATTGGCAATAATCATACTGGAGTAGTAGTGGGTTTTGGTGCTAGCAACGGAGTCCTTGTAAAGTAAGATGTGGTTATTGTACATTTCTTTGTGAATAGTGAGACCAGTTTTTCTATAAAGACGTTCAAGTTGACAACTACCGATGACATGGGCCAATAGCAGCAAGACAGTGTTTAGCAGCCAATTAGATGCTTTTCTGAAAGTTCACCTATGCAGGCAGTTACAAACCACCGAAAAGAATGCAAAAACACCTTCTTTTTGTCCAGATTTTGTTCTAAAGGACATCATACCCGTTCGTTCTTCCATTTCATATGAAGTATATCTGGGGCTTAAAGGGATAGTTTACCCAAAAATTACAAATCTCTGATAATTTTCTCACCCCTCATAACTGAAATTCTGTCATCATTTATATACGCTCATGATGTTCCAAACCCATATGAATTTATTTATTCCATCAAACACAAAAGTAAATGTTAGCCTCAGTTTCCATTTCCTTAAATTGCATCTTTTTTCCATACTGTACTAAGAAAGTGAATGAGGCTAACATTCTGCCATCTCCTTTTGTGTTCCATGGAAGAAAAAAGTAATATGGGCTTGGAACAAAATAAGGATAAGCAAATTATGATAGACTTTTCATTTTATGTTAAGCTATCCCTTTAAACTTTGGTAAGTCCAACAATTTTTGCAAAAAGACACACCCCTTGCTGGAGACCAGAGGTGTTTGAAAATATTATTGATGATGTCACACCGTCTCTAGGGGTCTTGATTGTATAAACATAGTGCAGGGCTGGGATCTGAAGCCAGTTTGGCACACAGCAGTGGACCAGGGGCTTTGGGAAGAGAGTGTGGCATTCCAGACTTTCACACACAGAATCAACACACACTCTAGACATCAGTCAAGCTGTGGGGCTGTGATGACATGTACACATATCACACACACACGTGCACACATCAGTAAATTCAGCTAGTGGTCAAATACTGCAGACAAATGCAGTTACGGTCACGTAGACATACACAAGCAGCGTACACAAAAGCCTAAGAGAAATGGCCCCAGACATACAGGCAGCTGCTTGCCTGAACAGCTTTGAGGCCCTTACTGGGTTAGGCTGTGGTGTACTTAAATATCACTGACCCATCATGGTCTTCAAGCCTCAAAGGCTTCCATTCTGTTCACGTTTTCCCACTTTATTGCCAAACCCTGCCGGTTTGGGTGGGCTGTTGCTACAGCCGTTGCTATGGTTTCATAGTCAGAGGTAGATGATGAATGGAAATTATTT
Source organism: Xyrauchen texanus (assembly GCF_025860055.1). Lineage (NCBI taxonomy): Eukaryota > Metazoa > Chordata > Actinopteri > Cypriniformes > Catostomidae > Xyrauchen > Xyrauchen texanus. The sequence continues at coordinate 24,004,599 of NC_068282.1, read as the reverse complement.
GACCAGTGGTAGCGGGTTGTTTTCAGACAGTGGTTTCTCCCAAGCCCAGTTCACAGTATACAATTTTGTCCAAGACTTTCCTGTCTGAAACAAATTTAAAAAACCGTAAACAATTTCTTTCATCGTTGATTGTTTTTGATGGGTTAGTGTGACATGCTCAAAGACTATTTATTAATTGCCTTTGCAATGAATTATAGTCTCAAACAAAGTTCGAGAGCTAAAGACAGCTTCAGACATTTTGGGTTGCAGATGTTAAGTCTTAGCTAAGATATAGACAGTCTGATTTTAACCAAACCACTGATGTTGCACAGTCTACCTTGGCATTTTTATTGGTGTCATATTGTACAATCTGACAAGCAATGATTGAAAAAGGCAGCATTTCTGAAAATTCTTCCATACAGAACTGCTTCAGCTCGGCCATATTCTTAGGATGTCTGGTGTAAATGGCTCTCTTGAGGTCATTCTACAGCATCTCTCTTGGGTTCAGTTCTGGGCTCTAATTGGGCCACTCTAAAAGGTGTTTAGGGTCATTGCCCGGCTGCATCACCCAAGTTCTACTGAGCTTCAGCTGGCACACAGTCACTCTGACATTATCCTGTAGGATATCTTTTTTTTTATTTATTTATTTTTTTATTTGTGCTTTAGCAGATACAGGCTTTAGCAGTTCGTGGCCCGAAAGCCTATCGTGATCTGCAGCTACTCAGGACTAAGAATATGGGATAAGTGACATTAAGCATCAAGAAATTACAGTTTTATTTTTGCAAAGGAGATGTTTGTTTAATCTCTTCTTGAAGGCCTGAACATTCTTTGAGGTGATTTCACCTACTACAGTAGAGGGGAGGCAGTTCCAAGCTCCTTCCCAAGCATTTGGTGTTAGACTTGGGGAGTTTTAGGCCGTGACTTGGCCGTGCTCTTCGAGTGGTTAGGCAAACGAGATCTGGTGGGGGTAGCAAAGCTTTGAGATCCTCTGGACAGTTCTCAGTGTGCATTTTGAAAAGCACAGTTGTTGCTGCAACAGTTCTACGATGGCTGAGCTGACTGATTGCATATTTCCTTAGGGCAGTGTCCTCATCCTACCCAATGATTTTCAGTGCCTTTTTCTGGATGTTGTCAAGCTGCCCATGGGTGGTCTGTGATGCGTTCATCCAGGCAAGGCATGAGTACTCCAAGGTACTCCTGACTTGTGCCTTGTAGACATTGGCCCTACCTTTGACATCAAGCTTGTTGGCCAACCTGCGCAGAGCTCCAAGACACTGTCCAGCACGCTTGCCGATGTTTGACAGGTGATTAGTCCATAGCAACTTCTTATCGATACATAGTCCCAGAATATTCAACTGCTCAAAGAGGTCAATTCTGATTGCCCCAAAGAACAGGTCCGGGCGGGATGGAGGCCTCTTTCTCGACAGAACCATAGCCTTGCATTTGCTGGGTTCGAACGTGACCTTCCAAGTATCTGCCCACCTGCGAATATTCTCCAGATCTTTATTTAGGGATGCTACCACATTAGGACCATTAAGTGTCGTTACTGGGTCATAAATGGTGGAATCATCCGCGTATAGAAAAATGCCTGTCCTGCCGTGTTTTCTTCCTGCCGTGTTTCCCTAGTTCCGTGTTCCTCCGTTGTGTTCGTGTTTTAGTTTCAGTTTTGTTCCCCCGTGGATGTTTTCTTTTGTTCCTGTTTATTTTGTCTTCACTTTGATTCAAAATAAAGAACCCGCTTGTAGATCCCACTCCTTGTCTGCCCTCGTCTGCACTCATAACATAAATGCAGATAATTCCAAAGGGTTCATATATATTTTCTTGCCAATGTACATGATAAAAAAAAGAAAAAACATGCACAAACTCTCCATCACATTCATTCTAGATTTTTTAATGGATAAAAGAGATGCAAACCAACAGACATTAACAGGTATGCGTGTTTTTGAATATACTTGCAAAACAATCAGGTGTCTGCATTACTTCCTGGTCATATCCATAAAATATATTTTTGTGAGTCTTCTTGAAGCAGCTTCTTGAACATGACCAGCAAGTAGACACATGCAAATACAAAGCTCTTTATTTTAAACTCTTCCCTGCTGAAGAAAACAGCATAAACCAGCTTTAGGGATTTTGGGCACTTTCCAGCTGGTCAGACTTGGTAAGAGACCAGCTGCCTGACCAGTTAAACCAGCAACAGCTTCTGAAAACCAACTTTGCCAAGCTAGAAGACCAGCTAAATGTGCTTAAGACCAACTTGTCCAGGCTGAATGACCAGCTAGACCTGCTGAAGACCAACCAGGCCAGGCTGGAAGACCAGCTAGATCTGCTGAAGACCAGCTTGGCCAGATTGAAAGACCAGCTAGACCTGCTGAAGATCAATGTGGCCAGGCTGGAAGACCAGCTAGATCTACTGAAGATCAGCTTGGTCATGCTGAAAGACCAGCTAGATGTGCTGAATACCACTTGGCCAGGCTATAAAACCAGCTAGACATGCCGAAGACCAACTTGGCCAGGCTATAAGACCAGCAAGATCTGCTGAAGACCAGCTTGGCCAGGCTAAACGACCAGCTAGACCTGCTGAAGACCAGCTAGATCTGCTGAAGACGAGCTAGACCTGCTGAAGACCAGCTTGGCCAGGTTGAAAGACCAGCTTGACCTGCTGAAAACCAATTTTTCCAGGCTAAAAGACCAGCTACATCTTCTGAAAACCAGCTTGGCCATACCCAAAGACATAAGACATGAAGCATAATCTGAGCTCAGTTTACCAGCTTCGGAACAAAGCTAAAACATTTGCAGTCACTCATTTTCCAAACTTCCCTTGCATGTCTTCACAATTTTTCACTCATGCAAAAGCTAAACCTGTTAGTTTACACATGAGGCATAACCTCTCATGCATTATGAGATTAGAATGCTTATATTTTAACAAATATCCACTTTTCAATTATTAGTCATTTACAACAGAATATCATTGTACCAGGGTTGGCAATTTAAAGTCGTCCTCTACTGACAAACATGACAAAACATGAGATAAGTGATAATAAAGGGGAGACTTTAAGTTGTCCTTGAAGAATTTACTGATGTCATCAGTGTTGTGTAACGTTACTTTTAAAAGTAACTCATTAGAATATTGCATTACTCCTTAAAAAAGTAACTTAATTAAAAAGTTATTTTCATGGAAAGTAAAGCATTACATTACTTTTGCCACTTGCTCTTCTGCTGTGCTATGCATTCCATACATATAAGTCATTATTTTATCATGCATATAGTCATGCATTATATACAAGAGACATTACAGGAAATGTCAGCTACTGTAAAACACTCATGTCAAAACAACATAGTAAACAAACAGATATTTAGAAAGTAGGTTATGGTGGTGGGGGCTTGGTTGAGCACCGTTTTGTGAATGGAGAGAGAGATCAGAAGATGAGAATGGTAAGGATCATCACCTGGCAATGATTGTCTCTAACAGTTTGTCATTGCAATGAGAGTGGAGAAGGGCTTTTAAGAGTGAGCCAGATGCCAGTAAGGGAGAAATATTTATGAAACACAAGCCGAAAGAGACAGTGTTAACTTGTGTCAACTGAAAAGCATGTTTTGAAGCAAAACCACCCGGCATTGCTCCAAACGGCCATCCAGTTGGCAGAGGACCAAATGGTGGCGTATTCGGGAGCTGGGGAACCCCGAGATCCTTCTCTCTATTTCTCTCATTCTCTTGTCTCCCCTCCTCCCCCTGCTTTCCATCCTTACCCAGAAATGGGGAGGAGCCCCCCCATACTGGATCCTTGACTCCGGAGATTGAACTACCTGCCAGTTTCCCCTGCCTCTCTCCACTCTCACACCCAGGGTGGTGGACCCGCTGTCACGAGTGCAGGTGTGGCGCCTGGGCCGGTCTGTTGGAGCTGCAGGGAGCCTGGGCATTTCCAGGACCAATGCCCAGTGATGGAGGTGGAAACATTGGTTCGGGTCCCTGACGCACTGCAGGCCACCCCAGATCAAGCTGGGACGTACTGCATACATGTGAGTATTATGGGGGGTACATACCAGGCCTTGGTGGATTCGGGTTGCAGGCAAACCTCTATCCATCAATGCCTGGTTCAACACGAGACATTGGGTGCTAGTCACAAGGTGAAGGTAAGGAGTGTGGGATATGGGAGGATATCAATGATAATCATGTAGTGACCGTGACGATTACATTTCAGGGACAAAAGCATAGTGTCGATGCTGCGGTTAGTTCGCACCTCACCCATCCGCTAATATTGGGCATGAATTGGCATGAGTGTTTTCCACATTATTAAGGGAAATTTGTGTGGATGTGTCCTGTTACAGAGGGTTTCGGTGTGGGATTTGTGATGCGCTGGCTGGGGAGGCAGAGCTGGGGCCATCTACGTCAGTTCCATGTCAGGATGACATAAGGGAGGGGGAAGTCTCTACTTCCCCAGCCCTTAGAGGATTTCCCGCAGGGGATTTCCCTCAGGAGCAGACGCAAGACGAGACACTTAGGCACACCTTCGACCAAGTGAGAGTGATTGATGGTCACCATCTTCAGCCAGACATTACACTCGCCTATCCATGATTCATAAGTTCATGCACGAAGATGCTCTGAATTGGGATAAGTGGGTTGAACCCCTATTATTCGCAGTGCGAGAGGTCCCGCAAGCCTCCACAGGTTGCTCCCTATTTGAGTTATTGTATGAGCGTAAGCTTTGTGGTGTCATATATGTTGTGAGGATAAATTGGGAGGAGGGACTTTCAAACAGCAAAAATTCAATCCAATACGTTCTTGACCTGAGAGCAAGACTCCACACATTGGGGCAACAGGCCCAAGAACATCAGACCCAGCTGAATAACTGGAGCTCTGCTACAGGAATTTACACAGGGAGAAAAATTCCTTGTATTACTCATGTATTACTACCCACATCAAGCTCTAAATATCTTACAAAGTGGCAAGGGCCCTTTGAGGTCACACAGCGAGTCGGGAAAGTCGAGGTTAAATGCACGGGTAGGGGTGGAGCACGTCAAATTTACCACCTCAACCCCTTAAAACCATGGAGAGAGGTGGTCCCAGTGGCTTTGTGGTGGTGGTACCGGACATGGAGGAGATCGGGCCAGAGGTGAACTTAAAAGTCAATCATGGCACCCCGGTCACTTGCGGAGACCAACTCTCACTGTCACAAATCAAGGATGCCCTGCTCCAGTGGCTCCATCGCGTGGACCTGGGGGCTGTTGTAGACTTTCTCTCCAGAAATGGGGGAGGGGGCACTGGGCAGGCCGCATGGCTCCCAGCCTGAGTCGGGTGATTGGGGTATGTGGTGGTGGGAGCATGGTTGAGCGCTGGTTTGTGAACGAAGAGCGAGATCAGGAGATGAGAACGGTAAGGATCATCACCTCGCAATGATTGTCTCCAACAGCTGTTTGTCATTGCAGTGAGAGTGGAGACAGGCTTTTAAGAGCCAGCCCGACACCAGTGAGAGAGAGAGAGTGAAGAGAAACAAGCTGAAAGAGACGTGAATTAAAAGAGCGTGTTTTAAAGTCTGACCGCTGAAAAGCGTGAATTTTGAGTGTGAAAATAAACATACTGTTTGAGTTGGTGTTGCCGACTCCCGTTTCCTACTTTTCCAAAACTGTGAACATTGTTACATAGGTCTTTGCATCATATTTATAATAAAGAATCAATAACATGAATATGCATGATTTGTTTTTCCATCAACATTGCAGCCAATGTGAATAATGAAGAATAACCACCTTCTGTAACGCAGCAAAGACCAACACTTGAACCTGCATCATGTCAACCTGTGCTGTGCCCATTGACAATATCAGAGTCAACTTAAGATGTTTTTCAAAAGTCGTGATAAAATTCAGTGGGGAACATCAGCCTAACATGTTCAAGGAATAAGTCTGATGAATAATTTTTTTTTTTTACTTAAGTCATTGATCCACGGTACGTACAGATGCCACAACTTCAAATGGCGCGTGTTGATACAACTTGAATGGAATTGTTTCATGAATCAAACTACTTGTTTATCATAAAACAAAAATTTTGAATATCTTTAGAAACTTAGACCTTTTCTCTGCATACACAATCAATGTAGAACATTGCTCGGAGCCACAGATCCAGAGTCAGATTTTCTCATCCCATTCTTCCAGCTTCTCCCAGGGAGCTGTAACACGCAGCAGTTCGGTTGCATTTGTCAGTGAAATGAGCGAGTATTTTACCCTGTGTATCGTGTGAAAGTGGAAGACATGTCTTATGATCAAGGGAGTGATTTTAAGGCACTGTGTATTAACACATGAATCAAATGTGTTGCACTCAACCAAATCTTGACCTGATATTTCTTTAAAATTACATCCATTGACTGTTGGTTGCTAGAGCTTCTTGGTTGGGCTCCCATTTCTCCCATTCATTTAAACAGAAGTGACTCATCTCTGCTAAATAGTCTCTGGCCTAACACTCTATAAAAATACATTGCCCATCATGCACTATGTTTCCTCCCTGAAGTTTGCACACTTTTACTCCCGATTTCTCGCAATACAGTAGAGGTGTAAAAAAACAAAGTGACACTTTATATAAAAAGTAACTCTGATATTATGGTCTAAAATAAAAAAAAATATTGCGTCAACTGATTACATAACACACATTACTTTTAACACATTACCCCCAACACTGGATGTCATTATGATGATGTAATATGACAATACTAATGTGCAGCATAATTTATTTGTGGTGTACAGAAGTCGTGTTTGTTCCCACGCTTGGCACCCCTTAGTTTTGGTAGACCACGTGACTAGCTTTGTTGTTCTAAGTAGCATTAAGGCGTGTCTTGCTTGTTCCACTGAACGGCTCGTTAAAGCGTGTATTTATTTAAATGAATGCTGACGTGGAAGTGGCAGCGGAAGCCCTCGTGAAAAGCCCTCCTCGTGTGAAGACCTACTTGGGTAAAGACCAGCGAGTCTACCTGTGCGAGTCCACCGAGCAAGGACAATTACAAGGCGCCAATCTCCATAGCACTTAAGTATTTTTTATTTTAACTCGTATTATTTTACTTCTACATACTAACATGTCTAGTTCACGAATAACCTTCAAGCACATCCCTGTTATCTGTTATAGACCCGTTCACAAGATACAGATGCAAGACCAAATGCAACCCACACAACCTCCGGCCACTTTGCACCTCAGCAACTGCTCTGCTCTCGTACTCAGTGGGACTTTGGAACTGCCAGTCTGCTGTGAACAAAGCTGCATTCATTCCAGCCTTTGCCACACAGTCCACCCTCAGCATGCTGGCACTGACGGAGACATGGATATGTCCTGAGGATACAGTAACAACTGCTGCTCTCTAAAACAACTTCTCCTTCTCTCACACTCCTCGACATACCGCTAGAGGTGGGGGAACAGGTTATAATAACTGGACTTTTTCACCACAGGCTTCACTATGTAACAATACATTTTTTGAATTCCATGCCGTTACTAAAATGCATCCCACAAAAATACATGTTGTTGTCATCTATCGCCCTCCAGGTTAGCTGACAAGCTATCTTGAGGAGTTGGATGTCCTGCTGTCCTCCTTGCCAGAGGAGACTTGTGGTTCTTGGCGATTTCAGCATACACCAAGACAAGCCCAAGGCCATTTAACTGAATATTCTTCTGGCCTCATTTGACTTGGAAAGACTACACACCACAGCAACTCACAGATCGGGCAACCAGCTGGACCTCATTTTTACACGTAACTGTACCACCTCAACATGTCTCTGATCACTACTTTGTTCAATTCAACATGATTCTCCCATCTATATTAAAACCGACTCCACCTTTAGTTTCCTTTCGCCGTAATCTCCGTTCCCTCTCACCCTCTCGCCTTTCCACTGATGTCTCTCTCTTCCCACAACACATTTATTTTCCACGCTTGATGTAAACACTGCCACAGACACACTTAACTCTACTTTAACAACCTGTCTAGAGAACATCTGTCCTCTCTCCTCTAGACCAGCACATACTACACCACCCAGCTCCTGGCTGTCTGAAGTTCTTCGTGAACATCGGACTGATCTCTCAGATAGGTCCTTCAAGGCAGCCTGGAGAGGTGAGGTATCCAAGCCACATCAGTTACTTACTGGGGTACCTCGGGGATAAGTGCTTGGGCCACTTCTCTTCTCCATATATACAACATCACTGGGACCCATCATTCAGTTACATGGTTTCTCTTACCACTGCTACGCTGATGACACACAAATCTACTTGTCTTTCCAGCCCAAAGACAGTGACTGCTCAAATCGCTGCCTGTCTGGCATACATCTCGGCCTGCATGTAGGAACACCACCTGCAACACAACCCAGCCAAGACCGAACTCCTTGACTTTCCAGCCAACCCTGCTGTTGAACACAACATCACCATGCAGCTGGGTTCAACTACAGTATCGCCTTCCAAAATGGGGGTAACCATCGATAACATGCTAGATTTCACAGACCACATCTCAAAGACTGCAAGATCATGTAGATTTACACTCTACAATATCAGGAAGATAAGACCTTTCCTCTCTGAACATGCCACACAACTGCTTGTTCAGTCACTTGTCATAACTAGACTGGACTACAGTAACTCTCTCATTGCAGGCCTTCCTGCATGTGCAATTAGACCTCTGCAAATGATCCAGAATGCAGCAGCACATCTGGTCTTTAATGAACCAAAGAGAGCGCATGTTATACCACTCGTTGTCTCTCTCCACTGGCTGCCGGTTGATGCACATATTAAATTCAAGGCTCTGATGCTGGCATACAAAACAGTCACTGGGTCTGCTCCAGCATGCAACAAATAATTTATATATATACTTTACTGGCTTCTTGATATGTTTAGAAAAAAATATTTAATAACACATTGTACAAGTCTGTATTAGTTATTTAATGTTTAAATCCTTTTTATGCATATTTACTATAAATGAGCCCTGGGATAATTCCACACCGTTTTGTAAAATGACCCATGAACATTTTTGTTTTGCTTCTAAATTTCAATCCCTCTCTGTTTCTCTTCTTCATGACTTTTTTGAAAGAGAAAATATTACTTAAAGCAACAATCAGATCTAAATGTGGGGAAAACAACAGTGATGAATTTGAAATACTGAAATGCTGACAGTTCAATGAAGAATTCGACCTAAATATAGATCTAGAGAACCCTTGAAAGTGACATAAATGAGCAGAATGGAAGAGAAAGAATTTCCTCCTGGGAAAAGGAAATGTATAGTTACTGGACATAAGAATGACTGCTTAGCAAGTCTGGCAAAAAAAACACAGAGAGACTAAATTGTGCTTCCTGACTTGTTCTGTGACTGGAAGTGTCACTATATCTAGCCCCTAGAGTAGAAAACACAGCAATGGCAGGAAATTGCCACCATGGCAACCTTGTTTGGTAGTTCAATCAGGCTGAATTGCAGACAGGTATCATTTTAGATTAAAATGAATTGCACACTGGTTAAGGTGCCCTTGACCAGTGTTCCTGGCAACTTGTTTGGGTGGATTTGGCTGCTGGGAAAACTCTGGATTCTGAAATTTCTAAGCAAACATCAGAAACGCATACCTTTCATGTTATGGCAGCTAAGGAAACTTTGAAGTTTTTTTTGTTAACAAGAGTGGGTGGTCTGCTTGTCTATTTAGAAATAAAACTGATGTTCAATAATATACTAACAAGTTAATAAATGAATGCTACATTCATACAGTAGCAGAATACAGTTATCAGTCCTCTTTTTGAGAATTAAATACAGTTCAATCATGACAACTCTTGGAATAAATTGAAGGTGTTAAAATAGATATAACAGGTTAGTAGGTTTGGTCTTGGCGGACTAGATCTGTTTACGCTGATCTGCTTAGAGCAAGTATGAAGACTTGCTACTGCTAGAACAATCACAGACATGCTACGTTGAGCATGTAAGACATGCTACAGCACAATTAGATGCACATAAGACATGCTGCATCATAAATGTAGGACATGATGCTGCTGTACAATTAGCCAAACAGGCAATCCCCTTCATGCAAATCTAGACCTACTGGTAAGGAAGAGGATTTCAGAATACTTTGGTAGCACTCTGCAGTGAAAATGACTTACCAGCAAACAACTAAGATAATTTTTATGTTATGTCACATCATACAATGCAATAGCCACTCTGCTGTGCACACATGTGCTGTTTGTGTTGTGTTTTAACTTAGATTTAGTTTTGTGGTTTTTCCACAACCCCCCCATCTGTTAATTGTCAATTGTCAAATTGTCAATCTCAAACGTGGATAAAAATCTGATTCGATAAAATCTGTGGGTGGAAAATCATTTCATAGATGTTGTCAAAGAGTTTATCATTGACCCAGGTGGTGAAAGACAGCCAGAGTGAACACACACTAGGCCAGTTAGCTGATAAAAAAGCATGTGTGTGTGTTCTGGACAGAGCGCAATGCACTGACCTTCTCTAGGTACTCTCTGAACATTTTATATCTGTCAGACATGTGGCCTCTTCTACGTGCCGCGGGCAGCACTTTTCTGTTGTTACTGTTCCTCATGTGTGTTAATCCCCCTAATCTTACAGTCCTGCACTCAGGGTGTGTTTACATTTTATTACAGTAAGGTTTACATTAACCTGACCTTTAATCTGTATGCGTGCGAATGTGAAGTCTAGTCTGACGGCACAAAACGAAAGAGCTGTGAAGATCACTTGCAGACCACCCCCTTTTCATCATTTCATTAGGTTGGCACAATGCCAGTGTTTTGATGACTGGCATCATCTGAGCTCCATTACATTTTCCCGCCATTAATCCTCATATAAAACTTTCCTTCTAAAATGTGATCAAAGCACTTAAAACTGTTTCTGAAGGTGTTCATTGATAGTCCTGAATCTTCAAAAGTCCTGAATCTTCAAAGTAAAATCAGTTTTTAAGGGTGTGTTTTAAAAATTTATTTACTAAGTAAGGAGTAATGTTTTGTCAGCTGGTCATTATGGCAAAACTAACCCTGATTGGGTCTTGTATAAACCTAAACCTTGCATAAACCAAAAGAGGTTTATTTTGCGATAATGACTGGCTAACTGTTCAGTATCCTGCTTACTACACTGCTACATACCAAATTAATAAATAGACATGAACTACTGATTTGAAATTATTTGAAATATAATTTACTATATTATTTTGAAATTATTTGATTACATGGAATCATAATTTGTTGATTACATGGTATGAATATGACTGCAAAATGCTATGAGAGACATAAAACTAGCATAGGAGTTTGGTTGTCAGGGGCAATGGTCCAATATATATTTTAGCAGTCATTATACAAAAATATTTGCTTGCAGAATGCTGCCATGGACCAATTGGAATTGAGTTTTCCAGAGAACTGTGTAATAAATGTAGGTTGTTTAGTTTGTATATCCACTGTACAAATATACAGTCAACAGTAGATCGCTTTCACATACTGTATCTACATTACCTCTAGAAACCAAATCTCCTTCACGACTCATATAATTACTCGATAGAAGTCCATGTGCATATAGTTGAGGTGTTGCGCTTGATTTTGAAATAAATCATTTCTGTCCAACAAAATCTAGTTTGCATAAGAAAAACTATAGCACAGCCTGAGCATTTTGATAAATAACTTATTTTGAGCTCCTAGTGTAAAAAAACATACTGTAAATGTTTAGAGCAGTTTTGTTGACAACATTTTTCTATTTCCAGATGTTTAATGCTTACAGAAACCCACAGAGACTCTGACAGCTGAAAATGCAGTCAAATTGTGGCCAACCAAGCATTACCTTAAGGAGATCAATCAACACTTACGCATTCAATATTTATATTTATATGTTTTTTCTATGCTCTACTTTCTATGTACGCTTCCTCCCCTGAAGTATATCCTATAAAAGTAAAAGTTTTATCAGAAAGGCCTTGAAGATAATAAAACAAATGTAACAATTCAGAGATTTAATGAGAACAAGGAACTAAATACATTTCCAATGCATAGTTTCAACAGATCAAAGTTTGTGAAACTATTACATTCCAAACAAAGTGCCAAGTTGAACATGTTTTTCAACCTTCCAGTGGTTCTGCCTGAGGTGGTGCACTACAGCCAGGCAGGAAATATCATATTTGTTGATGCTTTTTGAAAGACGCACGTACATGCCAGAGATGAAATGCGATATAATCTTATAATGTGAACTTTAGTCAAACAAACACTGTTATAGTATGTTTCTCTCAAAGGTTGTAAGGTAAACTCCAGCACTTATCAGAATCTCTGTAAATACACTAGACTAGATGCTGAGCTTAATGCTGATCCATGATCAATTCTCAAGGTCAAAATCAAAAAAGAGTTGGTAACATGTCTGCACCAGGGTTATTATAGTTTTGAAAATGTAATGTGTGTGTGTGTGTGTGTGTGTGTGTGTGTGTGTGTAATTTTTTAAATATTTTTAAATAAAAATATTGTTCTTTGTAAATTCATGAAATTGAATGCATTTAGTACTGTTATCATAAAGCATCTGATTGTAAAGTATTATGCTCAAAATACCATAAAGTCAAAAGTTTTATTTGTCAAATTCACAACAACACTGCATACTGCAGCACTTGCTGAATTGAATGAAATGTGCTATAAATGTGCCACTGCTGAAACACCTAGCAGTAACTAATGTAACATCTTCACAGCAAATAGAGTATATCAACAGCATGGACTGGAATCACACGGGTCTTGTGTCAGACAGCCCGCACCAGAGAACAAGAAGTTGCTTATTTGCCAAAGTCTACAAAATTCACACAGTCTGTATATTCAGAAGTATTGTTTAAGATCATCTAAGGCAACGTCCTTACGGATGCCGTTTTGAAATTTATCGCATTGTCCAAAATGCTGTCTCATTTTGGACAGAAGTTCAAAATGTTGACAGGGAAAACTGAGATATCTGAAAATTATGATGTCTTTGTTGTCATGTGACATTATCATGTGATGTATTTAACCCAAAAACAATCAAGATTGCGGCCCATGTTGTAGCAGTATTGTTATGACTTTTATTCACTTTGTCAGCATTGTTTTTTTCCAAATGTATCTGAATTAATGTAGACATATCCTAAATAACGCTCTGATTTGTTTCTGTGCTGTGACTTCTTTTGAGACGGCAGCGCTATTATTTGCAAACAGTGCTTTGTCGAATGCTGGTTTATTGTGTTGTCGTCCAGAGCACCATGCCTCTAAATATTACGTATGAGGTGAACTGTGATTGGTTGTTTTTATTAAGTCAAACAGATGGCCACTCGCCAGTTCTTTTAGTTTTCGTCTCAGTAATTGTTTTTGTTAATGATAATAACCTTGGTCTGCACTCCTCACAATGAAGAACCGCAGGCTTCTGCTCACCTCTGGCCATCACAACAAATTCCTCATGCACCATTATCACAGATAAATGGACTCATTTCCACTCACACAGAGTACAAATGAATTGCTTAAGGAATTTCCAAGTAAGGGAGAGCAGAAAGATTTGTAACAGTTTTTGTGCATTTATTCAGAAAATGGTTAGCCTAAATTTGAATGAATCTGTGTATTCATTCAAATAAAATTATGCTAGAAGTACACAAAGGCCAATGTTACATTCATAAAATCCATGCTGTATAATTGTAATGGTGTTACAGTATGTGATGTTACAGTAAATGAAAATGCTCTAAAATATGAATTTATCTATTTTGTGTGTACATACTATTGTTAGTCATAGAAAACACCTCATAAACAGCAGCCAATGGCATGCAAATGCCAGACTTCCCTATGTGCATTTGCAGTGGGCCAATTTTGTCAGAATATGCAATGGACCTACAATACCACTGGCCTAGAGACAGCTTTTACATTCATACAGAAAGGATAATCGCAGAAAATGTGTTATATTGCTGTCAAATCAGGCTTGAAAGCGACAAAAAATCATATGTAATTTTTGAAGAAGAAATAACTGTTTAAAAATAAGTCAAATTATAATCTTAAAACTGAATATTCCTAAAGTAACACATTTTTATATAAATAGCTTAGAACTTATTTTAACTATGCATGTCTTAATTAAATGAAACTAAATGAAGTAAATGGACGTGCACACATTTTTTTACCAATGTTAGATTAATTGAGCGTTATAATTATCCCGGCTCTCCACTAATGCAACTATTCAATATGGCTAATGCAATAGACTCAAGGAATGCACTCATTTTATTTTCTCTCTTATCTTAAAACATCTCTCAGCTCAATGCATATAGTACACTATATCTAAGAGATTTTAACTAACTGTAACAAATTGCAGGCACCAGGCCCTTTAACCAGGACTGTAGCTTGAGGGGTGAAAGGTGGTAACGATTCTAGGGGCCCAAAGTTACAGGGGGCACCACAACAAATTATAAACTGTATTTTTTAATAGGAGGGGCCCAGAGCAATATACAGTCAGGGGGGCCCAGAATACCTTGCTACAGCCCTGCCTTTAACACTATTACACACATACATTATGAGTGGGAGTGTGTATGTGTGGGTATCAGCGTGTGTTGAAAGAGATGACAATGGTACTTGTATATCTGCATCCTATTTTCCCCATTTTGGTCTTTAAGCCACAGACAAGTTCATCTCACGACCTGTGTGAGAGAAATGAACACTTGCACATTAAAAAACACCTCCCGGGTTCCGGAGGATTCCAGCAGTATGGGAAAAACAGGAAAAATCTGCGCTCTCCTTCCTGCCCATTGACCCTGTTTGTATGACACACAGGAGGCAGTTTAGGTGCAAACAGTAAGTCAGTGGTTCCCTCTCATTGTCTCTCCAGTTCTGGTTACATCACTACAGTTCTGCTTGCATTTGTGGGGTTACATTGTGAGTGTGTGTGACAATATCTGAGGTAGATAGTATCATGAGCAAGCTCATGGAGGGAATAAGTAAAGGGATATCTGAAAACAAAGCAACTACTAATCTTTCTCTCTTACAATTAATCTTTGGGGAACGTTTTGTTTTAATGAATTACAAATATGCCATGTAGTCTCTCAAATAATATGAGGTCCAAAGCTCCATGCATAAAAAAAGTAGCAAAATACTGTTTAAAATAGCTTTAGATTGAGTATAGTATGTCATACCACAGGACATGTCAGCTTCCTAATAGTATTAGATGTCAACTACACATATAATAATATAATCTGATTATCTGATTGGGACAGGTTTAGACAAAGTTTAAGAAAACTTGAATTACCTTTATATTACTGCATTTGAAAATGCAAACCACAGAAATATTGTACAGTATATGCAAAGAACTTTACAGTAAGTAAACATGGAATTTATTATCTAAATCAATGCCCTTTTTCGGAATGACTATTGCATATTTCGACACAAAGGAACTATCAGTTTACTAAGAAGAGAGTAAGAGTGACGTTGCACACAATTGTAAGCTTAATAGCATGCACTCATAAAACACAAACAATGATCAAGCCTGATGATCTTCAGGAAGTGATTCTCAGTCCATCTGGTTAAAGAGGAAGTCAACAAAGCCACATGCAGGCTGACTGACGTCAATCACAACCCACTACACCTGACAGGAACTCCAACTGACTGATTTCTCATGCTCTCTCTGTCACTAGAATGCCACTTGCAACATTTTCTTCTACATTTTGCATTTTTTCCCCTACAAAGCATGGAGACCCTGTCCTTTCCTTTAAGGCCACACTTAATAATAATAATACAAACAATAAGGAATCACATTCTGTCATAATTTTTTCACCCCCATGTCATTCTAAGCCTGCACATTTTTCTTTTTCAATTTTTTCATGAAGCACTACAGGAGTTTTTTTTTCAGAATGTCAGAGTCTAACAAGGGAAGTGGAAGGTGACTTATACTGCCATACTACTTTAAACATATTACATATGACATGTGCACTATGTTTAAAGATTTTTGAAGCCATACAATAGCTTTGTGTGGAAGCTGTTGTTCACTGATAATATTCTAAGTTGTGGCCCCTTTTCTGACTTGCTATGTCATGATCAATCATCTGAAATGAAGAACCAATGGCGTTTTGCACCAACGATGTCAAAACTCGTGTGGTGCTACTACATGTGTCATTTGTTTTTTAAATGAAACAAGCAAAAATGAGATTTGAGAGCTTCATCATATTTATCACAACAATTTAAGGCAGATCACACTAACATATGGCTTCAGAATACTTGAAATATAGCGCACAACATGGACTATCTTTATAGCTTGTTTCTGTTTTTGTCCTTTTTGGAGCTTGGCAGTATAAATCACAATCCACTAGCATTTCAAGTAAAACAGAAGCTTGCACATTTTGCTTAATATCTTATTTTGTGTTTCACAGAGTAAGTAAGTCATAAGGGATTGAAACAACACGAAGGTTAGAAAATAATTACAGAAATGTCATTTATGGGTGAACTATTTCTTTAATAATGCTGTATGGCCTGACTATTGAAATGCTAGTCTTCTGAGAGCATTTGTACAGTAGCTTTTGATAGACCTGTCCCCTTCATACTTTTCCTACTGAAATTGTTAAAAAATATACCCACTCATAAACCTTTATCAATAGGAACACAACTATCTAATACACACACTATGGACACGGTTCTATATTCCCACTGTTCCACTCTATTTGATTTTTCAATTCTCCCAAGAATTACATTGTTTTTGTTGTGAATTCAGCATTGTAATGACAACTAACAAACCAGACTGCACATCTCTAACACCAGCAATCTAAACTCAGCAAAAAAAGAAACGTCCCTTTTTCAGGACACTGTAAAGATAACTTTTCAGACCTTTATTGTAAAGGATTTAAACAATGTTTTCCATGCTTGTTCAATGCAGAACTCTGTGGAACGGTCATTAAGAAACCAACAGCTTACAAATGGTAGGCAATTAAGGACACTAAAAAGACCTTTCTACTGACTCTGGTAAACACCAAAAGACATATATTCAGGGTCCCTGCTCATCTGTGTGAACATGCCTTAGACATGCTGCATGGAGGCATGAGGACTGAAGATGTGGCCAGGGCAATAATTTGCAATGTATGTACTGTGAGACGCCTAATACAGAGCTACAGGGAGACAGGAAGGACAGCTGATCATCCTAGTAGTGGCAGACCACATGTAACAACACCTGCACAGGATCGGTACATCCAAATATCACACCTGCGGGACAGATACAGGATGGCAACAACAACTGCCTGAGCTACACCAGGAATGCACAATCCCTCCATCAGTGCTCATACTGTCCGCAATAGGCTGAGAGAGGCTGGACTGAGGACTTGTAGGCCTTTTGTAAGGCAGGTTCTTACCAGACATCACCAGCAACAATGTTGCCTATGGGCACAAACCCACCTTCACTGGACCAGACAGGACTAGCAAAAAGTGTCCTTCACTGATGAGTTACGGTTTTGTCTCACCAGGGGTGATGGTCAGACTTGCGTTTATCATTGAAGGAATGAGCGTTACAACAAGGCCTGTACTTTGGAGCGGGATCGATTTGGAGGTGGAGGGTCCATCATGGTCTAAGGCAGTGTGTCACAGCATCATCGGACTAAGCTTGTTGTCATTGCAGGCAATATCAACGCTGTGCGTTAGAGGGAAGACACCCTCCTCTCTCATGTGGTACCCTTCCTGCAGGCTCATCCTGACATGCCTTCCAGCATAGCAATGCCACCAGCCATACTGCTCGTTCTGTGCATGATTTCCTGCAAGACAGGAATGTCAGTGTTCTGCCATGGCCAGCGAAGAGCTCGGATCTCAATCCCATTGAGCATGTCTGGGACCTGTTGGATCGGAGGGTGAGGGCTAGGGCTATTCCCCCCAGAAATGTATGGGAACTTGCAAGTGCCTTGCTGGAAGAGTGAGGTAACATCTCACAGCAAGAACTGGCAAATCTGGTGTAGTCCAAGAGGAGGAGATGCACTGCAGTACTTAATGCAGCTGGTGGCCACACCAGATACTGACTGTTGCTTTTGATTTTGACACCACATTTGTTCACGGACTTTAAAAATTATTCAATTTTTGTTAGTCACATGTCTGTGAAACTTGTTCAGTTTATGTCTTAGTTATTGAATATTTTTATGTTCATACAAATATTGACACATGTTAAGTTTGCTGAAAATTAAAGCAGTTTAAAGTGAGAGGACATTTCTTTTTTTGCTGAGTTTATAATCTGTGTCAGTTCAACCTTATTCATACTTTTCCAAACCTTTTTTTCAAAATTATTAGGATTTATGCATGCAGGATTTCTCTGCCTCTTATTAACAGGCCCACATGAAATCACTGCAAAAATATCTCAACCAATTTCTGCAGAATGATAACGGGCATCATTTACAATGTTCTATACATATCCCCTTGCTCCTTGCTTTTTGTTCATTAAAGGTACACTAGAGAGGATTTCTCATTATAGTTAAATAAAAATAAATAAAAAATATCATGACTGTGCAGTACGAACAAAAATCTGTGTTCAAAACCACATTCTTACCTTGCCACATTCTTAATATTCACTACGGTAATGCTACAATGATGATTTTAAATTCAGAGCTGTCGGGTTAAATTTGGTGTGAAATTTCAATTACGAAAAGCTTCAATCCTTACATGTTTACATCATGTTCGTAAACAAAGAAAAGAGGGTCCAGCAACAGATATGCTATTTACATGCTCAGACAAAAAAAACAATATTCCGGATATATGTCTTTTAGGACTTTTTTCTTACTATCAGTGGCTCTTGGTGTAGCTAGTCAGATTCGCTCTGATATGTTGATCACAGGCAACCATAGGTATATCACAAACCATAAGATTAATCCATGCAAAAGAGCACTGCTGATATAAAAAACAAAACAATTCCACAAGTAAGTTATTTTTGCTATTATTCACACTGGAAACTGAAAACATCTGATTTGTAGGGTTGCTAAATAGGGTGGTCAGTCTATTACATGTATTATTAGTGTTTCTCAAGACTACTCCTTTTAATATATATATTTTTTATTTTAAAATATTAATTTTTTATAATAAGATAAGATAAGATAAAATAAGATAAAATATACTTTAAGACAAATTTCCCCCCCGGGGGACATTAAAGTATATTTTATCTTATCTTATTTATTATGATCTTTCATCTATTCCTCTTAATGTGAACAATCTCACTCTTATTATCCTTCAGAAATGACCTCACCAAGTACAGCCAAGGTTTTCTTGACATTTATATAAAAACAGTCTGGGCTCAATAATAAAGGCTCCAGTGAATGCCCTTGCTCTGTTTAGTTAGCATAGATTACAGTTTTGCTACAATCTCTGTCTGGCCTGTTCTCTGTTATCATATTGGGAGCCAAACTTAAGGACAGAGAGTGAACTATGATGAATTTTCCCACTCGTGATATAAAGCACTGACCTTCTGCTGTGGCAGGACTGTTGATCGGTATGTTAATGCATTTGGCAGGTGTGCATGTGTGTGTGAGAGACCAACAATTACAGTATCTGCCATGGCCACTTCCTATGGTCTAACACATTCTGTAAAACTAGACAAAACATGATCTCCAGTATGAGCACTGTGCTTCTATGTACAGTATGTGTCTGAGTTCACATTTCAACACTCTTGGGCCAATCAGCAGAAGCTACAGTGGAGATGAGTTATTATGTTGGGTTTCCATGTTTTATGGGGACTTTCCATAGACATAATGGTTTTTATACTGTACAAACTATATTTTCTATCCACTAACCCTAACCATACCCCTAAACCTAACCCTCACAGAAAACGTTCTGCATTTTTACATATTCAAAAATGTATTTATCAATGATTTATAAGCTGTTTTCCTCATGTGGACTGACAAACACGTCCCCACAAAGTCAAAAATTTCGGGTTTTACTATTCTTATGGGGGACATTTGGTCCCCACAAAGTGATAAATACATGCTCACACACACACACACATGCGCGCGCGCTCACACACACACACACAAACACACACACACACATGCAAATGCAATTGAACTGAAAGATTTTTAAGATTGACTTAAAGGGATATTTCACCCCAAAATGAAAATTCTCTTATCATTTACTCAACCTCATGACATCCCAGATGTGTACTGTACGACTTTCTTTCTTATGCAGATCAAAAACAAATATTTTTAGAAGAATATCTCAGCTCTGTTGGTTCTTACATTGCAAGTGAATGACCATAAAGGAAACATAAAAGTAAACCATATGACTCCAGTTTTTAAATCCATATCTTCAGATGTAATATGATAAGTGTGGGTGAGAAACAGGTCAATATTTAGGTTCTTTTCTTTTTCACATAAACCTCCACTTTCACATTTTGAAAGTGAAAGTGGAGGTTTATGGTAAAAAAGGATTGTAAGGACCAACAGAGCTGATATATTCTTCTAAAAATCTTTATTTGTGCTCTGCAGAAGAAAGAAAGTCTTACACATTTGGGATAGCATGAGGGTGAGAAAATTATGAGAATTTTCGTTTTTGGTTGAACAATCCCTTTAAGTGTCCAAATAAATTTTGGGGCCACTGTAGGTACTTTAAATGCATTTTAATCTAAATGGTCACATCTCTAAATATGTATTATGTTGCTGACTGTGAATGCATACAAAAAATGCATATAGGAGAATCAAAGTTCTTAAGTTCTTAAGGTACAATTATAGGACTGTGGCAGGGTGGAGGGCGGGGCCGGGTCGTGATCCTGCGCGCCCGGTCCCGTATTAGGCTAATTATCTGTCCCTGAGGTTTAAAGGCCGACAGCAGAGGGCTGTGCGAGAGAGAGAGATCGTTAGCGGACATGTCCGCCATGTGTGTTTGTTTATGTGTACTGTTAAGTTTTTCATTAAAATATTATTTATGTTGAAAAGCCGGTTCTCGCCTCCTCCTTGCCCCATCCTTGAGCTGTTTTACAAGGACTTACCAGGTAGGCACACTCTGGTGATGGGGGGCTGGTTAGACACAGGGGACCTCCTATATGGGGACATGATGAATGATTACTGATATTGCAGACCAATAAATACAAACTGATAATTATGACCATACAGTATATGACCTACACATACTCAGAAAAAACTCTGCTTTCAGAAACAATTCAAACAACCCTTCTGTGTGTGCTGTATACACCGATCAGCCACAACATTAAAACCACCTGCCTAATATTGTGTAGGTCCCCCTCGTGCCGCCAAAACAGATCCAACCTGCATCTCAGAATAGAATTCTGAGATTATATTCTTCTCTCCACAATTGTACAGAGCGGCCATCTGAGTTACTGTAGACTTTGTCAGTTCGAACTAGACTGGCAATTCTCTGTTAACTTCTCTCATCAACAAGGTGTTTCCATCAACAGAACTGCCATTTTTGGCACCATTTGGAGTAAATTCTAGAGACTGTTGTGTGTGAAAATCCCAGGAGATCAGCAGTTACAGAAACTCTCAAACCAGCCCGTCTGGCACCATTTATAATGTCACAGTCTAAAAAACTGAGATCACATTTCTTTCCCATTCTGATGGTTGATGTGAACATTAAATGAAGCATATCTGCATGATTTTATGCACTGCACTGCAGCCACACGATTGGCTGTTTAGATAATCGCATGAATGATTGTTGGTGCCAGATGGGCTGGTATGAGTATTTCTGTAACAGCTGATCTCCTGGGATTTTTACACACTCTAGAATTTACACCGAAAGGTGCAAAAAACATCCAGTGAGCGGCAGTTCTGCGGACAGAAATTACTTGTTGATAAGAGAAGTCAACAGAGAATTGCCAGACTGGTTTGAACTGACAAAGTCTACAGTAAATCAGATAACCGCTCTGTATAATTGTGGTGAGAAGAATATCATATCAGAATGCTACTCTGAGATGCAGGTTGGGTCTGTTTTGGCGGCACGAGGGGGACCTACACAATATTAGGCAGGTGGTTTTAATGTTGTGGCTGATCGGTGTATATGGCAAAACACCAATTTGTCATGCCACTGTGTCATCTAGAACTATAAACAGGATGCTTGATGTTAAAGCAAAGTTTTTACATGCGAGAAGCTCCATTAAAATCTGCATTTTGCTAAATATGTTTTCCTTAAGGGTATCAATGATTTGATGTGACACTCCCTTTAATGCAAACGTATTATTATATCACATCACAGGGTGTGACCCTCTTTTCCACATTACTCTTGCAGAATTTCCTTTAAGTTCATCTGAACTGGGTTGCATCAGACAGCCTTGAGAATAGCTTAACAAAAGCCTCTAACAGTGCAGTGTAATTGCCCTGATGTACTGTAGATCCATGGTTAATGGAAGGGGGATATAATTCTTTCGTTAATAACGGTGAGTAAACCCCTTTTCTCCATGCTCAGGTGGAAAAATGGAGGAATGTGGAAATAATCTGCACAGGGAAGTGATTTTTGGCTGACATTTTAAATCATGAAAAGTGGTAAAATATTAAGTGGAAAATGACTCTAGTAGAAAGTCAGTCCACAAGAGTGACTCGAGTCCATAAATGAAAAGTTTGGAAAGACTGCCCTCTTGTGTTTGATCTTAAAAACAAAAGAGTGGACTGTCAATAATCATTAAAGCAATAAGATTCAACAAAATTTGAACATGGAATATCAACAGCATTTGAGACATGCTGTTGATTACCCCTGAAAATAATTTAGACTTTTCCTTAGTTTGCTGAAACAAACAAATATCGATTTACAGTACTGGACTACAATGGAAATATGGGGTAAGTCATTAAGTAGAGTTTAAAAGCATAAATGTGAAGATCATATTTTTATTAAAGCGATATTCTTGGTTCAATACAAGTTCAGCTTAATCGACAGCATTTATGGTACAATGCTGATTACCACAAAAATGTGTCTTTAAAAAGCTCAAATCTGGGTTCCAGTGAGGCACTTACAATGGAAGTAAGTAAATGGGGCAAATCCGTAAATGTTAAAATACTCACTGCTTCAAAAGTTTAGCCACAAAATGTTGCCATTATCTGTTTTTTAACGTTATTTTAATGAGATAAAATCACTTGCTAATCTCCTCTTACTAACCATTTGTGTAAATAGCCAATTTTACAACTTTGTTGCCATGATGACATAAAGCCTTAAACGCAAAAACTCTAAAATGACTATATTAACGACAATTTATACCAATTTACAGTTTAAATAATATACAAGCTTTGACAGAAGAATTAATGTAAGTGCTTTTATAAAATTATAAGCTTCATATTTCTGTGTTTAAACTCTCCAAAAATTGGCCTAACTGTTACTTTGATTTTTGATCTCCAATAATTTTTAAGAAAAGGAGAAACAAATAGAAATACATTTTTGTGGCAATCAACATTATGCCACAAATGCTGTCGATTGAGATGAACTTGCAAGAAATCTTACAAAAATGTGCATTATTTGACCTGTAAAGTTGTCTAAATCACCACTTTTAGTCTTATTACTTTCTAGTTATGAGTTACTGATGTACTTCCTGTGAATGTAGTTTGCTCCACATAAATAGTACTTTGTTGATAGTTATGTAATTTATGTCACTTTCGGTTATCCTTGGACATACTGTGCAAATTTACCCTGTTTAGTGGTTTTACATGTTCTTGAGAGGAACTGAAAGATTTTATATAACTTTCCACAGGTCAAGCGATTCAGTTCTTTAAGTTTTGTGGGAAATTCAATCACACAAGTCTCACCTTAACACATGTACAATGTACATATATGTACACATGTACATATATAAAATAAAGCCTTGTGGTTATACTTTCAAAACAATGTGCATTTTATTATTTATTCCTATGCAATGCCTTGCCAATTAGATTTTAATTATACTGTATGTGCATTACTGCACGCAAACATTTTTTTGGATTGTTTTTACAAATTGAAGGACACGTTTATTTATTTTTTGTGGCAATTGCCAACATGCATAATATAAAAACATCTTATTTAAGAGTTTATGTTCTTTTTAAGGTTAGATGAGGTCATAGCTTTCTTTTTCATTGTTTACAATTATACTCACTTGTTAGATGCATACTGAACATTGGTCAAGACAGTAAAATTGTTTCTGACACTTCGAAGGCTTGCAAGAACCTTGAAGAAGAGAGACACAACATAAAACTGTGAGATAAAACCAAGCACATATTAATTTCAAATATGCTCCCTGAGGAACATCACACTGAAATAAAAACAACATGCAGTGTTTACCTGAGCAAAAGGTGTGACTATCAGGTCATCCCCATGCCTGCAACCAGAAGGGAATAAATTAATGTCTTTAGCAGTCTACGCCAAAACAAAATTATATAACTATGTAAATGTCATGTGTCAATTTTCACCCATGCAAACATAAATGAGAAGTAGACTCTTTTTCAAAGTACGTGTCAAATGAGGTTGCCATTCACCACTTCAAAATAAGAACCCTAAATGACACTAGTAACTAGTTACCAAGAACAATCAAGCACATTCCTTAAGGTTTAATAGATTTTTGGCTGCTAAGACCCTGGAAAATGCATTCTTATATAATTACAGGTTGTTACTGCTAGAAAGGTTGTCTGAGGAAATCAGGTCTTGATTGAGATATGTCATTGCAAATGCATACAATAAACTCAAATTTAACCCTATGGAAACGTCATGGTCCTCAGACCACCAGATGCTATTGGTTCATTCGTGGTGACAGATATATTGAAGTGACTTCCAAGTCACTTAGTGCATTAGATAAGATAATTCAATGATTAGATGGTCAAGTAAACATAGAATAGCCCACTAAAATTTTATGACAACTATTTGTAAAATTAGAGCAGTTGTAAAGTAATCTGATTATACTGACCTGTATGTTTACATTTATGATCTTTGCAGATGCTGATAACACTCAGGTGTTACATGAACTAACAATAAACAATACTTTTACAGCATTTAATAATCTTGGTTAATTTGATCATATAGCAATCAATTTTTAAAATCAAAAGTTGTATATGTTAACATTAGTTAATGCAATATGAAATAACATGAACTAACAATGAAAGATTTTATTTTTATTAACTAACATTGACATATTCCCATATCTGTAAGTTTATGACCAAATTTAAAATAAAATGTCACCAAAAATCAAGGTATATAATGTGCAACCAATTTCCATGGGTTCAAAAAGCCAGTTATACTCACAGTTCTGAGGCGATAGAAGAATTGCGAGACATTGACTTGGGTGACAGGTCATAGTCACTGTCTGAGCGGTAGAGGAAGGACTCTCGCCTCTGGTTGTGGCCGGGGAAGTTTGTGTGCAGAACCAGGCCAGAACCGGGGGAGGCCTGGGGGTCCAAAGGACTACAGCTCGCTGATGGGCCATTTTCCACATCAAAACTGCAATGATACAACAACAAAAATCAAGACATGAAAATTAGGTAAAGGAAAACAGCAGTCAGAATAGCATGAATGCTTTCATTTTAACGTAAACATTATTTTAACAAAAACAGGCAAAATTAGTGAAATAATAAATAAAGTTGCCAGCATGGTGACTAGTATAACATGGTCTTGTGATATGGCATGGAAAATGAATGTTTATGTTTGAATTGCAGTAGTGGTATCATATTCATAACAACAGGTTTGACGGGAAAATATTTACAATGTGAATCTCTTAGCATGCCAAAGTCACACAACATGTTCGTTGCCTTCAGAAACTATTGCTCTCTGTTTTTTAACACATTTACACTATCTTCCAAGTAAGTATTTGAACTGTACGGTACAATGGGCTAAAGGCACACCTTAAGGAAAATGTGCTTTTCTTCTAGTCACAAAATGTATCAAGGTTGAAAACATTGATGGTGCAACATTATTTGTGTGGAAAGTAATAATGGAATATTTTATAGAATCAAATTAAGTTTTATTTATTTATAATTATTATAATTTTTTAAAGCGGTGAGGGAGCATTTTACCTCAAGTTTTAACACACTTGTGGAAGAAGACCCCTAAAGGGGGTTATAGTGATATTGTGTAGATATAGGGGCAATAGTTATAGTGTGAAATTTGTCTACATTTCTAAAGCAAATAATTTATAAAAAATTTTGTGATGGCAACATGCTTTTTTGAGTATCAAATTAAGATAATACTTATTCATAAAAACCACTTCAGAAAGGGGTGCACAATTTCCTGTTAAATTAACACATATGGCATTTTATAACATCTCAAGTATTCTATAAACAAATTCATCTCTATTGTAATTGGATCAGTCAATGTGAGCCCACTTCGAACTTTTTACAGAACAACCCCCTCTCTCTTTTTTTGACTTTTTACCAAAATATCTTTCATTATCCATTTCATATCCTTTTGATTTAATGACCTTGAACAAAACTGAAAATACAAAATAAACACTTTGCCTAAAAATAAATGTGCTACATAAATTTGCAACATTTAAAAAAATATTAACAGGTTGTCTCAAATTGACCTCAGCCTCAAATTGCCTTAATATCAGCCTTCAGACAAAAGATGTAAGTGATCAGGAAAATTTTGCAGTGCATAGTGACAATCAGGTATTTTGAAAAGTGCTGTGGTATTTATTTAGTTTTTTTGCTATTTAGTGTTTTGGGCATTTTTCCCTGCGGGGGTCTTCTGTTGTCCCCTAATATTTTTTTTTCAAATCCCAACATGTTTAGTGATAGAATCACAATCAGAATTAGCTTTATTGCCAAGTATGCTTCCATAAACAAGGAATTGTTCTTGGTTACAGAAGCTTCCAGTGCACAAACAATACAAGACAGAGATAAAAAACAAAACAAAAAGAAAACTGAATAAAAATAAAAAGCGAATAGAATTTAGTATACATAGAAATACACAATATGACAAAATATATATATATAGCATGTACAAATAAAATCTGTTATATACTGTACAGTGCAAGGGAATGTAATTTAGAAGAGGTAGGATATGTTAAATAATATAATTGACTAGGCTGTGTATTGTATGTAATTATTGTATAGTTTTTAACTGTTCATGAGATGGATAGCCTGAGGGAAAAAACTCTTGTGCCTGACGGTTCTGGTGCTCAGTGCTCTGTAGCGTCGTTTTAGTTTCTTCCTGTAGGTTAGAAGAAGATGAAACAGACAGTGTTCAGAGAGTCCCAAAGCTGATATAGGGACTGATCGAAATGCATCCTTTAATAATAGAAACATCCCAAAAAAAAAAAAAAAAAAACTTGCATAAACATGTGATTTTCTTCTCAAGATTGTAAAAGCATTTGTGCTTGTTTATTTAATTATAACAGTGGTGCAATTTTGTTAACTTTAAACACCCTGTGTTGAGTCTCTGAGGGATTCCAAATCTTTCCATTACAAAATGTAATTACTATTCTCGTAATGCACTATTCCCTTTCTCAAATCTCAACTGTTCATTCTGTGTAAACAATTTCACCTTGGTCATCAACAAGATAAAATGTTTAAAAAGTATTTTTATTTTTTAAGACACTGGATCGTAATGCTTACTTAATTTACAAATTGAAAACCATGACTTGCACTGCACACAAATACTAATATTGGCATTATATTCATGTTGTTTAGCCAGAGGGGAACTGGCCCACAAAGTGAGCCTAGTTTCTTATGGAGTTTTGTGTTCCTTGCCACAGTGCCCTAAGGGGTTCTAAATACAATTATTATTTCATTTATATACACATTTCATAATCATATTTAATCAAACTACTCAATGATCACTGTAAGACAATATAGATATTACAGTTTTATTTTTTGTTTTGCTAATGCATGATTTCATGTAAAGCTGCTTTGAAATGATGTGTGTTGTGAAAAGCACTATACAAATAAAAATTACTTGATATAGCTTAATGAAAATTTCAGGAGAAATACATAAGCTGTCCTCTGGAACTAAAGAGCTCTGGAAAGTCTCAAATATTCCCAGCACTTTGGGCAGAAGCACGTCTCATCTTTCCAAACCCTCTGGAAACATAGTGGAGATGGTTTCAGCCCACATCAAACAGAACAGAAGCAGGGGAAACGTATTGCGCTCAACTCAAATAAACACTTTGCAAAAAAGCTTGTGTTTGGTTTTCATATATGCTGACTGGGAGGAAGTAGTGCTGCTCTTTGAAAACACATCAGAGGATTGTTTACCTTCTGATCCTCAAGTGCTTGTCCTGCACTTGAGAAGCTTACATTAAAAACAAATGCACTAAATTAAACTAAGGAACATGTGGAGCATTCAAACTTTACAACTTTTTTTTTTTTGCAGCTGCTGTTCAACATTGACCTTTTAAACTCAAAAAAGTATTTTGAAAAGTCTTTCTGAAAAGGAAAATGTTTAAAGACATGCCGTAAATAAATTAAGAAAAAATATATTAGTGCTAAGAGAAGTATCACTTTACTATTACTCATGCTTAGGGTTAATTTTTTAATATTCTAATCATGAGTTTTAAAAAGGTTGTTAGTCCCTTACACGTTCCAGTCACTTAAAAAAATATTTTAAGAGATTTCACCCATAAAGAGCAATTTCTTGCCAAATAAATATTTAGAGCTGCACATAATTGAACAATTTACTGTATATACACTATTATAACACTTTTCACTTAGTGGATGATAAAATAGGCCAATAAAAATAGTTTAGACTTACAAATTTAAGGAAAGACTGGAAGATTTATAGACTGGATCAATGTGGGGGGCAAGAAATGCCCTCAAAATAGTTACTTCTGTTTTTATTTGTAACATCTGATTTAGTTCTTAATATTTTATTTTAGTCTCAGTAATATGGTACTCAATAGGAATTGATGCTGATTTAATCCTTAGGATAACTTCTCAATTTGTGTTAATAATTTGTATCATTCATATTAATAAATCAATTATTTTATAATGAAATTTGACATAAATGAGACAGATTTAAATGGTTAGGGGAAAAAAAAAGTAATGGGAGATTTATCTACACCAAAGGGGACATACACAGAACACCTTCATGAGCCTATCTGGATTTAAACATAAACACACACCACACTAACGGCTTTGACCGTTAGTCAAACAATGTCAAGTTATAACTCTAAAAAGGATCCCCATTCTGTTTCATTGTATGTCTTGCTGTTGTGCTGTTTTGAAGGCATCCTGGACAGTTTTTGCATCCATCTGTGCTATGTTTAACTGTTAGTCTTTTGTAAACATGCACTAGATGGACGTCTTTGATCGTTTTGATGCGTTTCCAGTGATGCACTCTTCGTTTTAAGAGCGGTACAAGCATAGCTTTTAAAAACACGTTTAATTTTACTTCTGCCACTGACAGGGAGAAACACATGCAGTCCTGTGTTTAAACCAACACAGAAGATGTGAGATGTGAAGACCAGTATCTCTGCTTTTGCCAATTGAAGCCAGCTGATGCACCCAACATCACCGTGGGTTGTATTATGTTTGCATATTCAGAACGTTTCAGCGTGGATTGTTTTTGTTTTCAGCTCATTTCAGAGTGCATTGCTTGTGATCCAGTCACATTATGATTCAAGCATTGCAAAAGAACTGTTATAGAAAGATTGGGCAGTTAAAAACATTTCTGGACTGCAAAACCGTAAGTAAACAATTTAATTCAGGACATATTCATATGTCATTTTTGATAAATTATGGTGCTGCTCGAGTGAACCGTTTAATACATTCAGATTAAAGGTGTTGGATGTGTGTTATATGTTAATCCTTAAATTTAGTTTTATAAATGTTGTGGTCTAGTGGAGTTTGATCATTTTCTTCAGATTACAATTCAAATATGGCTGTATTTGAAGGGCTGCACAATGTTAGCCAATCATAACAGTGGGTGTTTACACTAGGTGTTTACACTGAAGTCTAAAGTGTAATAAAAAAAATTTAAACCAAGCATTTCAGACAGAGTTTGATCATTTTCTTCAGATTACAATTCAAATATGGCTGTATTTGAAGGGCTGCACAATGTTAGCCAATCATAACAGTGGGTGTTTACACTAGGTGTTTACACTGAAGTCTAAAGTGTAATAAAAAAAATTTAAACCAAGCATTTCAGACAGAGTTTGATCATTTTCTTCAGATTACAATTCAAATATGGCTGTATTTGAAGGGCTGCACAATGTTAGCCAATCATAACAGTGGGTGTTTACACTAGGTGTTTACACTGAAGTCTAAAGTGTAATAAAAAAAATTTAAACCAAGCATTTCAGACAGAGGGCCAGAGACCGGGTGAAACATTATTATAAATTACTAAATTATGACTGTTTTGGTGCAAAAAACTTTACTAACATTATAAGTGGACCTCAGGGAAGATAATACAATTATAAAAAAACAAAAAAAAAGTATGTTATGACCTCTTTAGTTAAAAAAATGCCACTGAAAATTAAATCCAGGGGGCAAATATTGCCCCTTAATGTAAAATGTAATTTCTGACAATGTGATAGAGATTTGGGGGTTGGCTCTTTTCACTTGGACCAATAAGCAACCCCCAGCAATACCCTAGCAACAACCCAGGACACCCCATCAACTGCATAGCAATGCTTCAGAAACCACTTACAATACCTTATAAACCGGAAAGCAACGCACTGGCAGCCGGACAGAACACCCTAGCATCATAGTGGTTAGTTTGGCATGGGCAAGCACCACTCACATTTTTTCTCTGAAATATAAAAACCTAGTTACTTCAATGTAAACATATGCATTCACTTCCTGCACACACATACAGTTTGAGGTGTCAACCACATTTGGAGTTAACATAAACCACACTTTATACTTTCAACTCTTTCAAGGAAACACATTAACAAAACACATCACACACACATCTGATGTTGATAATGCTATTACAATATTTCTATTGTGGCATTGAGCCCTATGACTCAACCTCTGACCAACAAACATGGGTTCATGTTACTGAGAAGCCTGGCCTGAGCTAAAGGCCAGGCCCCAGATAACAGCCCCCAACACTGTCAACATCCCTCTATTGTGCCCCTCTTTCCTTTAAGCCTTCCATTCACAACCAAAAACAACTTTATGTGAAAGCCTCACTGATGATGAACCGTCTGATGTTACACTGATGTTGGTGTTTGGTATTACATGTCAGTTGTCTACAATGTGGATGTCACTAATTTTCTGCATGGTAACAAACAACAGAACTGACACATGCCATAAGAGCGTACATGGATGTGGTAACTGAAGGATGAAGTTTTGATGCAAATGTGATCTGGATTTGTGGAAACAGAATATTTGTAAATGAAACAATATGTAAAGTCTGTACAACTGCAACATACTGTAAGATACAAAAGTAGAGGCATAAAATTGATTCATATACATATAATTAAAAACCTTCACCCAATGGTCCACCCAAAAATGAGCCTATGACTTTAAATCTTCCATGGACCACAACAGGAGATGTTAGGCAGTATGTTAGCCTCAGTCACCATTAGCTTTTTTTATTGCATTTATTTTCATGTCAGTTCCTAACATTCTGCCTCACATCTCCATTTGCTCTTTAAGGAAGAAAGAAAGTGTATGGGTTTGGAACAACATGACAGTGAAATGACAACAGAATTTTCATTTTTGGCTGAACTGTAGTGCCATCTTTGATTTTTGAAGGGAATGAAAAGGAGGCTGTGAGGGATAGTTACCAGTGGCGCCCGCAGGATTCTGATCCATGGTACGCAGGAGACAAAAACAAATTATAATCATTACTCGTATTTGAACCTAAGCAGTTATTTGTTTACATTATGCTTTCTTAATTCAAACATTTTAATTTAACATTAATTTATATATTTTAATTTGGTCTTATTTAAAATTATTTTTAAGTTCATTTCATAAGAAATCCTGAATGGAAACGCTTGTTATGTGAATAAACTCTCACTTTAAATGTTATGCGCTAGTATGAGGTGGGTTTTCTAGAATTTCGCATTAATTCAAATGCACTTTGCTGTTTATTCGCAAAATTATTATGTGTTTTGACCATTTGTGCGCGTGTTATGAGTGTGTTATAGCTTTATGTGTCTGGTCCACCGACAGGTCCAACCTGGGCACAACATTCTTTAAATAAAGCCCTTGACAATCGGAAATGTTTAACCCAAAGTTGGTCCTCACAATCCACCATAACAGTTTGGTGGCATGTGGGCATCACAGCCCATTTCAGCCCTCTTTATATAAGATATTACATTAATTATGTTGTGTCTTCTGGCAGCATTTAATAAAACAAGGTAGAAATGCTCAATAAAACTTTCCCCAAAGGCAGTCATTCAACTGCTCCATCATGAAAAGGCAGACTACTTCAAGATAACGCGATGGATAGATCAAGATATTTGATGGAAATGAGCAAGGATTTGTATTTTCCTTAGTCACATTTTTATAAATGCAAAACGTTTCAATGGAAACTGCCCATTTAAGGTCCGGCCACATCATCTCAATATGGTTCAAGTCAGGACTTTGACTAGGCCACACCAAAACTTTCATTTTACTTCTTTTGAGCCATTCAGAGGTGAACTTAATCCTATGCTTTGTATCATTGTCTTGCTGCAAAATCCAGTTGCAGTTTTCTGGTAAAGAGAAGAATTCATGCTTCCCTCAATTATTGCAAGTCGCCCTGGCCCTGAAGAAGCAAAGCATCACCACACCATCACACTACCACCAACATGCTTGACCATAGGTATGATGTTCTTTTTGTGGAATTCTGTGTTTGATTTACCCCAGATGTAACAGGACCCCTGTCTTCCAAACAGTTTCACTTTCGACTCATCAGTCCACAGAACATTCTCCCAAAAGGTTTGAGGATCATCAAGGTGTGTTATGGCAAAATTCAGACAAGTCTTGATGTTCTTCTGGGTTAGCAGTGATCTTCACCTCGCCACTCTTCCATGGATGCCATTTTTGGCCAGGGTCTTTCTGATAGTGAAGTCATGAACAGTGACCTTTTTTGATGCAGACCTGCAGTTGCTTGGATGTTGTCCTTGGCTCTTTTTTGACTGTCTGGATGAGTCGTTTCTGTGTTCTTGGAGAAACTCTGGAAGGTCGACCATTTCACAGCTCTCACTGTGGTTCTTTGGAGTTCCAGAGGCTCTGAAATAGCTTTGTAACCCTTCCCAGACTGATGTATTTCAATAACCATTTCCCTCATAATTTCTTGAATTTCTTTCGACCTTGGCATAGTGTGTTAATGGGTGAGACCATTTAGCCAACTTCATTCTGCTTAAAATGTGTCTTTAGAAGTTGATTTGATTGTACAGGGCTGGCAGTAATCAGGCCTGTGTGTGTCTAGTCCAGCTAAACCCCATTATGAATGCAGTTTCATAGATTTGGGGACTTTGTAACGGGGCAAATACCTTTTCACACAGGCCCATTGATAACTATTTTGCTTCAATAAATAACATTATCATTTGAGACGTTTTCTCTGATTACCTCTGTTTTATGTTAGAATTATGTTTAATTCTCTTTAATTACATGCACTTTATAAAACTTTCAAAAATCTCCTAGATCACATCTAATTTTCCACAACTCATGTTGTCTTAAGTTTTTGTCTACTGAAATTTCTTGGAAAGATATTTCAAAAATGTTCATCAGCAGTTGTTTAAAAACACTTTAAACAACTGTACAACAGCTTCCCCTTACACTTTGTAAAGTGCATTGCTTGTCTAGAAAGCGTTATATAAATGTAATTAATTATTATTATTATTATTATTAACCCATTGAAGAAACTGTACGTCTATCCTTCACAGCCTTATTGTCATTTCCATCAAAAATCAAAGATGGCGCTTATGTGAATTAGCTTATCAATTACTAGTGAGAAGGGAGAAGCAGAATCTAGATCATTGGCTGAGAATAGCACTTGACCCAGTAACATAATTTCCTGTTCCTGATCCTGTTGCTGACTGCACGCTGTACTGTTTGTAGCTTGCAAGCCTGCTTAGCATTGCTTATTCTTATAAGTTCATAGATTTTTCCTTTGCCATTTTACCACGTGCTTCAGGTTTTTACACTTTTCTACTCTTTCATCTGTGTGCATTACACCATTGCAACCGTTTCTCTCATTTTTTGTATTTTTTTTCCACTGATAAGGAACCACATAATCTCAATTCCTCGCCGCTCAAGAACAACCATAACAACAACAACAAAAACAAACAATTGCAGTAAGTCATGGCACCCACTCATGTTATTTTTCCTGCATTATATGCCACATGTTTACTATAGCTTCTTCCATCAGCAGTGAGTGATAAATGTAAGGAATTAGTCAGGGGGATGGAGAAGGTTAATGAGCAAGAGACACGCATCCGAACACTAGTGGGGGTCAGTGAGAAACAGAAGCCGGTAGATACTGTTTCGGATGTGGGTAGAACAGCAAGCAACACACACACACACACACACTTTGGTTCAGACTCTAGAGCCCCCTCAGCAGGGCATTTGGATGACGTCTCAGTGGCAAACTCGCTCAGCAAATTAACACCACTTTCCCGTTTCTGTTAGGGTTTCCAATCGATTCTCCCCACTCAGTGATGCACCCACTGAGAATCAAGTGATTCTATTGTAAGAAACGTGTAAACAGAGACTCCAGCCAACACTGTTAAATGCATTTCGGGTGGCTCTGACATCAGATCAAATTTACAAGTGCTGTCTAATGCTAAACGTAGACTTTCTAAAATTGTTATTCACGTTGATACTAATGATGTCTGGCTTTTCCAGTTCGAGCGCAAAAACGATGTCAGAAAATAATGCTCTGGCCCCCTCCCAGCTCGTTGTGTTGACAAAGTTTATGGTAGATTAGTGTCACTGAATGGCTGGAAGTCTGAGTGGTGTCTGGAGAATAGCATAGAATTTATAATTAATTGGAACAGTTTTTGGGGTAGACCTGACCTGCTAAAGAGAGACTGACTCCATCCCTCCAGGGAAGGTGCTGCTCTCCTCTCTAGTAATTTGGCTCATAGTCTTAATAATGATAGTATTTGACTAACTGGGGCCCAGGTGAGGAAGCAGGCAAACCGGTCATCACATTGGTAACATAAACTACAACATATAGAGACTATATCACCTAGATATTTTATAGAGACTGTCTCTGTTCCCCGAGCTACCAAACACAAAACTCTCACTTAATCATTTAACAAATTTGATTAAGGTCAAACTTGAATTTTTTTTAATACAAATTGAAGATATAAAATCATATAAATATAGGGCTACTAAATATGAGATCTCTTTCTACCAAAGCACTTATTGTAAATTAAATTATTATAGATCATAGTTTGGATGCACTCTGTTTCACTGAAACCTGGCTTCAATATATATTAGTTTAAATGAATCTACTCCCTCAGGATGTTGTTAAAAACATAAGCCTTGTCTGAAGGGTTGAGGAGGAGGTGTAGCTACAATTTACAGTGAAGATTTTGGTGTTACTCAGAGGACAGGATATACTGTAAGTTTAAGTGTTTTGAACTAATAATGCCGTATAATGCAATAATATGACACCGTCAGATAATACAAATATCTCTGTCATCTTTACCCTTGCTACAAGATATAGATCACTCAGGCCTTACTCTGGTTTCCTTGGTGAATTTGCTAATTTTCTATCTGATCTAGTAGTTCATGTAGAAAGAGCTTTAATTGTTAGTGATTTCAACATTCACAGACAATGAAAATGACACATTGGAATTAGCAATTATTGGTATTCTCAACTCTCTTGGGGTCATTCAAAATGTGACAGGACCTACTCATTGCCATAATCATATGCTATACTTAATTCTGTCATATGGAGTTGATGTTGATACTGTAGAAATTCTACAGCAGAGCGATAACATCCAGATGGTCATGGTTACTGTTGTAACTTCTGTTCCCTGATGGAAGGAACGAGACATTGTGTCAATTGTAGTGACACAAGGGGTCTCTTCTGAAAGCCTTGTGTACCTCTGAACTTGAGAAAAGGCATTTGACAGAATTTGACATACGGGTATAAAGGGAAGCGGGCAAGCGAATATCAGACAGGTTTTCACTGAGGAGCCTAGAATAAGGTTACGGTGCATAACAGTGGTAGGGATAGTGACGTGGCAAGGGGAACACAACGTCTCGTTCCTTCCATTGGGGAGCAGAGGTTACAACAGTAACCATGACGTTCCCCTTCTATCACTCACTCGATGTTGTGTCGATTGTAGTGACACAAGGGGTCCCACTTCAAAACGCCATGCACTACCCATGTTACGTGGCTGCCGAGCCAGGTGCAAGCAGGCTGCTGCATGCTACAAGCAGCTGGGTCGCGTGCACGTAATCCTCCCCAACACCCCCAATAAAAGGTGTCCTATACTGCTCTTAGGTTCCCAGCACCCGTACGGGAACAGGCGACATGACTTGTATGGGAGCCAGCCGGCCAGCTGCGCCTTTTCTCTCTCCATGTTTCTCGTCATAGAGTTAAAAACCTATAAAAATCTTAACGCTATAGCCGCGTCGGGGAAGGCGTCCTTTTCTGTTACTATTCTTTCAGGAGGAAAAGGCCCTGCGGAGACCACAACCTCCCCAGACTGGGGGGAGGTAACTTGTGGCTAATACACACAGGGGTTGTCAAGCCACCCGTGGACATGGTGTGGTGGTAGATCCTGCCTGACAAGGGAAGAGTTGCTACAGAAAATACATAGCAGAAAATACATCACAGGGAGTTGCCTGAAGTGGGAACTATGCCTGTGGATCCCAAGCCAAACACGGAACACTTGACTCATGGTGGGTCTGGCGGCGAATTCCTCTGCTGAATTCGCCAGCCAGAGGGCTAGGGAGGAAGAGCATCCAGGAAACGAGAGTTTAGTGGCTAACCTGGGAAAGAAGGTGCACTGGATCAACTTGGTGAAGGGCGCAAGGTGCAAGCGGAACACCCGGCTGGCTGTTCCGTATTACCGAGTTCTACCGGCTTGGACCTGACAAAACACAGGACGAGACTGACTCAACCCTGAGGTTGTAGAATCTAGCAAGGTGTTGGGTGTTGCCCAGCCCGCTGCTCTGCTAGGGAGGAGCCATGGGCCAGTGCCC
Source organism: Xyrauchen texanus (assembly GCF_025860055.1). NCBI lineage: Eukaryota > Metazoa > Chordata > Actinopteri > Cypriniformes > Catostomidae > Xyrauchen > Xyrauchen texanus. Next base: position 23,967,720 of record NC_068282.1, on the reverse strand, counting down.
ACGAGGATGCCTCACTTCTCGTATGCAAGCAAGCAAGCGTGCCAGGGGGCGGGTGGTCCGTGCGGTTTTTCCCGGAGAAACTGAGCCTGTCGTCATGCCCGAATCGCCTTCAACACCAGCCGGGTTGTCATTAATCCCGTGGAAGAAGGAACGACGCGGGGAGTGGCTGAAGTGGCTTTCTCTCGTGAGAAAAGAAAGCCGCAACCGCAATGTTGCCATGGCTATGTTCTCGCAATGAGGACATGAACATTCATAAAACGCTGCCTGCGTGTGTTCGCAGCCCAGGCACACGAGGCAGCTTTTGTGACAGTCAGAAGTGGAAAGAAATCGACCACATCCAGGAACTACACAGAGGCGGAAGGGCATCTTGAAAATGACGCGTCCTGACAAGGACGTTCAATGCCTGCTGTGTATTGCTCTTTTATGAGTGGAAACTCAAATCTTTTAGAGGAAATAAACTCTTTTAGGAGGAGAAACACTCTTTCAGGCAATGAAAGCACTGTCGAAGCGCCCAGGGGCGTGGACTGCACTGCGTGCAGAGAGGAGAAAGCCGCTGGAATGTGCCGTAGATCCAACAGCAGTGCTTATCGACAGTAGAGGTGAGTGGAACAGTGGTGAACTCAGCTTTGCACTGCTTGGCTCCAAAGAAAACATCTGTCTGACATTCACTTTATACCCGTATGTCTGGGGGCGTGGCATGCAAATTCTGTCTGCCAACTTGACATTGGCCTTTTCTCAAGTTCAGAGGTATGCAAGGCTCTCAGAAGAGACCCCTTGTGTCACTACAATCAACACAATGTCGAGTGAGTGACAGAAGGAGAACATTACCTCATCTCTTGTTTGTTGCAATCAGCTAATGTCACTCAATCTACACCATGCTATCGTTCAGGTAGAACTATTCTTTCAACCACAAAAGATAGCTTCACTATTAATCTCATTGAGTGTGCTGTGTGTAAACACTCTCACTCATTCATGTGTTTGACAATTACAGTGTATTGTATATTATATATACATTATAGATTGACACACACGCATGCACAAACAGTATTCTTAAACAGAAGCATGCAAACGAAACATGCAGACCTGATCAAAAGTTTGAATGCCCCATTCAGTAAATTATTCTTACTTAAGTATTAGAGGAACTATAGATCTCATGGTACTAACAGGGTAATACAACCAATCTACCTTTTAATGTGGGCAACAAAAGTCATTTTATAAGCTTATTTTGATTTGGACTTGAGATTAAGCAGTGTGGTAATGTTAACCTAGACAAATCAAAGCAAGAACAGGTTTTAGGTGCAAATAGAACTTTAAGTTTACGTATGTAACGTAATGCATATACACAATAGCCTGTTGGAAAATGTCATCTAAAACATCTGTGAACAATTGGAGTCTTATCTAAACACAGAGTTCCAGTTAATGGTAAACACACTCACAGCTGCTTGAGCAACAGCTATTCATCACAATGGACTAATTTTCCAAAAGCACTCTGGAAAATAAAGTACAGGAAGAGAGAGAGAGAGAGAGAGAGAGAGAGAGAGAGAGAGAGAGAGAGAGAGAGAGAGAGAGAGAGCACTGCTGAACAAAACCAAATCAGAATAAACCAAATCATAAAAGAAAGCAACAATTCATATTTGGAACATTGGGACAATGAAAGTAAAAACCAAAGCAAATCAGAATGTTATCGAGCCCTAAACAGAAAGTATAATCTAGCAGAATATCTTCACACTATAAGAGATCCAAAACAGAGATGGATCCTCACCAAATACAGGCTCAGTGATCACAGTCTGGCCATAGAAAAAGGCAGACACAGACAAACATGGCTTCCGAAGGAAGAACGAGTCTGTGCTTACTGTGACACGGGTAAGGTCGGGACAGAGATACACTTTGTCCTTCACTGTGAGAAATTTACAGAGGTGAGAGAGAAATACTTTGCTAAACTTTGATAAACTCTCAAACCTCATGCCACAGTATTCCAGTTCAGCAGAAACATAAAACGCAGGTGTTACTGGGGGAGGACAATCATGCGTCAGTTGCAGCTAAATACATTTTTGAAGTGCAAACTTTAGAAACTTCAGTCACAGTATTTTTTTTTATGTTCATATTGTCTTGTTAAATGCTTATTTTATTTTAATTTGTATAGTGTATATTGTTATTATATATATATTTTTTCATTACCTGGCACCTTATTTTAATTCTATTATTATTGTTGTTTGTTACTGTTTTATTATTTTTATTTGTGTTGTCATTATCTGTTTTGTGTATTAATGCTTTGGCGATATTGTATGTATACACAATCATGCTTATTAAACTTGTCAGACCTTAACTTATGACTTAAGATTGGAAGTTTCTGTAATACAAATCCGACAGAAATTAATGATGTAGACAAGCACAGAGATGGGCAAGTAGAGACCCATATTTAAAGTACTGTGGGCAGAGACAGTGATAAACTAGAGAAACAGACACAGAGTGGAAGAGACAGTGTGTGAAAGCATGTAAACGAGCCTGTCGGACACAGTCTGAGAGCTAGATAAAGCAAAAGCGAGATGAGGTTGCCAGTTCTAACCTTGAGGTGGAGGTGTGTAGCCTCTTCAACACCTCCTCACTGAAGTCAAAGTGGACCCTGCCTCTGTGGCAGGGCGACCTGCGGAGCATGGCCCTAAAAATCCGCTGCCCTGTTGAGAACGCTCTACCAGCATCTCCCCTGCATGACCCCCACAACAATAAGTGCCTTCCCACAGAGCTTAACTTTACCATACAGCCACTTCCTTTTGAAGTCCTGCTGCGCTATCCTCTCTACTCTGTTTCAAGAACATAGACGCACATGAAACCTGGGGCGGAGCTCTGAACAAGGAGTCGGATTGCTTGAATGAATGAGAAGTTTCATGCTTAAATGCCTACTTTAGACACAAATTATACAGTGGCCTGAAAAAAGTATTTAAACATTTTTGAACACTAAAGTCACACTTAAAGGTGTATGAATGTTATTGCATGAAATATAATACAGTATATTAAACAGAGAGGAGAGTATCTGCAAACAAATGATGCAAGAGCTTTCCTCAAAACTAATTTCACTTTTTGGAACCATTTTTACAATAATTTTTAGGCAAAAGGGTGTCAAACGGGTCATTTATAGTGGATGTTTGAAGTCAGTTCCCCTAAATTCCCCTAAAATTCATACAGGTGCCCCTGTATAGCAGAATAAGCATGGGTGTAGTTCAACACATTAACTATGGGCATGTTCCAATATCATTTGAAACCAGAAGTGTCCAAATATTTTTTGTCTTAATTTTAAACAGGGCTGATTCAAGGGGGCTGCTGGGCAAAGCATAGTCTCTACTTGTATCATCATTACACTAACCCTAACCACATGAAATGTGCTGGAACTGAAGACACATGCACTCCCCTGCCCCCCAGTGTAACTGTTCTAGATCTGGGCCTGATTTTTAGCAATATACCTATTGTTTTATAGTGTTAAACATAACACATTTCTGTTGTTTTGCTTAAAAGGTGTGTTTATGCTAAATTTCTTTTAAATAAACACCACTTGGTTTATATTTTGTTAATTAATGCATTTATCTAAAAACCCATTTTTAAGTGTGACTTAAGCATCCAAATACTTTTTTTTTTAGGCCAATGGATAATGTATAAATGGTCATAGGGACATTAAAAGGACAAAGAAATGAACAATCAATATTATATTTTTATTCTTTTACACTTTTCACAGCATATAAAATCCAAGCAAACTTCAATTCATTGTAAATTTCATTTCACTATGCCACTAGTTCAACCCAATTAACACAAACCATTTAGGCAACACAACAAACAAAAAAAAAAAAATCGCTGTAAATTTACAGCCAAATTCCTATAGCAATCTATTGTGATTCTTAAATACAGTAGTTTGCTTTAAAAAAAAATTGCATTCTGGGAGATCAAGAACAGGCTCACTGTGAAGTAACTCGTTTTACTGTAAATAGCTGTTCTATGGGCATTAAGGGAAAATGAACATTTAAAATCATGATATCATCTTGATGAAAGAGATGATGTTTTTGACAAACACCTCTGTTCTTTATCATCTCACATCAGCCTTAACTTGTCTGTCTAATGAGTCAAATAATTCAAAAATATAAGAATAAAAAAAATCAACCTTTTAAGCAATTTATATATTAAAAGTACAATTTTGCCAGGATTGAACAGTGTATTTTTTTATGAAAAAAAAAAAAAAACCAACAACCTGTACACAGAAAAGTAACAGTATAGCACTGCATTGTGGGTTAAAATGGTGAAATACCTATAATCCTTTGCGCTTGAATAAGTATGCATGCTTTGGTAATGCAATGGGGCTACAAACATTTTTTTAAATAAATAAATAAAAAAATCACGTTCAAAAGACTTAATGAAGACTTAATAGTAGTCTTAGTTTAATTAGTGTTGTTGTTTTGTTATCAATGGTTGTGTTTTGTTTGGTCAACATTATGGTGATTAGTGTTCTCTTGAGCTGGCAACTTGGACCTTCATCATTATTATATAATGTTCTTCCAGCCAGTCAATTTATGTTTAAGTAAAACACAAGATGTTGCACTGTACTTGGAAGACAAATTCTGAGGTCAGACAGAATATCTGATCCTACCTTGCAAATTGCACTATATGTGGCAATAGTGATGCATTACACATAAAATCAAAAACAGAAAAAATATTTCAGCAAAATTATTTCAGCAAACTGAGTGTTTGATGTTTGATGAACTTGCAGCATAACTTGAGTTGCTATCAAGACACACAGAGTAGGGATGGGCGATACCACTTATTTTCATTTCGATTCGATACCAATAATTTCAAGTCCAATATCGTCGATACCGATACTAATACCGATACTTCTATTATTTTTATTTGTTTCTTGGGATAAAATGTGTAATTTTAAATAATATTTTTTGGCATAATTCATATATATATATATATATATATATATATATATATATATATATATATATATATATATTACATTTGTGAGCCTAAATAGAAAATTATTAGACTTCTGTTTTGTTTACCCTTACAAAAATTAACCATGGTTTCACCACAGTAACTATATTTTAACCATTTCTTAATCCTGGAATATCTCAACATCATAAATTAACAGACCAAGAATCAAATTCCTACTGAAGGCCTGTCATTGGACAATATAATGGTCAAGCCACTCTAAATACCATAATTCAAAGCAAAACGGGTCATTGGTAAGCAAGGCCCCTCAGCATTCTGAACTCTTCTGAACTTCCACACAGAGTTAAAGCAGAATTTTCCTTGAAAGGTTTCCAAAAGATCATCAGACTTGCACGACTCTAATACTAACACATTTCATCTTAATCCAGGAACATTCTACACAGTCACAGGACTTTACAGATTTAACCTTCTAAAATCTACAGAATGCATTTAAATCCACGATTTATACAATACATAGTCTTGCTAGGTAATTTTGACAATTGCTTTGAACTGTGGTAATTGGTATAACTGACAAATTAATGATTATAGCCTGATGTACCTCTTTAAAATGTGTGGAATATTTTTCACATATATTTTCATATTTTGTTACCTACACATAATAATATTTGTGAAAGAATGTAACATTTGGTATGCAAGCGCTCGCTTGGTTACTTGGAGGAAGCTGATGGCAATGAATATCATGTCTCCTGTACCATTCTCAAGATATAAAAGTTCATGATTAAATATGCACTATTTTTGAGTGGGAGATTTGTACGACTCCGAAACAAAGGACCATAAAATCAACTATCAGAAAGGACAGCCCAGTCAACAATTTGAATCTGAAAAGTCACTTCTGATTGGCGCAGAACATCTTTTGGGATGCAGCCAGTTCAAATATTTCCAAACAGGAAGGACACGCTCTGCTCTCTCTTCCTCGCTTCTCTTCTCTCTCTTGTCTCTTCTGCTCTTCTGACTGCTCAGACTTCGCTCTGGCTCTTCCCTCGTGGTCTTCTCTGGATCTTGTCGGAACCAGATCCATGCCATGTGAGGTCCAAGGAAGCTCTGGACTCGAAGTCCATAGGAAGCCCCTCACTCTCTACAGTTCAGAGAAGGCCTCGCTTCAAAGTCAACTTCATCATTCATATAGACAATAACTATCCGATCTTACAGAGGTCCAAAACATCGATGGAACGAACTTTCGAACAAGAGCCAAGAACCAAGGAACACAAAGAATGCAAGGAAACACCACGTAAATCGATATAAACTCAAATAAGGTTAAATGGTTCTTAAGGCATTGTCAACAGACAAAGTTCATTTTCAATTTAATGATAATTTATTTTACATTCTGTCACTCTTCTCACCAACCTGTCTCATGTATATATGTGTTAGATTAGATTTATGTTTAGTATAGTAATAAAGTTAGTCTGTATTCAAAAATGATTTGACTGGTATATTGTGATAAATAATCTCATCCCTGTTTCTAAAATATTTCACTTCAAAGCTGTGCCTGAATACGTGTGATATTATTTTCAATAAGCCATGAGAATAATATCACTCTAATAAGTGAATTAATCATAATTCACTTATTAAAGCTAATTTCTTACAGTAGAAATTGTGAGCAGATACAACGAGACGTTGTATTACGATTTTAATGGTGGAGAAATTTATTCAGACAAATAATCGAATTATTTGTCATTTTTCTAATTTATAATGGTTGTCGAACGCGACTGATTCCATTAAAAATTGCCTTACATAGTAATGTAGAATCAGGACAGTTTAATTTAGTTCATAGCTCACATATTTCTAGACCATAAATTCCCTTACATATAATGGTGTTAGAATGAGGGCACTTTAACTGTTCCCTTCTAAATGTAGCATACCAAATACACCTACATCATTGCAAAACATTCCATTCATTCTTCCTTTCAAGTCTTACAAATCGCTGTTGTTTATTGTTTGATGACGTAAAAGTTGAATTAATGAGTTCACTTTAAAACACTCATGGTCTTTATTAATCATGGAAACCTTTGCTCATAGTGCACTGCTTAGATGCTTAATCATCCCTGAACTCTGTTGACTGCAAATGAATCTGCTGTTAAGAGACAGACAGGATGACAAATTAATTTAAAGGGATTAATCTTAGACACAAGACGAAACAATTCATAAATGTGAAGGCTGAGTTGACAACAGAGCAGACAGTGGGAGTGCAGGGTAAGATCTGATGAGAATGTTGATCATGACTCAGTGTAAAATAATGTTGCAACACTGACTGTCAGAAGTAAACAATAGTCTAAACATCAAACAAAATGTGGGCAATCAAAACAAAGAAAAATCTATTAGGTTCTTACTGAATGAGTTCACAGAATTTATACTTAGCCTCAGAAGCCACGATTATAATTGTAATTAAATAAGGATGCATGTCAAACAAATCATTCACTGTCAATTGTTTAATTGAATGTTTGTTTTTTTTTTATTTGTTTTATTCAAATGATTTAATTACACTATGTAAAGGGACAAAGGGACATGGTTGTTAAAGACTGATGGGTTTGCCATGTGCAGAAAACTGGAGTGTGATGTAAGTGCACCAACCAAACTTTAGTAAATCAGTAGGCTACTATGGGCTACTAGCTAGATAACATTACACCATACTACCCACTAGATGACAGCAGAGTACAAATAAAGAAAACAATTTGCATTGCTTCGGTAAAACCCAGCCTTGTTGACTCTTTCCTTAGGATTATTTGGACTAGTATAACTTGGTTAATTTTAGAAGGGGTGACACTAACATTTTTGCTTGGTATTAAACAGTTTATGGCTTCTATGGAAGAGTGCAGACTACTCTAAATGATTTAGTCCTCTAGCAGCAGCTCAAGTGCACAGCCCTGGTGGTGAATGACGTCATATGATGTAATTGGGTGCTGAACATTGCATGTATTAAATAATCTGTACTCCGGCTTACCTGCATCCATCCATCCATCCATCCATCCATCTATCTATTGTACTTTTTTGCTGTATTAAGAATTACCATTACTGTAACAATTAATCTGTTAACTGATCATTAATTTAACGGACAATTGGTTATTCAAAATAAATATGACTGCATTGAATCCATGTGGCAGAAGTTTAATATCTTGTGGAAGACATCACCTGAGAATGAAATTATACAGTAAGTTATGTTAACAAAAAAAAAAAAGAAAAAGAGATGTAGTATAGTGTACTGGCACAGCAGTGATAAACAAGGTCTAATTGAAGTGAAGTGGGTCTAAAATTGTTTGAGTCACTCAAGTGTATTAATAACAAATTATCCTTGATTATAATTTTCATCCTCATGAGAAAGCTCAGAAGACATGATTTAGGGTCACAGCAAAAAGCCCCCACCCCCAACCCTATAACTCATGTTTAACTAAATTTAATTGCATTTTAAACCCACAGCACATCATGCTAAAATATGTTACATATATTCTGATAAACAGATTGTTTGAGGCTACATGATGTATTAAATGATACATTTCTGATGCTTAAAATAGTCATGTATGACCTAAATTAAAAGTCTAACTCAAATCAGTGAGAGTGTGAGATTGGGAGGCATTCTGTTTAATATAAAATAATTTATGGGGGTGGGAAATATCTTTTAAAACTCTAACTGAATTTGAAAGGTATTACAGAGATTTGATAAAAATAATAAGAACATTTTCAATCATTTCTATTCAAAAAGCACAATTTAGCTGCAAGTTATATGAACAGAATGCGTGTTATAAGTCTCACATCTTTAACTGTGTGAGCACTTATCACTGGAGTGGTAAATGGTCTGCACTTATATAGCGCCTTTTTAACCTTAACGGTATTCAAAATGCTTTACACTGTGACTCATTCACCCATTCACACACACATTCATACACCAATGGCAGCAGAGCTGCTATGTAAGGTGCTAGCCTGCCATTGGGAGCAACTTGGGGTTCAGTGTCTTGCCCAAGGACACTTCGGGATGTGGGCCATGATTCGAACCACCAACCCTGCGATTAGTGGATGACCCACTCTACCAACTGAGCCACAGCCACACATGAATCATAAGTGTTGGCACCTTGAGAACATTATAGAGACCCATTCATTAAATAAATATTTCTCATAGGTCTCTTAAACTGTTCACCCTGAACACCAGTATAAACAGTCACTCATTGACAGAGGGGCATTTGAGAAAACAACTGTCCTTATAAACACCAGCGCATACATTTGTCATACTAAATATTTCTCATAGTCTAAATATGTTTAAAGAGGCCCTATTATGCTTTTTGATCTTTCCTTTAGTGTGCAATATAGCTGTTTGTGCATTTAAAAGGTCTGAAAAGTTACAAAGCACAAAGTCCACGCAAAAGGGAGTTATTCTTTCCCACAGACACCACTGCTCAAGAACAACAAGAAATGGCTGGATTGTTGTCCAGAAATTTATTCCGTAAAGTGTCTATGTCACTATGTAATACATTTGCATAATGCCCGTCTAAGGGCTACGTTGGCCCGCCCTCAAACAAACATAGTTATAGCTGAGGCCAGGTTGAGTTGGATTAGTGTTGTTGCCATGTCGAGAAGATGCTGTTTTCTTCACTGCAAAAGCAAAACGCCTTCGTCTTCGCAGACAAATTGACGAATCAGTGGTTCAAATTTAATTTAATTATTTAGCAGTACAACCACAAACAATGCCGGATTTTCAAGACGGTTACTCCTGAAAGATGGTGCAGTTCCTACTTTGTTGGGACAATCTGGCACTTCAGGATCATAACCTGGAAATATGCTTAATTCTTTGTGGATTTATCTGCTACATAAAGTTCAAATGCCGAGTTTTGTGTTGTAGCTATGGTGTACACCCAGTGCACTGTTGGCCTCTGCTCACTGGCAAGCTAATGTTATTGTGTTGAAATAGTCTTGGTAATTAGCTACTAGCACCACTTTTACCAACAATTGTGTAGAATTATGAAGATTGTTTGTCATTCTTACCATCAAGTGTGGAGATGGATTTATTTTTACAAAGGGTCATTTTACATCTGCAGTCCACGGTAGTGCTTGGCTAACTTGCTATGTAATGTTATTGTTTTGGTAAGTGTTTAGTATTCAGCTGTGGGCCGGCTTTTACCTAAAACTGTGTAATAAAATGGTCGATCTCAAGAGTCTTATATAATTATCTAATTTAAAACTGTAATGTTACAGTCGCTATCCAAGGTAGTCAAAAGCTGGTTAACTTAGATGCATTACATGTCTTTTATTTGAAGCTTTGTTAGGTTCACAATAATCAACAGTGTACTTGTGAGAAAGCTACTAAATTAAAACTTACCACTGTGTAACGTCCTGCTCAAGTCATGCTAGCAATGTGGTTCGGGTCGATCAGCTGGTTCTTACAAACTTTAATTATTGGACTCAAACTGGTTCGGCAAAAACCGGCACCACTATTACCACAGATACAGTAGTGTTTACAGCTGCACAGGAAGACTCGGGAGCTGAAACTCGGTTATGGTAAAGGGCGTTACATTTCAAAAACAAGCTCTACGTGGCTGACCAATCACAACAGACTAGGCCAGCTGACCAATCAGAGCATAATGGGATTTTCAGAAAGGGGGACTTTAAAGAGACAGGAGGTAAATCAGAGCGTTTGAGGCAGAGGATGAAAACAGGTTTAGCAGCAATGCGCATTATGAGAAAAATTTGTTTTTTGAACATTAAATAATTTAAACCTATTTAAACCTACCCTATTCTAGTATGGTTCTCCTCTTATCTTAAAGACAGGACATTTTCAGTTGAACTAGAACACTTCTCATCCTCCCCGGCTCCCATTACCTGTGGGGTTCCCCAAGGTTCTATCTTGGGCCCAGTCTTATTTTCTCTATACATGCTGCCTTTGGCCCAAACCTGTCAAAAGTATAATATTTCCTATCAGTGTTATGCTGACGATACCCAGCTTTATCTTCCTTTAAAGCCTGGGGATAATTCTGCTTTAGATTCTCTTATCTGCTGTATAAATGATATAAAAAAGTGGATGGCAACACATTTTCTTCACCTAAATGAATCAAAAACTGAAGTGATGGTGTTTGGTTCACCTGGCTTTACCAAACACATGATTAATGATTTAGGTTCCTTTGCTTTTAAATTACACGACAAAGTTAAGAAACTTGGAGTAATTTTTGACCATGATTTAAAGCTTGATAGACACATAATTTCTGTGGTCAGGAGTGGTTTCATTCATTTAAGGAACATTGCGAAATGTAAACCCTTTTTATCTTTTAAGGACATGGAAGTTGTTATACATGCTTTTATTTCTTAAAGATTAGATTACTGCAATTCATTGCTCTGTGGCATTTCTCATACTTCACTGTCACATCTGCGGTTAGTCCAGAATGCTGCTGCCAGATTGTTGACCAGGACAAAAAAACACAACAACATATCTCCAGTGTTAGCATTTCTTCATTGGTTTCCAGTCAAATTTAGGATTCAATTTAAGATTGAATTATTTACTTTTAAGGGATTACATGGCATGGCTCCTCCAGGGCTGTACTGGGAAGAGAAATTGGCCTGGGATTTTACATGGCAACTGGCCCAAATGTTGAGCGGTGCATATATTCTGCATATCACGACACCATTTTGTGGTCTGTTCTGCATAACGCGGCGCCACATTGATGCTTATCACGGCCCATTCGGCACATTTTGCGGCCGAACCACCGTCCTGCTTGGTTCTACCAATGGCCATTATACCCCTGATCGGCCCAAAAGTGCGTCGGTCCACCGGGAAAATGCCTGGTATGCCAGATTACCAGTCCAGCCCTGGGCTCCTCCCTATATTACGGATCTCCTTCAGCATCACACGCCTTCTAGACTACTAAGGTCTTTGCTGAGTTTATTTTTAACGATCCCCAAGTCCCGTCTTAAGTCAAAGGGAGATTGGGCCTTTTCAGTAGCGGCACCACAGCTTTGGAAAAGCCTTCCAGTACTTATCAGGTCTTGTACATCAGTCGATGTTTTAAAATCTTATTTGAGGACTCACCTTTTTTCACTTGCTTTTAACTGTGCTTAATGTGGGTTGCTTATATTGTTATGTGTCATTGTATTTTCTACATTCTGTATTTATATGATCTGTTTAAGCTATAATGTGAAGCACTTTGGTCAACATGTGTTGTTTTAAATGTGCTATAGAAATAAAATGTATTGATTGATTGATTGAAAGTAGACCCCCCAAATAAAAACATGAACCTGTAAATTAGCATAATATGAGCTCTTTAAAATCACTAGATCATTACACAACATTACACATCTGTCATTCAAGGGTATACTTCACTTATTCAATTTCACTTACTGTATGCATATAACACACTGTCTCTCTCTTTTTCATGGAAGTGAACAGACCACTGTTTACCTGCTCTGTCTGATTAAATTAAACGCATTCCATGGGAACTTCATGTGTGTCATGTTCTTTGACAGGTAACTTCATGTGTGTCACAACTTCATGTGTCATGTTCTTTGACAGGTATGAAAAAGAGGTTGGGCTGCACAATTAATTGCATATTCATCAAGAATATGGTTACAGCTTTAGCGATTAACTAATATTAACAGGTTAAGCGAGTGAAGATAAGAACATATGAAGAAAAGAATAAAGTCAAAAGGCTAAAATAATGGGGCATAGGTGAGAAAAAAAAAGAGAACTGGTGGGAATGAGTGTGAGAGGGGAAAGGGGGAGATAAGCATAATGGAGAGATGAATGGAAGAAGGCAAAAGGGCCTGACTCTCAGTGTGAAGCCAGTGTACCCAATCTACAAGCTTTCACTGTTCACTCTACACAAGCTTATCTCACTTGAAAAAAAAATGGAATAGAACTTAAAATTCAGCTACTTACATAACAGCATGCTGATCTGTGAAAATGACACAGCAGCTTCTCATTTTCATGACTAAGCTGGCCTATCAAGTGAGGACTCATTGATATATTCCATAATTTATCAAATTGACTGTATTAAAGCACTTGGATCAGTTCCATTTGTTATGCAGTCGATTTAAAATTTTACTTAAAGGGATCTTTTACGCAAAAATGAAAATTCTCTCATCGTTCACTCAACCTAATGCCATTCCAGTTGTGTATGACTTTCTTCTGTTGAACCCAAACAGAGATTTTTAGAAGAATATCTCAACTTTGTAGGTCCATACAATGCAAGCGAATGGTGATCAGGCCTTTACAGTTTTCTGCACTTTGGCTCAGTTCTTGAATGAGAATAGCTTTTTCAAAACATTAAGTTTATCTCTGAACAATTAGTTTCTTGTTCACAAGATTTGTATTTATTTAAGCAAATTGCAAATTTTTTGGTGCAGGTGTGCAAAAGAGTAAGTATAATTTGCATAACTAAATGCACATTGCTTGCTGATCAAAACTGATGAGTTGTTTCTAAGTGAAATTGTCATACTCTTCACAACTTCTAAAAATTAGACATTCAATTATCAAAATCTGTCAGACATACATGTATATTCCATAAATATCTATGACATGGAATGTTTTTTCATTGTAGTGTTTTTTTTTTTTTTGCATGGATGACATTATGTGGCAATTTTCTGTTCTCTACATATGATTTTACATATAAGAAATTTGTAAAAATGGACATGCAAATGTGAATCTTCTGTTTACATGTAACACGTTGCTACAAAAATAAATGTACTGTATACATACAAATGTGCATATCCTTTTGTGTGTACTACAGTACTGTACAGTATTGACTTTTCCCAGTAAACTTTTACCTACTATTGAAATCGGTATCTGAAAAGCTCAGTGTGATACACAATAGCATTCAGCTAGACAAAACTGACATTCTTGTATAGTACAGTAAGCAGTCAGTGTCAACAAAAAAGTAGAACTAAAATTAAATTTGTACAGTGGGTACGGAAAGTATTCAGACCCCCTTACATTTTTCATTCTTTGTTATATTGCAGCCATTTGCTAAAATCATTTAAGTTCATTTTTTTTCCTCATTATTGTACACACAGCACCCCATATTGACAGAAAAACACAGAATTGTTGACATTTTTGCACATTTATTAAAAAAGAAAAACTGAAATATCACATGGTCCTAAGTATTCAGACCCTTTGTTCAGTATTTAGTAGAAGCACCCTTTTGATCTAATACAGCCATGAGTCTTTTTGGGACAGATGCAACAAGTTTTTCACATCTGGATTTGGGTATCCTCTGCCATTCCTCCTTGCAGATCCTCTCCAGTTCTGTCAGGTTGGATGGTAAACGTTGGTGGACAGCCATTTTCAGGTCTTTCCAGAGATGCTCAATTGGGTTTATGTCAGGGCTCTGTCTGGGCCATTCAAGAACAGTCACGGAGTTGTTGAGAAGCCACTCCTTCGTTATTTTAGCGGTGTGCTTAGGGTCATTGTCTTGTTGGAAGGTGAACCTTCGGCCCAGTCTGAGGTCCAGAGCACTCTGGAGAAGGTTTTCGTCCAGGATATCTCTGTACTTGGCCGCATTCATCTTTCCCTCGATTGCAACCAGTCGTCCTGTCCCTGCAGCTGAAAAAAAACCCCACAGCATGATGCTGCCACCACCATGCTTCACTGTTGAGACTGTATTGGACAGGTGATGAGCAGTGCCTGGTTTTCTCCACACATACCGCTTAGAATTAAGGCCAAAAAGTTCTATCTAAGAGAATCTTATTTATCAACATCTTGGAGTCCTTCAGGTGTTTTTTAGCAAACTCCATGCAGGCTTTCATGTGTCTTGCACTGAGGAGAGGCTTCCGTCGGGCCACTCTGCCATAAAGCCCCGACTGGTGGATGGCTGCAGTGATGGTTGACTTACTACAACTTTCTCCCATCTCCCGACTGCATCTCTGGAGCTCAGCCACAGTGATCTTTGGGTTCTTCTTTACCTCTCTCACCAAGGCTCTTCTCCCCCGATAGCTCAGTTTGGCCGGACGGCCAGCTCTAGGAAGGGTTCTGGTCGTCCCAAATGTCTTCCATTTAAGGATTATGGAGGCCACTGTGCTCTTATGAACCTTAAGGGCAGCAGAAATTTTTCTGTAACCTTGGCCAGATCTGTGCCTTGCCACAATTCTGTCTCTGAGCTCTTCAGGCAGTTCCTTTGACCTCATGATTCTCATTTGCTCTGACATGCACTGTGAGCTGTAAGGTCTTATATAGACAGGTTTGTGGCTTTCCTAATCAAGTCCAGTCAGTATAATCAAACACAGCTGGACTCAATTGAAGGTGTAGAACCATCTCAAGGATGATCAGAAGAAATGGACAGCACCTGAGTTAAATATATGAGTGTCACAGCAAAGGGTCTGAATACTTAGGACCATGTGATATTTCAGTTTTTCTTTTTTAATAAATGTGCAAAAATGTCAACAATTCTGTGTTTTTCTGTCAATATGGGGTGCTGTGTGTACAATAATGAGGAAAAAAATGAACTTAAATGATTTTAGCAAATGGCTGCAATATAACAAAGACTGAAAAATGCAAGGGGGTCTGAATACTTTCCGTACCCACTGTATATAAAAACATTTCCAAGGTTGACTGCCACGGTGAAAACACATCTAAACATTTTTACATGTTTAGATGTCATTTAATTTTATTTATTTTTTTGGTGCCTGTCAATCATTTTAAGCATTCTTAGTTGAAGCGGATCAAGTAGAGGATTTATACTACATTCAGATCATGTCGAGAAAAAGAAAATAGCCTCAGTGAAAGACTGCCTTTTGAAAGTTAGTTCAATCCACAAGATACTGTGATCATCACTACTTTACATAACAACAATAACATAGAGCTTTTTCCATAACAGATGCTTGTATTACACTATCAAAGGGATCGGGAGTTGTTGTAGGACATGATATGCACAGAGCAGAGTATTCCATGACCCTGTCACAAAGCATGCTGTAAGCTGATCTGCAGTACAGTCATGACAGCTGGCTTCTGGGTGCCCTTGTTCAGCCTCCACTAATGGAGTCCTGAAGCAAAAGTTTGAGAGGAGCATGTTCATCTAATCCTGTCAATCTCTATGTAAGCAAATATAAGGTGCCGCCTACCTCACTCCAGTGACAATTATTCCGTAAACAACTTAAGTAGTCTTTCTTTGCCACTGTCAACTTAGGCTTGCTCGATGTGAACTCGTTAAATGATTTTTTATGTGTTTAGATGTTGTAAGATAGCATAGTGTGAGCACAGGGTGAAAAGTGTTTATCAACTTATAATGTCCTGTTCTCTTACGAGAGGTTCTCTCGTATTGCGTAAGCTAGCTTACGCTACGGGAAAGATTCATCTTTTCTGAGATATTGAAGCCAAAAAATTATCCTTAATTTTGTATCATTTGTCAACGCAGTGCAGCAACTGCAGACCTTGAGCGGGCTAGCTAGCGAGCTCATTGTTTGCTCTGCGGCAACTGCTGCAGCCTATAGACGAACTTGGGCGAACTCGCGTCCAATGAGAGGCGTCCTGCGCTACTGCATCAAAGCCCGCCAAAATGGGTGTGGCTAGAGTGCATATAAGCGTAGTTCGTGAGGCTGGAACCCTGATTTTCATCTCCTCAGCGAAGCTCTTCGCATCTCTGAACTGGAAGCCGCTGCTCGAGGGGCATCTAGCAAGCTTGGACAGCTCGAAGAAGCCGGCCATCTCCGCCACCTTCAGCCATCCTGCGAGCTACGCCATCCGGCGACGTATCCTTTTAGAGCAAGCTAGTTCTTAACGAACTTCACAAAAGAGTAACGAGCGTCTTTTTAAGATGCCTCGCACCACTTGCGCTTCATGCCGCGCCCTCTCAGCGCCGGAGACCACCACATCATCTGGCGCTCTGACTGGGACTGGGGCATGCAGAGCTCGCCCTCGCTGAAGGCGGATGCAACCTCTGCGAGGAGCTTCCGATGTCGACCCTGCGGGCTCGACTCGGCGCTCAGAACCGAAGCCGCCGCCGCCTTCCGTTCCGCCAGCGCAGGAAAAGCGCCGCTCCCAAAGGCTGCCAGAACCGGTGATAGAAGCGACTGCCTCGCCGAGCCTCTCCTCGAGCATCGCTCTCACCCTCCCCGCCTCGGACGCCGCAGTTGCCGCTCAGCCGCCGCAATGCTGCCATCTCGGAGGACGAGGCGGAGGATAAGGGCTGTTCCATCATGGCTTCGACAGTGAGGAGTGGTCAGGCTCCCACGCCTCCTCCTCGGCCCAGGAATCCAGCAGGACCGCGACCGAGTCGAGGGGAACTAACACGCCTCCTCACACAGGCCGTCGACCGCCTCGGGCTCGAGTGGTCACCGCCCCTGAGCAGGCTCCCAACAGACTCGACGGCTGCTTTCTTCAGAGCCGCCGCCACGCAACACCCGCGCCCGGCCGCTCACTTCCTGCCGGAACTCCACACTGAACTTGCAAAGTCGTGGAACGCACCTTTCTCAGCCAGGATCTAAGAAGCGCGACGGACCTCGCCCTTCAGGCCACCAAAGCTGCAGCCCAAGCTCTAGGGAAGTGCATGGCCTCGCTGACTGTGACCGAGAGACACCTGTGGCTAACGCTAGCCGACATGGGAGAAGCAGAGCGCTCCACGTTCCTCAACGCACCGCTCTCTCCGACCGGTCTCTTCGGCTCTGCGGTGAGTGGCATTGTTGACCGCTTTCAGAAGTCCAGAAAGCCACCCAAGCCATGAACCTCTTCCTGCCGCGTCGCTTAGCTCCTCTGCAGGCCGCCCACGTGACCAGCCTCCTGCACGAGCCTCTTCACAGCACCCAGCTCAACAAAGTCAGACTTCTCAGCGTCGACAGGGCGGCCGCCTCGATCAGCGCTCAGACAGCCGCCGCGAGACCGCCGCCTCGCGGGCCTCGGTCTAAGGTTGCGCTTGAAACCTGAGCAACCGAAGTCCTCCTAGCCTTGTTGAAAAAACGACGGCTCAGTCCCGCGCGGCCGGACCACCGTCAAAGCTTCGCCCCTGTCAGTCCCCTCTCTCAGGCTACTACAGTGGTGGATTCAGCAGCCAACAAGCCGGTGATACTGCCCGCTTGCCTGCACTCAAACGCCGTTTTCACGGCGACCCAAAGAAATCTTGTAAAGAGCAAACATGCCTTATGTGTAGAAAATGTGCCCACAATCCAGTGTTCACCCCTACACACAAGCATTACACTTCCTGTGTTCCTATCAGAGCCCACTCACATAAAGCGGACACAGCCCGCTCGAGTGTTAGAGTCAATAAACGCGCCCATGAATCCGTCGTGCGCCCTTCTCTGGCCGCTCTGTCACACGACCAGCCTTATGTGTAGAAAATGTGCCCACAATCCAGTGTTCACCTCTACACACAAGCATTACACTTCCCGTGTCCCGATCAGAGCCCACTCACATAAAGCGGACACAAACCGCTCGAGTGTTAGAGTCAATAAACGCGCTCATGAATACGTCGCGGCTGCCCATTCTCTGCCCGCTCTGTCGCACGGCCAGCAAACACTTCTCTGTATGTAAGTCCCGTGCCCGTGACTATGCTCGCGCATCACTTAACAGATGTGACTCTTTCCCCATTCACCTCAATCGGAAGTCACTCACAGAACAGCCTGTCCCTGCTGTCTGCGAAGCAGTCATGCATAAGCACAGTAAGCGCTCACACATTCTGTTCAGCTGGCTGTGCGGCAATCAGGGCGATTTGGCCATTCACCCTCTAGCGTTACGCTTCAAAGCGTGGGAAGCTATCCCAGGGATATCCAAATGGGTGTTAAGCACAATAAAACAGGGCTATTTGCTACAGTTCGATCGCCGCCCTCCCCGCTTCAGAGCTGCTCGAAACTATTGTGAACACTGAAGCAGCCTGCATGCTTCGTTCAGAAATAGCAAACCTTCTGTGCAAAAGGGCCATAGAGAAAGTGCCGCCTTGCTGAGCTGAGTCGGGGTTTACAGCCGTTATTTTCTTGTTCCCAAGAAAGGCGGCCTCAGACCAATATTAGATCTCAGGGGTTTGAACAAGGTGCTTGCAAAAGACCGTTCAAAATGCTTACAATCAGGAAACTCCTCGCATGATAGCGCCAGGGGACTGGTTTATCTCTCTCGATCTGAAAGATGCCTACTTTCAGATTCAGATAAATCCCCATCACAGGCCATTCTTGAGATTCGCCTTTGATGGCCAGGTTTATCAATACACCGTCCTTCCGTTCGGCCTGTCTTTAGCACCCCGTACTTTCACGAAGTGCATGGATGCGGCGCTCGCACCCCTGCGGAGTCACGGCTTGCGAATTCTGAACTATTTGGACAACTGGCTGATTATGGCACAGTCAAATACGGAGCTTCTGTCTCACAAAACAGTACTCCTCAGCCATCTGAACAGTTTGGGTCTTGCAGTCAATTGGACCAAGAGCTCACTACAGCCCAGTCAGGCAATTTCCTTCCTTGGAATAGCACTAGACTCCGTGGCTATGACGGCTCGCTTATCTACACAGCGCGGCCGTGTTCAGCGACTAGCCGCGTCCTTTCAGATGAACAGCCTCACGCCTCTGAAAAAATTTCAGAGAGTGCTAGGTTACATGGCCTCAGCCGCAGCAGTACTTCAGCTGGGTTTACTGCGCATGCGCCCGCTTCAGCATTGGCTAAACACCCGTGCGTCTCGCCAGGCTTGGGCCACAGGCCGCCAGCCGATCAAGGTGACTCAGACCTGTATTTCAGCTCTGCAGCCCTGGACAGTGGCCGAATGGTATCAGCGGGGAGTGACGATGGGAGCTGTATCTCGCCGAAAAGTCATCTCGACAGACGGCGTCCAACACGGGTTGGAGCGCGGTCTCGCGAGGGCTCTCCAGTTTTTGGCCTATGGTCAGTTCAGGAAAAGCTCCTTCACATAAATTGTCTGGAAATGATAGCGGTCGAGTACGGCGCATGCGCTTCTCCCGGTCATTCAGGGTCACCACGTCCTGGTCCGTTCGGACAACAGATCTGTGGTATCCTACCTAAACCGTCAGGGCGGTGTCAGATCCAGGAACCTCTTCCATCTGACGAAACGCATACTGAGTTGGTCCCAGTGCCACCTGCGCTCGCTGAGGGCGACGCGCGTGCCAGGCCACCTGAACGGCGGCCCAGACAGACTGTCCAGAGACAATATTCCTCCAGGGAATGGTCCCTGCATGCTCAAACAGTCCAGAAGTTATGGCATATTGCAGAGCAGAGATAGACCTCTTTGCGTCAGAAGAGAACTCTCACTGCCCAATATTTTTCTCGAAGCAGGACGCACTGGCCCAGGACTGGCCCAACCGCCCGCTTTACGCCTTCCCTCCCGTCTCGCTATTGCCACAGGTAATGCAGAGGATCAGGAAGCAGCGTCACTCGGTGCTCCTCATAGCCCGCGTTGGGAGAATCAGACATGGTTCCCGGAGCTTACGCAGCTGTCACTGACAGCGCCGTGGCCCATCCCAGTGAGAGCAGATCTCCTCTCTCAAGCTCGCGGCACGATCTGGCATCCCCACCCAGAGCTGAGGCTGCACGCGTGGGTGATCAACGACTACCCGTCGCTCTGCCAGAAGGGGTAATAAACACCATCATACACGCTAGAGCCCCTTCCACGAGAAGACTCTATGCGTCAAAATGGTCTGTGTTTTCAAAATGGTGCACCGACAGAGACCTGGACCCACGGACATGTGGGGTGTGCGTCGCTGCTCGTGTTTTTACAAGAGCTGCTGGATAAATGCAGATCCCCATCCACGCTCAAAGTGTATGTGGCGGCCGTCGCGGCGTTCGCTGAACCCCTGCACGGCCAGTCACTGGGAAAAAACGAGCTGGTCATCTGCTTCCTCAAGGGAGCTAGAAGGATGAACCCCCCGCGCCCCCCATCGGTTCCTATCTGGGATCTTTCTATAGTTCTCGAAACTATGAAAGCCCTCCCTTTCGAACCGCTTCAATCTGTGGATTTGAAATACCTTTCACTCAAAACTGTTTTTCTGACTGCCCTGTCATCAGTCAAATGTGTGGGAGACCTTCACGCGCTGTCTGTCAGCGCTGCGTGTCTTGAGTTTGGACCAAGTGACTCCAAGGTCATTTTAAAGCCTAGACACGGCTATGTTCCCAAGGTGATCGGTACTCCTTTCAGAGCACAGGTCATTTCCCTATCGGCGCTGCCAGCATCCGATAGCTGAACGCGACGCCAATCTCCTTTGCCCAGTCAGAGCACTGAGATTGTATACTGCGCGCTCCGCCTCTTTCAGGCGCTCTGAGCAGCTTTTCGTTTCGTTCGGAGGGCACACCAAAGGTCTCGCCGCCTCGAAACAGACACTGTCTAGATGGATAGTGGACGCTATTGCTGCCGCATACGGCGTCAAAAGACCTGCCATGCCCGTTGGGCATTAGGGCTCACTCCACTAGAGGCATGGCCTCATCGTGGGCATGGTCCAGCGGGATTTCCATTCACGACATATGTGTGGCAGCGGGCTGGGCTTCCCTTCCACCTTTGTCAGATTTTACAATCTGGAAGTGCCCGCCCTGCAGGCAAAACTACTAGCGGTTTAATATGCTACAGCTCCCCTGGTGAGCTGCACTGATGGGACTCATACCACACAGACCGGCACCGCCTCTGTCGTTCCCTTCCCACTATGTGCTTATGTATTACACACACACTGGCCCGCACTCTTGCCGACCAAATATTATTTCCCCACTCACAAGGGCTCCCCGGGTCCCCCCACCCCGGGGCTCATGCAGTGGATGCTTGGCGTGCACAGCGTTGACAATGGGTTCCGTGAGCGTAAGCTAGCTTACGCAATACTGAGAGAACCTCTCGTAAGAGAACGAATCGGTTACCTAACGTAACCTCGGTTCTCTCTAGATGAGGGAACGAGTATTGCGTAGCCGGCCGTGCTTCAGCGCCACGGCGACTTTCGCTTCATTCAATGAAAACCAGGGTTCCAGCCTACGAACTACGCTTATATGCACTCTAGCCACACCCATTTTGGCGGGCTTTGATGCAGTAAGCACGCGGACGCCTCTCATTGGACACGAGTTTGCCCAAGTTCGTCTATAGGCTGCAGCAGTTGCCGCAGAGCAACCAATGAGCTCGCTAGCTAGCCCGCTCAAGGTCTGCAGTTGCTGCACTGCGTTGACAAATGATCCAAAATTAAGGATAATTTTTTGGCTTCAATATCTCAGAAAAGATGAATCTTTCCCGTAGCGTAAGCTAGCTTACGCAATACTCGTTCCCTCATCTAGAGAGAACCGAGGTTACGTTAGGTAACCGATTAGTTTTACCCATGATTTGTATGAAAGGGAACTAAAGTCATTGTTTTTATAGCAACACTGATGTTAATTTCCCCAGGGATCTGCCACGATTCGTACAATGATCCACATAAGGCAAAAGTTATAATAATATGATTCTATGTGACCAAGTTGGGCTTTTCAACAAACTTAAAAACTAAAACAATTATGAAGCACACAACAATTCATGAAACAACATCATTCCAAATGGAAACAAAATATCAAACAATGGTTTTAGCCAAAATATATATACACATTACAGTTGATATTTTGTATAGATTTAAAACACATGATAACCTGCCTCAACAGCAATGTGACAGCCTGCCCCAACCTGGTATTTTTGAAACATGCCCTTGTGCTAAGAACATAGTTCAAACTGTTTTAAATGTACCTTCATTATATAGTTGAAACTTTCATGAATGTATGTGGTTGCCATAATGTTTTAATTTGGAGTTTAGAATTCACAAAAAATATTCTAAATGAAGAGGGTTTTGAACAAGGTGTTTGAAACAAACAAACAAAATCACTGATAGAGAAAACACACATTTGTGAAATAGCAATCGTATTTCACAGAATTTGAGAAACAATGTCAAACATATATTTAGAGCTTCCTAAAACTGTTCAGCTGAGATTCAAGAACATAAAACAGCTTAATTTGCAGTTCCAAGCAGCTACACAAGTTCAGGTGGCTACAGTGGTTATAACTTTACACCAAGATTTGAGCTTACCAGACCCAAGAGTGGCGACGATACGAGATGACACCCAGATTCAGACAGGTCTTAATAGAGCTCTTGTATTCTGGCAGGTTCAAAGCAGTCATATTTACTGTAACGTCCCAAGGTATTCAGGGGTTTTCCAATGAAAGCCCTTTTAACTCTGAACTCATCCTTCCACAAGTCAGAAATGCAGGTGGGACTATGGGTTGTAAGGACATGGTAGTAGAGAGAGGGTTATCTGCTATTGGAAGTCTCTGGTTGCATTGTGATACTAACACACTTTTACCTCCACAGGGGGTTGAGTGTCATTGGTCCTCTCACACCTGACAGAAACAGTGTGCTCATTCCTGCAATACTCTATACTTTCAGAAACCGGGCCTGCTGCATAGTATGCAAAAAGCAGTATGTCAAATGAGAAGGATGTCTACTAGATTGTCAGCATTCACGATACATTAGGCAAACAAAACCCAAATAACTGCATCTGATGAGTGTGCAACAAGTGGACATTTTGCAATCGCATAAGGCCATAGTTGTTTTCTTGTCTGTGTTCTGTGTTATTTGATTACAAAGTACATTAACTAGTTACTGTAATCAAATAAGTACTGTGATTTATTACATTTAATTTTATTTGAATCAGATTAAACGCAAGTAGGACACTTTGAATGCCTTGATTTGCCAGTAAATATGATGTTCAAATGCAAGTAATGTTAATTCCCAAGTTGAAGTACCTCAGTAGTTGGGTGCAGAGTATATAATATGTATAAATATATTAATATATTAAATTATATTAATATTAATATAATTCAAATAAAGTATTAGACTAAAAGTACACCTGTAAAATCTATTTTCTTTTCTCTTTACATCATTATAACTCTCCTAAAATGTACCTCATACTGTAAATTCCCTTCTAAAGGGACTTTGTTCCCTACTCACTCAAAGCGCTTCTGCTTGTTAAAGAGTGCCGTGCTGTCATAGCAACAATGAAACGTTACGTTTCCACTTGTCCTACGAAGGCCGTCTCATTTAAACGAGACTTGTTTAAAGGAGGACGCTCAGTATACTGCAGCCTTCAAAGGACGTGCCCTACCTATCACGCAGCCTTCGAAACGAGACACAGCTTGGCTCGATGTTCATTTAAAACCCGTAAGAGGAAAATTGCCAGAAAAATTCCTAAATTAACCCTTTTACTCTTGAAATGAAAAATAACAAATGTTGTCATTCTATGCCCTTATGTGCCTTAGACATATATACCTGTTAACAGCTCAAAAAATGTGTTGTAGTATTTCATGACCATTTAAAGCTGCACTACGTAACTTTGTGTTCTCTAACAACATCTGTAGTTGAAAGTTAAACTTGCAAGCAGTGTGCAGAAGAGCACATTACGTGAATCGTGTTTCGACACTGCTCTTCCGCCGGATGAATCTCATAATTTGCGTGACTGCGACTGGAAGAAATTTAGAGCCAAAGCTATACTGTGCAATTTTTAGGTTGATATTATGTTATATAACTAAATATTTCAAATTAAAATATAAATTGCAATGATGAAGATAAAAACACTCCTATTTACATGTTTTGAATGAATTTTACACTTATAGAAAAATCCAGAACCAGAACTTTTCTGACAATACACTCAAAGCACTTTTACAAAGAGAACAGGGGACTCTCCTCATCCAGTACATTTTAACATGATTTAAGTGTTTGATCCACTATAAATGTTTGTATTGTACTACACTTATCAATTTAAAAGGTGAAACTCGTGTTATGGCTGATATGAGTTCAATAGAAGACTTTATTATTTTTATATTATAATGTACAGCCTCAGCTGATAATGCAAGTGAACGTAATACTACAATATTATGTCTAGGCAATACACACAATTAACTAAAAACAAAACGATGATTCAATAATGATGGGGATAAAATATGATTTATTTAAAATAGAATTATTACGCTAATATGTTATATAACAATTACAAGAAGTAAATTTCAGAAGTAAATGTTAGTAAACATGTCACAGTTACTTCCCCCGACAACGTAGATACAGAGCGATTGGTTTAATACACAAGTAATGTTCGATTCATACAAGCATGACAAGCAACACCAGCTTCAACAGCCCTACCAGAAAACATATCCAAGCATTATAGCAGGTAAACAACTTCGCCATATGGATAACAGATAAGCATCCTTCCAGATTGCAGCGATGCTGTCCTAAACTGCGTGAATGTGACTGAACTAAACTGAACGTAGATTCTCCAGTCGAAACACGAGACAGCCGGTACTTCTTTCTTGTGTTTAAGGACATGATGTAATGACACAGGAATGTACATCTAAGCTAGTGATTTTGCACCAAATTATACTCGATAGCTCAAAATACAAATCTGTTTTACGTAGTGAATCGGGGTAAGGTAAGGACATTGTTTTGAACACTGATTATATATTTACTCAATCAATAAAGGCAATTTGTTTAATATTAACCAACAAATCTTACATAGTGCAGCTTTAAGTTGGAAAAATATTCTTAACAACTGTTTGCATAGGTACTGTATATAGTTCCTTTGTTGCAGAAGTTTACCCAGGTGGAAAATTACTGCCCTCACAAATATATAATTGTCTTACAATTAGCATGTGAATTGACCTGTAAATCATTAAACTGGCACATTTTCACAGGTTGACAATCTGATGGATAGGGAAGAAATTAAAACTAAAGAGCTGTTTAAACAAAGTAATGCAAATACTGAAACAAAACAATATCCAATTAATAATTTGGATGTGCCACTAAACAATGTTTGTTCAATTGCCAGGAAATGGAAACTACATCAAACCACCCAGACAAGGTACCCAAGAAAAGGTCAACCCTCAACACTCTCTTTTTGACCAAAAGGACACTTGTAAAAAAGAAAAAAATGCAACAGAGAAACCAAAAATTACTTTAAAGTTTCTTAACAAAGATAGTGACAAGTTGTTACCCTATTGTTTCCTGACTCTTCCTGTCTATAAATGCGCTCATCATACAAATGAACATAAAGCTTAAATTAACATGCATTAATAATCATTAGCAAAGAAACATCTAAAGTTAGGCCAACATCACGAGTCAAGACACTAAAATAGGCTAGATAGTTAACATGTTTAATATGGTAATATATGGTTAAAATAATTTTCATATAAAATAATTAATCAACTGATTTAAATTTAATTATGAATCATTATACTAAAATATTACATTCATATTAATGATGCATAACGTATCATAATGTACTCTATAGATGTTATATGATATATATATGTTATAGATGTAGATATACAGTATGTTAGAAGTACACTGTGTATTAACATAAATGGTTACATACAGTATGCTTTTTTGTATAACAGAGTACGAACATCTCTATGGAAATGTGGTGATATTCATTATGTTTTATTTCCAGAATTAGCCTACAATTTTACAATTGGTTGAATTTGGTGTACCTCATAGTAAAACATACCAGACTCCAAAAGGAATTATTGTTTAGAAATATTGAAAATAGTTCTCGCTATATTGGTAAAGGCAAAATGATAATTTAAACTAATACAAATTTTTGACAAAAGTAAAAGAAAAAAGATGAATCAACACTAATACATTTTCATTTGAAAATGCATCTTTTTCTCTATGCCTTCCGACATTTTTGACAGTCTTTGTGTTGTAGTTTGGACAGAGAAAACAAAGATATCTGAAAACAATGACGTATTTGTTGTCATGTGACGCAATCATGTGATCCATTTGACCCAAACCAATCAAGATGGGGGCCCGTGTTGTAGCGGCATTGTTGTACCTAATATTCACTTTGATAACGTTGGTAACATGAGGTGTCCAAGTAACACCAGCTACTTACTGGGGTACCTCAGGACTCATTGCTTGGGCCACATCTCTTCTCTATATACACCTCATCACTGGGACCACAAATGATCCAGAATGCAGTAGCATGTCTGGTCTTCATCTAATCAAAGAGAGTGCATGTTACACCACACTTCACTGGCTGCCGGTTGATGCACATATCAAATTCAAGGCTCTGATGCTGGCATATAGAACAGTCACTGGGTCTGCTCCAGCATACCCAAAATCATTCCTGCAGAGCTATGTTCAGACCAGAAGCCTGCGGTCAGCAAATGAGCGGCGCCTTGTTGTACCAACACAAAGAGGAACCAAATCACTTTCCCGGATCTTCGTTTTCACTGGACCTCATTGGTGGAATGACCAACCCAACTCCACCCGTAAAGCAAACTCACTCTCTGTCTTCAGAAATGGCTAAAGACACACATTTATACACACACACACACACACACACACAACCGGTCAAAAATGTTTAAACACTTACTCATTCTTTTATATTTATATATATATATATATATATATATAAAACTCATTTCAAACATTTAAGCACAGGCCTTCAGATCAAAATATTTTTAAGATCATGAGAAACATTTCAGCCGAGTGTTTCAAATGTTTTGACCAGTCATGTGTGTGTGTGTATGTATATATATATATATATATATATATATATATATATATATATATATATATACATATATATATATAAAATGTGTTGCACTCTAATCTGTCTTGAATACTATTAATCTGATATAATTAAAACTTTGTAATGCAGCACTTTTTGTACTTGTGTCTCCTTAAGATGAAGATGAATTTATTTCCTCTTTTGTAAGTCACTTTGGATAAAAGCCTTTGCCAAATTAATAAATGTAAAAAATGTTAAGATAAATGTTACTTTGTACAAATTTCACATTACATTCCTTTAAAGGCGTCGGGATGTTTACTCGGAATTTCTGCCCAGTGACAGAACATGAGGATAATTGCTTTTCAGACCCTACATGGAACGGCAATTTTTCACATGCGCAGAATTTAAGGGTTTTCATACGTTTTAGTGAGGACGAGCAACTTTTAAAAACACTTGAAAATAGCATTGTAGACGGAGAGTGTTTTGACAACAAAAACAACATTTTCAAATGTATTCAGATTAATGTGGATGGAGTTTTAGCCTGGTGTTTAAATAATTTTCATTTGTTTAACTCTCCTCCACAGCAGACATCAAGCACAATAAAAAAATCACTGTAGGTCTAATCTAGTGCTTAATACCAGCCTTGCATTCAATGACTGTCTGCTTGTGAAGTTATTTTCTTTTCTTTTATTCTGCTACTTTATTTCAGGGTTTTCAGGGTTGCTAATGTATCATTCAGACAGTTATGTGAATAATTTTGACCGGACATCACTATTGCTTGTGAGTACATTCTACTCAAGCTCTAAGTAAGATTATTAATATTAAGGCAATTAAATATTATAGAGGACAGCATGACTTTAAATATTATCATAAATTCATGGAAAATGTATGTTTTATTAATTGCTTGATGGAATTTATGCTTTGTATTCATCTATATATTTAAGAGTATTGGAGCGGGATGGGACATTATTGGAGTAGACGATGTAAAACTGCCCAAATGTAGCCTTGGGAGGCAAATTCGCTGGGTCAGGCTTCTGCAGGCACAACTTACCACAGCCTAGATTCTGAAAAATCACCTGAGACTGTACCCGTTTCGGACACAGAGAAACCCATACTTGAAATTAATCTTAGAGAGCTAGACTCTGATCTCAAATGGCAAAAATATAACACAGCTGTTGCACATACAGTGGAAAGAAAAAGTCTGTGAACATTTTGGAATTATCTGGTTTTCTGCATTAATTGGTCATGAAATGTTATTTCATCTTCATCAAAGTCAAAAGCATATACAAAAAAAAGTGCTTAAGCCAACAACACACAAACAATTATCATCTTTCATTTTTCATTCACTTTATTGAACACATCCCATTAAACATTCACAGTGCTGTGGAAAAAGTAAGTGATTAGACCTGTGGATTAGACCTGCACAACGTTCAGAACATTCCTCTTGAGGTCATTCGACAGCATCTCTATTGGATTAAGGTCTGGGCTCTGACTGGGCCACTCCAAAAGGTGAATTGTCTTTTTTTAAACCAATTCTGTAGAGGATTACATTTTTAGGGTCATTGTCCTGCTGCATCACCAAACTTCTACTGAGCTTCAGCTGGCACACAGCTACCCTGGCATTATCCTGGATGTCTTGATAAACTTGGAAATTCCATTTTCTCCTCGATGATGGGAAGCGGTCCAGGCCCCAAATTGTGATGCTCCCTTCACCTTCCTTCACCATTGGTGTTTTCATGTTGAAATGTGGTGTCCTTTTTACACCAAAAGTACTGCTGCGTGTTCTTCCAAAACAATTAAACCTTAGTTTCATCAGTTCATAAAACGTTTTCCCAGTAGCGTTGTTGAGTGCCAAGGTAGTTTTTGGCAAACCTCAGGCACGCAGCAATGTTTTTGTTGGAAAACAGCGAAACGGTGCCCATGCCTGTTAAATGTTTTCCATATAGTAGACTCATGAACACAGATGTTAACCAGCTCCAATGGTTCCTTCAAGTGTTTAGCTGTCACTCTAGGCTTCTTTTTTACCTCACTGAGCATTTGAGTCATCTTGGCTGGACGGCCACTTATAGGGAGAGTAGCCACAGTACTTAATCATCTCCATTTATAGACAATTTGTCTAACTGTGGACCGATGCAGGGGCGTTGTTTCCACGGGGATGTGTGGGAGGTAACCCCCCAATAATCAAAACAAGCAAGTACAACCCCCACAATATTTATACCATGATCAATGGATACATGTAAATGCTTCACATTGCAACCCCCTCAAAGTTCAAGCCAAATCTACACCCTTGATTGTATTATATTGTTTGTTAGTAAAAGAGACTTATTACTTTGAACTTGCCCACATAAAACATTTTGGGGATGTTTCTCACTCTTTCTGATACTTAAGAATCAGTCTATACAAAACTGACACAAATTATTTGAGGAATTTCACATAATTCTGTTTGGAGAGACACGGCAACCGCAGTCTCATGATGTTGAGTTACAGCCCTTCCACCTCGCTTGATCTTGCAGAAAGAGTGCGTCTGAAAGACAGTAACACTACGATATAGCGAATCAAATTGCAGCACAACATCACAAAACAGACAGTGTTTGTTCATTGTAGTAAGTTAGATGAAGATAAAATCAGATTTGAAGATAAATATTATACAAAAAAGCAGGTAATTCCAAAGTGTTCACAAAATGTTTCTTGCTACTGTGTATGTAATAAAGAGCTGAGCACATTCGTTCTCGCCAGTGGCCCATCCTGTTGGCATGGGTATGCCATATGCTGCTTGGACCAGTACCTTTTTACTCTGCTGCATTTATTCCTCTACCAGGCTTTGATGCAAGGACATAAAATATAGTGACATAAATCCTAAATGTTTCCCCTGTAGATTTGTATTACAATTATTTTAAATCCATAGCAGTTGAATTTAACTGAAGTTGTCAAGGGGACACTGTTTCAAGCTTATGAATTAGTCCCTGAGGCATATCACTAGAATGTTTCACATTTTAGAGATAAAAAGACTAAAACCAAACTAAAATTGCAGTAGTTACCATAAGGACCTATTGCTACCTGATTTTACCCTTAAAAATATTTAATTGGTCTAATGTAATGTAGTCAGATTGATTCAGTCAAGATAAATGACCTTTTTAACTTGAATAAAATGAATTTGGATGTTACCAAATAAAGCAGTTTTTTTTCTGACAAGACCTTTTTTTTTTACATTTTCAGTGTACCATAGAAATGTGCACATCAGACAAGCAATTTGTTTTAGAATGAAGTGCTGCTACCAAGGTATCTATATTTGATTGGGTCAGAGAACTCATTTTGGTGGAGTAATTGAAGAATTGCTTCCTAGAAAATGCCTGTATGAACAAAATGTCCAGTCATTTCAAGCTGCTATTTTGTCAGATATGTAAAGGTGTTTCCTCTTTGTCCGTACAAAATTATCATGTTGTTAAAGAAGACAGACATTGCAGGGGTTTTTGAAATTCCACCATGGAAAGCATGCCATGCACACTCTTGTGAGAAACATGATTGCTTATATTGTGACAAACAGGGTCATCTCCTAGTTTCTTATTTTTTTTAAATATAGTAACGTAACCACACATGTTAATCCCATTAGTTCAGCCTAAACTAATGATTAATAGCAGCCATAGCTCCTAACAACCAAAGTAATGTAGATAGACACAATAAAGGTTTATCTGCTCTACATCAGCAAAAGGCAGTAATTCACAAGCATTTACAATCATGTATCAAGCCAGTCTAAATCCTGTCATTTCAAGCATCATTTGTGGCTTTGTTCAGAAAATAACAGACGATTCACACATGATTCACACATGATAAACTATCAATTATGAGAAGGACAGGGCCCAAGCCATTCATGACATTGAGTGACCACACTTCTATGATGCGGCATTCATGCTCATGCTAGTCACGCTCACGCAAACTCATGCACACACGGTAGTCGAGGCAACCTCATCATTTAATCCCTTTAATGTCCTGTCTTTGTTTCCATGGCAACCAGGTTTGTGACTTTGCACCCCCTCCCAAAGGGCCACCCAATATATTGTGTCTTGCATGTGTAGGTGGGTGTTAATATCTTTAACATATGTCATACATATAGAAAATCCTAAATCCCTGCATGTCTTCCAGGTAGAGTAGGTCGAATAACTATACAGGCAGGTAAGACACTATGGGTAGTTGATATACTGTATAACATACCTTTAAAACTTGTTTTACAACATTTGATTTTTAGCAAAAATATTTATGAATGTGTAAGGGAAAGTTTATATTTTAGGAGCTGTGACTGGTCATCACCTTTTAGCCTTAAAGGAAGAGTTCACCCAAAAATGATAATTCCAGATCAGACCTTTCAAGCTCCAAAAATCACATAAAGGCAGCATAAAAGTAATCCATAAGTCTCCTGTGGTTAAATCCTTATCTTCAGAAGTGATATGATAGATGTTGGTGAGAAACAGATCAATATTTAATCCTTTATACTATAAATATCCACTTTTATTTTCTTTTTCTTTCTTTTGGCGATTCACATTCTTCGTGCATATCACCACCTACTAGGCAGGGAGGAGAATTTATAGTAAAAAAGGACTTAAATATTGATCTGTTTCTCACTCACATCTATCATATCTCTTATTGAAATTTTCTTCTAAAAATCTTTTTTCATGTTCACCAGAAGAAAGACAGTCAATACAGCCCATTCCTAAATTCACCACTGTGTTGATTTATAAAAATACAATTGTTGTTACAACTGTTCATTGTTAGTTCATAAAGCCTGAACTAATGTTAACATATACAATTTCTAATTTTAAAAATAAATTAGTATATGTTCAAATTAACATGAATTATTGCATTTGAACTAAATGAAAATAGCCTTTTTCAATATTTACAATGAATAATAATCAGAATAATTAAATCTTGTGTCATGTAATATAGTTCATTTTAACATATGGATTTGTGGTTTCCAAGGAACGAAGCAATTTTTTTAATTATTAGTAACTTATTATATTAATATACCATTAATATAGCATGTGTGCTCATACGTGTGGTTTAGTCATTTTACAATGGCTTCGAACAGGGCTCATCAGAATTAAGTTACTATCCATTTAACAACATCATTTTAGGAGTATAGCATGTCACACAAGTAGAGTGAATTATTTCATGTCAACTACCCATTTAAATGTAGCTTGTGATGGCCAATAAATCACAACTATCATTATGTATTCTATTTTGAGAATTGCTTGCCATAACACAAACAGGTATAATTTCATTATTTTGTGTATAGCAAGAAATCCACAGAAATTAGCAGTGATAATTTATCCTGCTTTTCACCAGTGCAGACACTGGCCAAACTGAAAAAAATATGACCCAGGTATAGGGGATGTCTGTGTGTATGGGGCTGAAATGTTGCCACGGTCACTTAATGTTCAGGAGATCAGGCTGGTGTGTGTGTATGTGTGTGTTTATGAATGTGAAGCAGTCGGCCAGCTTGACAGAGACAAATGTGGATGGTGTGCTGCTGTTGCACTAATTGGCTGGGTTAACAGATTACTGTGAAACGAGGCCAAGATAGCAGAGCCATTCAATACACTATATAAAACAGGTGCATGTGCACACACATACACAAGCTATGTCAAACCCACGGAAAGCTTTAATGATGATTTAAAAATAACCTGTGTACCTAGAACTAGTGCTAAATGGATATACAACCAAAGAGAGCCAATGTCTTTCCCAGATGCTGAAACATTAGCTCATTGCTATAAAATGTATTACACATTTGGCTACATGACTAAGGCCCTGGTTTACTACAAGTATGTGTGTATAAAACACAAACTTGATAGCACACAGAAAAAATCAGTCATGGCTTTACTAAGGATTATGTCTTTCAGATGAGCAAAATGACATTTAGGGTATGCTATATTCTAGTGGCTATAGGTGGCACTTCAGCACATCAACATAACATACACAACACATTACAGTTTAAATCGTCTTGCATCGCCTTGCCGGACAACAAAAGATGTATTTAATAGGTTCTGATTTCCTTCTCTCACCGTCCATGCAAAACAAACTGAATTCCATTATATTAGCTATGCTGATGAAAGTGGTTAGGAAAGGTTTTCAATTGCTCTAGCTTACTCCGCTTGAACTGTAATGTTATGTTGCTAGGCTTACAAACAGCAGATTCTTATAGAACTGTGATTAAAACTGACCGGAACTACCTGTGCATTCAACGGTTTGAACTGCACACATTCCAGCCAATCAGAATCAAGTTTGCAAGAGACCATGGTATAAAATCAGTTATTTGATCAAGCAGTTCTCAGTGATGAAATGTTTCAAAAACACCCTGTGGCTTTAAAGTTACTTACACTGAGCATTAATGTGTCATAATAACAAATATTGCCAAGGTAACAAAACTGGATTTAACTTGTTTTCAGATAAAACACTGCAGAAAATCTTCAAACCCAAGAAACAGTAATGGATGTGTGTGTATGTGCTTGCTTATGTGCAATTTTGGGCTGAATTTGGCCCATTGCGGGGCATTGGACATGACACAAACTAAACAAAAGATCTTTCCGTTGCCATGACTCTAAGGCATCAGATGTCTGATATGTCTATCTTGCTCTGTCTCCTCTCACTCTCATTTGGACAAACAAAGTCCCCTGACCGTCCCCTTATATTTGATGTCATGGTCTGCTTCTAAAAGCTGTCCAACACACACACAAGCACATAACAAGATTAGGGGTGCACGGTAATGGTTAAAATGATAATCATGATTATTTTGTTAAAAAGATTTATCATGATTATTAATCATTATAATATAAATGTATTGTTTTTATATTAAAGTGCTGTTTCAGTAATAATTTAGCACACGACATTGCTATATGATCTAAAGCAAGTGTGCCCAACCAATCGATCGCAGACTGCTTCCCAGTTGATCGCAAGAGTAAACTGTACTCTGGTTTACCCTCTCTCTTTCTCTCTCTCTCTTCTCCATTCCTTCTCAGACCTCAAATATTTAAAATATGAACCATAACAAATGACAGCGATGAAATCAGAAGCTAAATTCGAAACTGGATACTTACATACTACTCATACTATTTCATATAAATATATGGCAGAAATAGCAAGAGTAGTATGCTAGTACACTAATCCAAATTTTGCCAGAGTTTTAGCTGTGCATGCTGGGTATGGTTTGTTGCTATGGTTTTAGCTAGACACGTTACGTTATTAGTAGGGACTCGCTGTTAAAGTGGAGAGGTTGAGAGAGCTGCGAATTCAGCAAAGTAAAACGCAACTATGGCAGAAGCCAAAAAAACGAAAACATATCATTTTAATTCAGACTGGGAGGAGAATTATTTTTTTGTTTATTCAAATTCGAAGTCCATCTGTCTTATTTGCAATGCAAGCATGGCCTTACCAAAGAAGGGCAATTTGGAGCGGCATTTCAGGACTGTGCACAAAAGCTAAGATGAAGATTTCCCGGTTAAATCAGCTCTACGCACCCGAAAAGTCCGGGAAATGAAGGGGAAGTTAGCAGCACAGCAGTCCATTTTTACCAGGCCAATCACCAAGGGTAAGGCTGCAACTATTGCGTCTTATCGCGTCAGTCACGTTCTTGCAAACACAAGAAGTCTTTCAAGGATGGTGAAGTTGTGAAAGAAGCATTCATCGAGGCTGCAGATGCACTATTTGGTGACTTTAAGAATAAAAGTGATATCATAGCTGCCATTAAGGACGTGCAATTATACCGTGGCACCATTACTCTGCGATGTGAGGGAATGGCAGAGGATGTCGAGGAGCAGTTGAGGAAGGATATTGAACGGAGTGAATGTTTTTCTCTTAACATTCGACGAGTTGACTGATGTCATGGATGTGGCTCAGCTATGTATTTTCATCAGAATGGTTTTTGGAGAAGAGCTACTCACCATTTTGCCATTGAAAGGACACACTAGAGGCGAAGAGATTTTCCAAGCTTTAAGGCAATTTGTTAAAAGACTCAATTGCCCCTCTTCAAACTCATCTCTATCACAACTGATGGTGCTCCAGCAATGGTGGGCCGTACTAGCGGGTTCATTGCATTGTGCAAACAGAGTGAATATTTCCCGGACTTCCTTAATTACCACTGTATTATCCACCAGCAGGCATTGTGTGGTAAGATTTTAAACATGAAAGAAGTGATAGATGTTGCAATGAAGATTGTGTGTTCCGTTCGGGCCAGGAGTCTACAGAGAAGGTTATTCCGTGCACATTTGGAGGAGACAGGTGCAGAACACACAGACCTGTTGCTGCACATGGATGTTAGATGGTACATTTTTAGCGAGATTCTCAGAGTTGTTGCCTGAAATCATAGATTTTCTGAAGCTTTCAAAACATGCAGAATATGACCAGCTAGAAGACTACCGGTGGCTATTGGATTTAGCATTCCTGACCGATCTCACTGACCTGCTGAATGATTTTAATTTAGAGCTGCAGGGTAAAGATAAATCTGGATTTCCTTTGTTTGTCGGAATCATGGCTGACAGTCACATCACCGGGCACAGCATACCTAGTACCAGGGTATAATATCTTTAGAAAAGATCGAAAGACTGGCAGAGGAGATGGACTACTGATGTATGTCAAAGACCATATAAATTGTAATGAAATTGAACTAAACTGTATGGATATTGAATGTATGGCAGTAAGAATGATTTTATCTACCAATATGTCATTTACTGTTATTTGTATATATAGACCACCGTCATCAAATAGTATGTTTTATGAACATTTGAGAAATATTTTGAAAGAATTTGATAGGACCAAAGAGTTGATTTTGGTTGGAGACCTAAATATCAATTGGACTGAGAAGTCAAAAAGGAAAAAACTTAAAGCTATAACAAGTCAATATGACCTAAAACAATTAATACAAGGTCCCACCAGAATCACTCCATCATCTCAGACACAGCTTGATCTTATATTTAGTAATAAACCAGAAAGAATAACTAAAACATTCAATTTTTTAACAGGGTTATCGGATCATAATTTGACAATGGTATCAAGGAAATTAACGAAACAAAGGTTCTTATACCAGCAAGAAAGTAACAAGGTTTTAAACATTATACCAAAGAGGTTTATCAATGAGTTCGAAAACCAGTTGAAACAACTAAACTGGAGTGAGATCTTATCTACAGAAGACTTAGAGGTTGCTTCTAGGAGCTTAATGACTAATGTTAATAGCGTTAAAAATGACTTTAGTAAAAGTGTTACACATGCTAGAAAAAAGCAAAATCTGCCCTGGTTTAATGAACAAATATGGAATTTAATGAAGCAGAGGGATTATGCATTGAAAACTGTAATTAAGTCAGGGTTAGTTCATCATAGGAGAACTTTTAAACAGTTACGTAATAAGGTTGTAAATGAATTGAGAAAGGCAAAAGCAAAGTTTTTTATTGATATTATAAATGATTCAAAAGGTAACAGTAGGCAAACTTGGGAAAATATCAATAGAGTTTTAAAGAATACCAGAAAAAGAAATAAAGAATTTGAATTAAAAGTACATGGAACATTAACTAAAGATAAAGATCAAATTTCTTCTATGTTTAATAGCTACTTTATAGATTCAGTTCAGGATTTGGCACAAGGATTTGGTATAAGAGAGAGGGTCATTACACCAGCAAATGATGATCTTCCACTGTTTAGCATCTCTAAAGTGCCAGAATCTTCAATAATTAAAATCTTAGGCAAGCTTAAGAACTCAAAGGCTAAAGATGCTTTTGCTTGTGACTGTGTATTTTTGAAGAAGTATAAAAGTATCCTTTGTACTCCAATTGTTCATCTGGTAAATCTATCTATTAAACAAAGTTTTTTCCCAATGCCTGGAAATCAGCTGTAATAACCCCCATTTTTAAGGCTGGAGATGCAACTAATATAATTAACTATAGACCTATTAGTATCCTTCCTGTGGTCTCTAAAGTAATGGAAAGGATTGTCTGTGACCAGTTGCTAGCCTATTTAAATCAAGGCCATTTTCCACTGCACCCTATGCAGTTTGGATTCAGGAAACATCATGCCACAGAAACAGCTACTTGTTATTTTGTTGAGCAAATAAAATCCAGCCTTGACAATGGAGGGGTTGTTGGGGCTGTTTTCCTTGATTTTAAAAAGGCGTTTGATAGTGTAAATCATAATGTACTGTTATCCAAACTGTCAAAGTTTAATTTCTCTCACAATGCTCTGACATGGATGGAGTCTTATTTAGATTTAAGAAAGCAGTGCACTAGGATTAATGATAGATGTTCCTCCTTTGTTAACTGCACTATTGGAGTCCCTCAGGGATCTAATTTAGCACCAATTTTATTTAGTTTATATATTAATGATTTGCCATTGACTTGCCCGGAAGTTCACATCCAAATGTACGCAGATGATACAGTTATCTATACCCATGCAAAATCTAGGGAACAAGCGGCAGTAAAACTTACTGCAGCTCTAACTAAAGTATCAGACTGGTTAACTCTCAACTGTCTTAGTCTTAACGTAAGCAAAACAGTGGGTATGTATTTCTCTATCAAGAAGAATGTTATACGACATCAGCCTGATATCTGTATTATGGGAGAGACAATACATATTGTTGATCATTTTAAGTATTTAGGATTAATTATTGACTCTAACTTAAGTTTTAAAAAACACATAAAAAAATATCCAATTGTGTCAGAGCTAGCTAATTTTAGACATATAAGACATCAGTTACCAGTAGCTGCAGCTAAATTGTTTTTACATACGATGATCTTTTCACATTTGTCTTATTGTTCTACAAGCTGGTCACAGGCGGTGGGATTACGATACAACCCTTATGTACCCTTTACAAACAAGCGGTGAAAGTGTTGGATAAAAAACGAGAAACTCCCACCATTGTATCATTATAAAAAAATACAACTTATTAACCTTTGACAGTTTTTTAAGCTTTGCTGACATGTGCCTGATGTATAAATTGATACATGATCTTGCACCACCCCCACTCAAGCAATGTGTGTCATTTTGCAGAGATAATGTAAGGGTCACCAGGGCTTCTGTGAGAGGTGACTGTTACACTCAATTTAGGAAAACTACATTTGGACAATCAGCTTTTTCATTTGCAGTGGTTGAAAAGTGGAACTTAATCCCGTATTATATTAGAGATTGTGCAAGCCTTAGCAGTTTTAAAATGTCTGTAAAGACTTGGCTGAAGACGAATCAGATATGTAATCATTGACTTTTTTTTTATATATTGTATATTTGTATTCTGGTTTTTATGTAAGTACTGTGTGTTTATGTTGTCTTTTTACTTTTCCTTGCCCAGGGACCACAGATGTAAATTAGCCGTATAGCTAACTCTGGTACAGGGCTTGAACTGTGCATGGTCCCTGACAAATAAACTAATAAATAAAAATAAAAAAATAAAAATAAACATGTAATCAAGATGATGAGTTCAGTGAACACATTTAAAACTGGTGTAAAATAAGCTCCAACACAATGACCTTCGGAACTTTCCTCACATGCAGGCAGAACTTCAGAGTCAGGGCAAAGACTTCGTGCAGCTTGACAGTGCATGTTATGGGGAGCAAGTTCAGAGCATCTTGTTCGAATTTGAGAGGTGCTTTACAGACTTTTCATCCATTGAGCCTGCTGCCAGCTATCTGTGTTTTCCATTTGGCCCAAGTATTGATGTGGATTGTATTGCCTCCAATACAATGCCTGTATCAATGTTCCACTTGGATACCTCTGCTGTTGAGAATGAGATTCTCTCACTGCAAAATTACATTGAGATCAAATCCAGGGCTCCACCTGGCATGAATGGAGAGTTCTGGAACTTACTGCCTGAACAAAAGTATCACAACCTCAGAAGATGTGCTTTCAACTTGACAACACTTTTTGGATCAACCTATTTGTGTGAGTGTGCTTTCTCTCACATGAAAATCATCAAGTCAAAGTGCAGATCTACAATGACTGAT
Organism: Xyrauchen texanus; assembly: GCF_025860055.1. Classification (NCBI taxonomy): domain Eukaryota; kingdom Metazoa; phylum Chordata; class Actinopteri; order Cypriniformes; family Catostomidae; genus Xyrauchen; species Xyrauchen texanus. Next base: position 23,928,378 of record NC_068282.1, on the reverse strand, counting down.
GACCACCTTGTGGCCTGCTTAAGGCTTGCGACCAGCTCCTACTGCCCTGATTATGAAAAACTAGCTGCGTCCTCCCAGTGCCAGAGGTCCCACTAAGGTAGAGAAATAACTTTATTGTCACTTTTCTAACTAGAATTAGGCTGTTTTATTATATCTGGATTAGGCCTACTTTTCTGTTTGTTTTGTACATTAAATATGACTTCTCTTTGCACAAGCAGAAGTCCAGACTGTTTAATGAGTACAGAAACAGGAAACAGAAATGGGCTTTAAACAACATAAAGTTTGTCTTTCTGAAAGAAACATTGTGCTTGTAAGGTCATTCTAAATGGATTTTAATGGTTCCTAAAATGTAAAGAATGGTCAGGTCCAAAATATTTCTTTTCCTTTTTTTTCTAAAAACCTTCTTGTCATCCATTATTAACAGAACAAAGTGAGCGATCATCATTACGGGATCAAACTTTTGAGAGTGCCACTTGAAAGCACCTCTGAATGTAAGAATGTACACACCTTTTTTATGCCATTTCCTTTGTATTTGTTTTGTGATGCGTATGTTGCCTATAACAGTGGTTTTCAATGAGGGGGCCAGGGCATGTGAGGGGGCCTTAGCAAACTTCCAAGGGGGCCTCAAAATGGCTTAAACTTATTTTAAATAAGTTACTAAGCTATAATATAATAATCTAACTTCCTAATAATTATTAAAATACAAAAACTGCTAATTATCAAGATGTTGAAGAATTCTTAAAACTTCTGGAATCACAAAATTAATCACAATTAATAACTTTGATCTATTGACATTCCTTATTTCTGTTAATATGTTTTAAAAACAACTTTGTCATCATTACAGCAGAAGTACCAGAAGAAATATAGGACAATATTTTTTTTGTTATTTTTTTAATTATTTTATGTATTATGTATTTGGAGTGGTGGTGGCGTAGTGGCTGAAGCACAGGGCCGTTAATAAGAAGGTCGTTGGTTCGAACCCCATGGCCACCACCATTGTGCCCTTGAGCAAGGCACTTAACTCCAGGTTGTTCCGGGGGGATTGTCCCTGTAATAATTGCACTGTAAGTCGCTTTGGATAAAGGCGTCTGCAAAATGCATAAATGTAAATCAATAGAAATGTTTGGGTGGAGGTGGTGTAAATGCCACTATAAATGGTAGACATTGATAAGAACTGACCTGAGGGGTAGAACTGCCCCTCCTGCACTGAACTACGATTTATCCAGGACTTTTTGTTTTTTCAAAGAGCATGCATTACATTTTTTAAAAATGACTGAGTGGAGTCAGTCATTGAAATGAATGGACATTAAAAATGGCCTCATTAACACCTTGAAATCCAGAGTGGATTAAAGGAGAAAACGGCTTATGATATCAAAGCAAGCCGCTGTCACTCAGTCACACTGTATACATACACTGTGCCAGCATGAGACACTTTCTATTGGGTTTTAGTACATTAAACATGTTAACAACCATCATCATGATATAATTTAACATCAAATTAAGCATCAGATAGTACAAGCCACAGAATTCGAACACTATCCATATTGCCATTTCCAGTATCGACATGAGACAATTAACCTCTGGGTGAACAATTAGGATGGTTTGCAAATGCCACAGAGCTTGTTTCCAGGGTAACCCTTTTGGCAGCCCCTAGTACCACTTTCTGCTACCAACACCAGCCATACAATATTGATCAGTGGCAAGAAATGGGCTTGAACCTGCAAAGTGATATTTGATTTGTTTGCACCTCTGCAGCCACAATGTTTACTCTCTCTTTCCTCCCCAATGGCCATTTCACAACAAAAGGCCTTGACACTGTTAGTGGAAAACAGGGCTATTCAATTTGATTAGTTGTGACAAATGAATTGGAAGACATTAAATAAAGTCCACAGAATTGGAACACTGGGAGAAGAATGCAATTAAATGGAACTCAACAAAAACCCTACATCCAAAAATAGCACATCACCACGAAACACATATTTGCAAAAGAAAAAAGTGAACAGGAAATTGGTTCTGTGGATCATGATGCAGAGTAGCAGTTGCTGATGAAATTGGGATAATAATCTACTTCTAAATAGCAATTATTTCTTAAAACTGCAAGCTATCTGTATTTTAAAAATTGATATTTTTTCATTACATCGAGCATTAGAGCACTCTTTTATGAGACGCATTAAGCCAGAATTATTGTTACTGAAACTACAAGAGAAAAACAGGTTTAACCACTTCAACTCTGGAGCATTTTTGGGCTGCCGTCTGCAATTTTACACACTCATATTTAATTGGTGGTGGCGTAGTGGGCTAAAGCACATATCTGTTAATCAGAAGGACACTGGTTCAAGCCCCACAGCCACCACCATTGTGTCCTTGAGCAAGTCACTTAACTCCAGCTTGCTCTGGGGGGATTGTCCCTGTAATAAATGCACTGTAAGTCGCTTTGGATAAAAGCGTCTGCCAAATGCATAAATGTAAATGTAATTGTGATGAGTTAGAAAATGTTATCAACAACTGATAACATATATTTGTTATGATTTGTTTAACATGCTTTTCTGCTGGACTGCATATTTTGTTCTGGACATCTAAGATATAACAATGGAACATTTCTCATTTGTTAGAAAACTGCCTTTGGTAAAAGCAGATATAGTTTTTTGCTATTTGGGGCTAATAATATTTCTACCACATGACCTCTGAATTTGTTATTTTATGTAACATAAATGCAGAAGTTGTAATGTATGAAAAATTCAGATTCTAAGATTTCAAATGATACCCCATATGCCTGACTTGTATTCGGAGACTTGAACATTTTTATCGTAAACCTTTTCCACAACATAGCGCCCCCTTTTGGACCTGCTCGTCGGGTCCGTAGAGTTGAAGAGGTTAAAGGGATAGTTCACCCTCACTCACTCTAATGTGGTTCCAAACCCAACTTTCTTTCTTCCATAGAACACAAAAGGAGAAAGACAGAGAGACACCACTCACTTTCACTGAATGGAAGAAAAATAAAGATCCCATAAAAGTGAATGGTGACTAAGGCTGTCAGTCCATAAGAACCTGCTTAATATCTCAATTTGTGTTCAATAGAAGAAAGTAATACAGAGTTAGGAACAACATATGGTTGAGTAAATGTTGACATTTTTATTTTTGGGCGAACTTTAAAACGGACTATTTGAAATCTGAGTGGCCCCAAGAAGATGGTTGTGCACAAAAAAAAAGATGGTCATATATAGAAGGAGGTATAAGTGGCAGATAATTAAAAAGCCTATTGCCTCTCTTTGATGCCAGCAGGGAAATAGATTCTGCATAAGTAATAGCAGCCACACAACCAATATATTCTCACTAGTGTTATTACAGAGGGATATACGATACTGGAGGTAAGAGCGTATAACTCTAATCACATTAACTTCACCTCCTCTTATGTAAGAGTTGTATCTCACTCTAGTTATAGCTCAAAGAGATATGAAGATAGGGAGAGGGAGAGGGAGAGAAAGACACAAAGAACACAATAAGTTAGAGAGCATTACTGGATCTGGGTACTCACCTAAACCCCAAAGAAGTAATTCAGAGGCATGAGATACATTTTTATTTTTTTATTTTTTTTAAAGATATATACTACCGGTCAAAATTATATATATATATATATATATATATATATATATATATATATATATATATATATATATATATATATAATAAAGAATAAGTACGTGTTTCAAAACCTTTGACCGGTAGTGTACATTAATTCATAATGAATACGTTAATAAAAAAGAGAATTTAACATACAGTATACTATCACTCGGATGGATGGAAGGATGGACCAGTGGGAATGTATAATAACATGTGAGTGTGAGCGTTCATATAAAATCTTAGGTGTATAATCATCATCACCATCATTATCATCCAGACGATTCCTTGAATTACATCCATCACCACATGTGCCGTCAATGGGTCTGTGATGCTACTGTTCTTCTCGCTGCCAAACGCCCCCAAACGTTCCCTCCTGAATCTCTGTCCCTCTCTGTTCTGAACACAGCAAATGTGGTGGCACAGATGGCAGCACTTGGCTGAGGCAATAGAAGCATAAATACACTTCTGGTCAACCTGTCCCACCTGTTTCCCCGAGAACAAGAAAGAGCGAAAATGCTCCTTTTTGCCTGAATCAAAATGCTGTGTGACATGTAGGTTGAATTAATAATTGACACAGTCAGTCACGACTCTAAACAGACCCTAAAATGCTTGTCTTTATAAAGCTATGCCATGATCAGCAAAATATTTGCTTGCACATCAGTTTAAAAAAATGATTTGCTCATAATCGATTGCCCCTGTGAGCAACAGCACAGATAACATTCATTCTCATTAAAGCCAATGGCCGTTTACATAATCTTATTAGTTCATATTTATTTAAACTGAGTGCTTAATGTAATGACACTGCCATCAAACACTCCATATAATTATGATCTTCACAAGGACAAAGCTTGTGAAGCACAAACACTGATGCAACAGCAATATTATGACTAGAGAATAAACGTAGAAATATTTAACAGCAAATTCTACCTTTTTTAAGATGGAAAGATATTTTATATTGAGCAGAAACTGCTGGGAGTATCTTCTCTATACATAATATTGAGAAAAAAAACTGACAGGATAGGTTTTAAGAAATCGGAGGATAGAAGTGTGTGTCTTCATGTGTCATATGCACAGGCTGGTGTATGGTATTTTCTGCTTAAGTTAATCACAACATAGTCATCCAGAGACTTTTTTTAAATTAATTTATATTGTTTTATACTTGGCTAATGATATATATCTCCTAACTCTACCGTAAGAAAACTTTTTGCATTTTTAAACTTTTATACATTTGATCGCCAACAATGTAGGCAAAACCCGCCCTAAACACACAATTACAGAAAAAGCCAAGAACATTTTTGTCTGTGTTTATGTGTCTTTCTAAACAGGCTTGGATTAAGCAAACTTCCATAACCCACACAAGAGCGCACAGGACACAGGATGTGCAAAACCTTCAGCACCAAAATCGATGGCAAAGAGGACTCGGTCTGAACCACCTACACTAATGAGAAATCGACCGATTCGCTTGCATTCCTGAGTCAGGAAAACCTTTGTTACAGAGGTGGTATGATGACAACTGTTTATAGGGTGCAGTTACTGTGCAGAAAAGAGAAATGAAGGTAAAGTGGAGAGATGCCAGCGGTCAGACAGATAGCCTGCTGTAATTCCTACTCTTGGCAAGCTAGTGGGCATGTCCCTATAGCAACATACTGGGTATGAGAGAAGAATAAACATGTGTGTACTTACTATCTATAGTTTGGGAACACATTTGCACCCAGAAGTGTGCTAAATCGGACAAAATCTCTATTTGGAGACATTTTGGGACGTCCTCAATTAAATAATAAAAAATAAAAAAAGATCAATACCTAAATTGAATAATGATTTAATAATAAAAAAATTATCGAATAATGCAAACATTTTTCTGTTAGGGTTAGGTTTAGGGTGTGGGTTAGGGTAAGTTTAGAGTAATTATAGTTAGCTTTATATAAAAATAATAGAAGTCTATGGTATGTCCCCATTTAGAGAGCATGTGTGTTTTCTCTCCTCATTGTCATTACTCTCTGTGGTCCCAGATGATCCGAATCATATTTAAGCTAAACGCTAACAGGTAAAAGTGAGAGTGCATGACACAGCAGCTTTCGACTCATTCTCAATTGCATTCATTTAAATCGTGACAGGTCCAATAAATCAGCCTGCTAAAAGCAGACTCCCAATACAGCAGTTAACAACCATGCTAGCATGCCAGCAAAAACACACCCACACACCCAAAAACACACACGCACACACGCACGTTGGGTTTACATGTTTTATGGGGACTTTCCGTAGACATAATGGTTTTTATACTGTACAAACTTTATATTCTATCCCCTAAACCTAACCCTAGCAGAAAACTTTCTGCATTTTTAAAAAACATAATTTAGTATGATTTATACGCTCTTTTCCTCAGGTAAAATGTCCCCACAACATCAAAAAGTTTGGGTTTTACTATCCTTATGGGGACATTTGGTCCCCACAAAGTGATAAACACACACACACACACACACACACACACACACACACACACGTTGGTCTACCTATCATTATGAGGACTTTCCATAGACATATTGGGTTTTATACTGTACAAACTATATATTCTATCCACTAAACCTAACACAAACCCTAAACCTAACCCTCACAGAAAACTTTCTGCATTTTTACATTTTCAATAAAACATCGTTTAATATGATTTTTAAGCTATTTAAATTATGGGGACACTAGAAATGTCCTCATAAATCACATGTATAGCATAATACCCTTGTAATTACCAGTTTATAACCTAAAATAATTGTCCTCGTAAACCACACAAACACGCCCACACACACACACACACACACACACGCGCGCGAGGCAAGATAATACGCCCAGAGTCTTAACTACAAGCTCTTTTAGAATGGCATGGCTCATCAGTTAGTGGTGCATGAAGCCATCAACCTCCTCTCGTGTCATGACAACCTGTCCAATACATATAGTCTGTCTATATTTGTGTTTGTGTTAAACTTTATTTTAAAAAGTACAGCTGGCTGTACATGTTAGTGAAAAAAAAAATACTTTCTACTTTTGTAAAAAAAAGAATTGCATAAAATTACATAAAAACTACTGTTTTCAAACAGGCTTCCCAAAAACTCGTATTGTTTTCCATTGGTCGGGTCAAAGAGACAAGGAAATAAGTCAGGTATGAAGTAACTGCTATATAAATATACACCAAACCAGGAATTTCAAGATGCTCAAAAGACACGTTCCTGTTCTGGTTGCTGCCGGCACACTGCACAAGTCTGTGTTTGTAGCTTGCTAGACTGCTTATAGATAGCTTATTGTTCTTATATGTTCATCTTTTTATCCTTTGCCATTTTACCACATGCTTAGTTTTTTTCCCGCTTTTCTACTGTTTCAAATGCTTGTATTTTACCATGTGCACCCATTTTGTCTTTTTATTCTTTTCTTTTTTTTCTCTGCTTGTCTACATCTCATGTCTCGACTGCATGGATACGTTTTCTCCTCTGTTTTTTACACCGATTATTGCATCTGTCTCAAGCCTCTGCTGATCAGGAACCCCATCTAACCACATTGATCTCAAACCCTCGCCGCTCAAGAACAACCATATCAACAACAACAATTACAAACAATTGCAGTAAGTCATTACATCCGTTCATGTTATTTCTTCCTGCACTGCATGCCACATGTTTACTATTGCTTCTTCCGTCAACAGTGAGGGATTTACATGTGATAAACGTAAGGAATTATTCAGGCTGACAGAGAAGGTTAATGAGTTAGAGACATGCAACTGAACGCTAGTGGAGGTCAGCGAGAAAGAGAAGCCGGTAGATACTGTTTCGGATGTGGTTAGTACAGCAAGCAACATACACCACGGAGTGGTGGTGGCGTAGTGGGCTAAAGTGCATAACTGTTAATCAGAAGGTCGCTGGTTCGATCCCCACAGCCACCACCATTGTGTCCTTGAGTAAGACACTTAACGGCGCTGCGCTGCGCGTTCGGTGTGCGACCCCCTTAAGTCGCTTTGGATAAAAGTGTCTGCCAAATGCAGAAATGTAAATGTAAATTGTTATGGCTGTACAGCCCCGCAGCAGGGCGTTTGGGTGACGTCTCGGTGGCATACTCAATCAGCAAAGCAACACCACTCTCCCGTTCCTGTTAGGGTTTCCAATCGATTTTCTCCACTCAGTGATGCACCCACTGAGAATCATTTTGAAAGAGCCTTGATCATAGGTGATTCTACAGTATTTAAATTCTGTTAAATACATTTCCAGGGCTTGAGCATATGACATCAGATCAAATTTACAAGTGCTGGCTAATGCTAAATGTAGATTTTCTAAAATAGTTATTCATTGTTATTAAATGTATATCTGCTTTTTTCTCTCAAAATGTTGTAAACTAATGTCCGGCTTTGCCAGTCGGAGATCACTAAAGATATTGTTAAAGAGGTGTGTGAACTTGCAAAAACGATGTCAGACACTGTTATATGCTCTGGCCCCCTCCCTGCTTGTCCTGTGCCACTGAATGACTATATGTCGGAGTTGTGTCTGGAGAATAGCAAAGGATATATAGACAACTGAAAGAGTTTTTGGGGTAGACCTGACATGCTAAAGAGAGATGGACTCCATCCCTCCAGGGAAGGTGCTGCTCTCCTCAATAATAATTTGGCTTATAGTCTTAATAGTGATAGTATATAACTAACTGGGGCACAGGTCAGGAAGCAGACAAACTGGTTAATACGAACGTCTTCTAGCTGCTTTGAGACATCAAGCAGGTCACATAAATATAGAGACTGTATCACCTAGATATCATATAGAGACTGTGTCTATTCCCTGAAATACCAAACACGAACCCCTTACTAAATCATTTAGTAAAAAATGTATTAAGGTCAAACTTGAAAAACAAAAAACATTTAAGATAAACATCATATAAAGGTAGTTTATTAGTGTTAATGGTGTTACTCAGAGGACAGGATATACTGTAAATGTAAGTCTTTTGAACTAATATTGCTTAATGTGACACCGTCATATATGAATAAAAAATCTCATCTTTTCCCCTTGCTACAGCATATAGACCACCCTGGCCGTACTCAGATTTCCTTGGTGAATTTGCAAATCAGATCTGGTAGTTACTGTAGACAGAGCTTTAATTGTTGGTGAATCTATTCACATAGATTATGAAAATGACACATTGGGATTAACATTTTTTGATATTCTCAACTCTCTTGGAGTCAGACAAAATGTGATAGGACCAACTCATTGCCATAATCATACATTAGATTTAATTCATATGGAGTTGTTGATACTATAGAAATTATACCTCGTCTCTTGTTTGTTGCGATCAGCTAATGTCACTCAATCTACACCATGCTATCATTCAGGTAGAACTATTCTTTCGACCACTAAAGATAGCATCACTAATAATCTTCCAGAATTATCTCACATACTCAGTAAGCCAAAAAGCCTAGAAGAACTTGATAAAATAACAGAAAATATAAATAAAGTCTTCTCTAGCACTCTTCTTGATAGTGTCGCCCCCCTTCAATTAAAGAAAATTAAAGAAAAAAGCCTCGCAATGTGGTACAATCACAATCGTGCTCTCAAGAGAGAAGCTCTGAAAATGGAGCTCAAGTGGAAGAATACAAAATTAGAGGTACTTCATGTGCATGGAATGATAGTGTCTGTAGCTACAGACAGGCACTAAAATCTGCCAGGTCAGCATATTACAGCAAACTCATAGAAAATAACCACAACAATCCTAGGTGTTTATTCATTAATGTGGCTAAATTGGTTAATAAAAAGGATAGACTGAGCCAGGTATTCCGTCGCAGCACAATAGTAATGACTTCATGAATTTCTTTACTGATAAAATAGAAATCATCAGAAATAAAATTGAAATTATGCAAATCAACTGTCACTGCATCTCAGAAAACTGTGTCTCATAAATTTCCTCACGAGCAACTTCAATCCTTCGGTGTCATAGTTCATGAAGAGCTAACAAAATTAGTTCTTATAAGAAGTATTCCCTGTAATCTCAGAACCTCTTTTTAATATTATTAGCTCCTCGCTATCCTTAGGACATGTCCCAAGAAACTTTAAAATGGCATCAAACTGCTTATTAAGTAGCCAGAGCTTGATCCGAGAACTGGCACGAAAATACTAGAAAAGGTAGTGTCATCCCAACTATGTTCATTTCTTCAGAGAAATTGTATATATAAACAATTTCAGCACTTATCAGAGTTACAAATGACATGCTCTTTTCATCCGATTGTGGCTGCATTTCTCTTCTAGTGCCTTTAGATCTTAGTGTTTAGACAAAATTTAATATGGAGTGCCACAGGGATCTGTTTTAAGGGCCTTTGCTCTTCTCCTTATATATGCTTCCCTTGGGAGATATTATCAGGAATCATGGAATAAGTTTCCACTATTATGCAATGATATGAATCAATGAAATCAAAGATTGGAGGGCCAGAAATTTCCTTCTACTCAATTCCGACAAAACAGAGGTGGACCAAAATCCTCTGAAAATAAGCAGCTAAAATATCATTTGACTCTCCATGGATGTACTGTTACGTTGTCTTCTACAGTGAAGAACTTGTTATATTTGATAGTAAACTGAACTTTGAAAATAACATTTCCAATGTTTATAGAACAGCATTCTGTTCTAGGGCGTGGCCGGGCCGTGAATTAGAAGATCTGTGTGAGATTGTGGTAAAGGGGGGCCAGAGATGCCAGCTCGGGAGAGAGAGATGCGCACGGCCTCACTGCATGTGTGTGTTTTTGTATGTTTGTTTAATGCTGAGTTTGATATTAAAATTTACGTTGACTGTTCAGCCGGTTCCTGCCTCCTCCTTGCCCATCCTTTACCTTTTACAGGGTGACGAAACCAAGGAGAGAGTAGAGATGCACTGTGGAGTCCTCGCCACTGCTGTCCTCCAGAGGAGCAGCCGTGGCATCTGCCTGTGGACGGAGGGGCCGCTGCTGGCCGCTGAGAGCCAGAGAAACTGCTGCTGTAGGCCGAGAAGGGGAGGAGCGGTTCCGTCTGCCAGGGGTCGGAGAAACATTTCTCATAATCTATAACTCTGCAATAAATTTAATGGCATCTAAGCTAATATTATTCTATTTATTTCTATTCTCATACCAAGGTTACCAGAGCCAGCCTGACCCATCTCTGTTCCTGCTTGGTGTCGGACTCCACTGCTATGTGTCGCTGAGTGGTGACGACAAACTACAGCTGGTGCTAGCCAGTCATCACTTTGGTCTTTTACTATGGACTTCAGAGGATGAACCGATGCCAACTCAAACTGTAAGACATCGGATACTTCATAAGCCACTACCTGAAACTTGGATTTAGGATTGACTCCACCGAACCTCACTGAAACAAACCTAGCAGTTGAACTGCGATGCACCTCATTGATCTCTGCATGTATCACCTTTGTCTATTGATGGAATACACTCTTGAAATGGAATACATAGACCAAGAATTAAATGCCTTCATCAGCCAGCAAACAAAGGACAATGCATCTATGTGAACTTGCAGTTAATCCAGCATGGACTTCAAAGATATTAGTCATTAATCTTACAGTTCATACAAAATGTTTGTTTAAACACTGGACCTTAACACTTACTTAGTTTACAAATTTTAAACAATGACTTGCACTGCACACAAATAACTAATATTGGCATTACATTCATGCTGTTTAGCCAGAGGGGAACTGGCCCCTAGAGTGAGCCTGTTTCTCCCAATGTTATTTTTCTCCATTAACCAACATCTTATGGAATTTTGTGTTCCTTGCCACAGTCGCCTTCGGCTTGTCACTGGGGTCCTAAATACAATTATTATTTAATTATTTATTTTTATACACAATTTACAATCATATTTAATCAAAATACACATTGAAGACTCTAAGACTTATATATATTACAGCTCCATTGTCTGTTAAAGCATGATTTTCAGTAAAGCTGCTTTGAAACGATCTGTGATGTGAAAAGCGCTATACAAATAATAATGACTTGATTTAACTCAAAAGGAACAAACTAAAACCTCTCTTTAAACCCTCTGAGTGTTATTTTTCCAAATATTGGAAATTGTAAAAAGAACCCTGATAAAAATTATTCCAAAACAAAATGTCCTGAGGGATATTTAGTACAATAAAAACTACAGAAATGTCTCTGTAGAGGCAATGTCAATTTGGAACAAAGTTTTCAAATCATGCTATGTTCCCACAGTTTCTTGAACACTAATGCAATGTCATACAGAACAATTTAGTATGGATATAATTCAGTACAACGGAATACATCAAACTACCTTGTTATAGACCTTATTCACAATAGTGCTATTTGATGTGAATGAAAGCGAGGATGAGGGTTAGACAGTCTTACAGTCCCATCAATGCCATGCTAATACCATGATACCATCCAGACTGATCTCACAGTGAAATCAGAAACAGTAGGCTGACTTTCTTTAGCTAAAATCAATGTGTGCTACAAAAATTTGAAACACTGCCCCCAATGGCAGTGTTGTTGGGTGTATGGGCATGTATGAGCTCCATTTTCCTGGAGAAATGTCCACTGTGGGGTGCCAAAAGCGAGTTGAGAAGCGAGTTGTATAAGGGAATGCATATTTTATAAATGATACCATATATAACTGTACCCCAAAACTAATCCTAACCATAAGTGGAATAAAAATATTATGTTACCGGGAAAAATGCAACCTCCAAATCGCACTCGTCACTGATTATGCAAATGCAATGACTTTCTAGTTTTAATGCGTGATCCGAACCCGGGTTGACACAACGGTCACGCCACAATAGAAGGCAAAACACACTGGAACCGATTAAAAAATGTCTGATATGAGATTATTTTAGACTTCCCATATGATTATGTTGTACCATCACTGTGCCATGCTACCACCACAGTAAAAGGGTATCTTTATGTGTGATATGTGGAAAAAACCTTTCTGTACTTGCACTTTTGCTCTGCTGTTGTACTATATTTTATTTCTCCACTGGTAGTTTAGCACTACTTACATTGTTTTCTTGCATCCCTCAGATCACTTAATTACAGTAATCACTTTTGCTTGCTCTCACTGCTCTCATTTGTAAGTCACTTTGGATGAGAGTGAATACAGTTAAATGTAAATATGTTAAGTACAAACATTCTTGTGGTTCACCATTATGAAACCCAGCTTAAAATATAGAAACCTACAATCTGGTTTCTGGTCCCACATTCTGGAAACCACTGCCTTATACAAAATGAACGTGGTCAAGTCATTTATTAAAGGTGTTTTGGTTTTTAAGAAATACTGTGGATATCTACCCTTTTGAAAAGTAGTTGCATAGTTCTTTCATAACAATATTGCATAACTTTTTATTGTAAAAACAAAGTAACTACAGATCAAAACCATGGAGTGCTCTTTATTACCATTTAGATTCATGTAAATACATGAATCTATTAGTTTCAATTTATACGTTGTTATGAAAAACAGTAGCCTAAATATATTTAGAAACTATAATAAACATGTACAACCACGGTCAATTGTAGGGTAGACTTAAGACTGAAATCCTCTCTTTATATGCCTCTGTCTCTCAATCTCTCCCTCAGCAGGGTTTATATTGTAGTAGAGCTGTAATAAAGAGTTTATCACTTCATTATAGAGAAAGAGCTCTCCACGCTGCTCTTGTCCTTACATTAACCTCTTTGAGAGATTCTTATATTCCTCATTAAATCAGATGCTGGACACAGCACATCAGCTGCTCGAGGAACCATGTAAACACATTCCTGAAATCTGCTTCTCCTTCACTCTATGACTCACTCTAATCTATGCATGTGTTTGTTTTTCAGATTTTTCGAAAAGCTAGTCCACTGTGTCATCAAATTCAAGAAAACATGATGGTCTCTTGTTTCTAATATTGTATATAATGTTAATATTATAATTACAAACAAAATGTTACTAATATTACATGAAATGGATCATGGATTTGTGCAAATACCTCAAATAAGCAAACGACAATGACAATTTTTTCGTGAGAAACTCTGAATTTCTCAGACATTTCTCTCAGAAATTAAAATACCATGACCAAAACTCGCAATGTACACCAATCAGACCTTTTTGGTATCAAAACCTTCCTCCAAAGAAATATGAAACAATGACCTTCAAATAGCGTGTGTGTGTGTGTGTGTGTGTGTGTGTGTGTGTGTGTGTGTGTGTTGCTACAGAAAAAGGTTGCTATGAGTCCATACTACACGCTGTGCATTCCAATGCTTTAGCTTCCGTATGAGCTACTTATATTAGTTTCCTCTCAGTTTGGAATTAATGTCTTCTGGTGGCATATTCTGATTTATTTGTTCTTGGGGGGTGTGATCTTTAGGATATGTCCCGGTGGAGGCCTTCTAGCTGGCCTTGAGTGACACAATCATACTTTAAGTGATGTACGTAATTCAAGAGCGAAAAGTGTAAGATCAAGCTGTCTGACGAATCGGCTGTCATCACTGCTGTTATTGCCATTGAGAAAGATATCCTTATGGATTTAAAAGCACAAAATGTTCTGCATGACCGTGTGTTTGTTTAATTTATTAAACAGGAAAGGAGGACTGATTTTCACCTCAAGCAAATTGGTAAGAGCTTTTTGCATTGTTATAGCAGCATCAGGAGTTTTCTAAGTGTAAATTAGGCTGCTTGAGCATTCAGTGTCGGATCAAGTTTTGAAAAGAAGTGCTGAGTTCCATTAAACTCAGAAAGTCAGATTTTACAACTTCCTACAAGGAAAAGTGCAATGGAATGCATGTTGAAGTCAGAATTACAACTTAATGGCTCATACAGAAATTCTCAAATCCGATTTCACGAGATCCAGGTGCATTAATTGCATAAGCTTGTTTAACAAATGCCTGCAGAAACAGGTGTATAAAACATGGTAAATTATAATCTCTTTTGATAATCGTTCACCTGTAGCACAAATGCTAGTGCTGCAGCACTGTTTATCAGTTGGGTTGGTAGGAGACATCTATAATGAGAGTCGAACCCCTGCTAAGCTAACAGGAGGGTTGCAGTTCCAAACATTGGGAAATGAAAAGCATTTATGGTCGGCGATAGGAAATAGGAATATCCCACATCCAACTTGAATGTAACGCAGCATAACCCTGTACCCTGACTAAATGAAATTTATTGCAAGCAATATTTAAATTGCTAATTTTATTAGATCTGATTTTTCCAGGTATTATAGACCTCCTTGTTAGAGTCATATGAAAAATTATGATTTTGGAATGTCTGTTTGGGAGATGTTCATTTCACAAAACAGTCATGTCAAAAATGTCAATTGGAATTATTAGTTAGTTGCGACATAATGTATGTCTTATGAATGTATAGAGATACTAGGGCTGCGAATCGATTTCAATTTTTAACTAATTAATCGCACAGTTTAACATGGTACATTAAAATATAATCATAAAAGCATTATTAAACACTATACATACAGACAAAAAACAAATTGAATGTTTAAGTTTTCTTTGCTGAAGTTTAAGATCTCAAAACTATTGTTTTCTCTGGCTGTTGTTCAGTCTCTCTATGCACACGCTGGGTCTCTCTCTCATGCAGCTTTGCTTTTGACACTGATTCAGATGATAAAAGAGTGTTTTTGGGCAATGTGAAAAGATGGGGCAGCATTTCTGTATTTCTACTCACACCTGGCTCACCAATTGCATGTAAAGTCTCCATTCTCTGTGTTTATTACAGGAACATCAAGTCAAGTCAAGTCAAGTGGTTTTTATTGTCGTTTCAACCATATACAGTTAGTACAGTACACAGCAAATCGAGACAACGTTCCTCCAGGACCATGGTGCTACATAAAAACAACAAAGGACCAACACAGGACCACATGAGACTACACAACGAAATAAAATACCTATATAAAATACCTATATATACCTATATAAAGTGCACGTGCAAACATGTGCAAAAAGTACGGGACAGTACAACAAATTTCTGACAATGAACAGGACAATAGACACAGTGCAGCGCCGACCAGTACACAGTAGTGCAAAAAGATGACAGTTTCTAAAACGTAAACATAACATACTATAAGATAGTGTTCTGCACATAGCAGTTATTGAGGTAGCAGACAGTTATAAAGTGACAGTAATTAAAGTGCAACTCAGGACATGTGTGTGTCAAACCAGTCTCTGAGTATTGAGGAGTATGATGGCTTGGGGGAAGAAGCTGTTACACAGTCTGGCCGTGAGGGCCCGAATGCTTCGGTACCTTTTGCCAGACGGCAGGAGGATAAAGAGTTTGTGTGAGGGGTGTGTGGGGTCGTCCACAATGCTGGTTGCTTTGCGGATACAGTGTTTTTTGTAAATGTCTTTGATGGAGGGAAGAGAGACCCCAATGATCTTCTCAGCTGTCCATGCGTCGCACATAAAAATAAGCATACACTGCTCGGGGTCACGTGATGCCATGCGAGAAGCGGACGTGTAAACTGCAAGCTCTGCGCACTTTGCTGGTTTTTAATTCTTTTTCTGTTATAATCCTGTGAGATTTGATACACCCTGCTACATATTTGCTCTTTGAAGTCAATATGTCAAATTGGAGGCAATAAAAGGCACTTACGTGCTAAAGCTGAAATCTCTGGGCCTGCAGTCCGGGGAGAAATTCAGCCTCAACTGTCAAACATGTTTGTGATGCTGATGAAAGTTGTTGTCGATTATGGCGATGGAAACAAAATTCTCTTGAGTTGGTTACAAGAATGGCAGATGTTGAGAAGTGGATCAATTATCTGGAGTCATCGGAAAAGGAATTATCTGATAATCCACCATCGACCAAAGATGATTTGGAACACAATCTAGAAAAACTTGAAAATCTTGAGAATAGGAATAATAATCTGAATTTTTGGAGTTGCTGAGCATGAGGAGGGCAGAGATATGGTGAAATTTCTGTATGAGCTCTTCCCGAATCTGCTCGACATAACAGGCCATGAACTGGAAATCGAGCGTGTTCACAGAGTCCCGGTTCGGAAATCGGCTTAGGAAGACAGGCCCCGATCAATTCTGGCCAAATTTCTGAGATCATCTGATAAAGGAGAAAAGGAAAGCTTTCATGGAAGAATCACAACCTTCTTGTTCCCAGACTTTGCGAATTTGACAAGAGAGAAATACAATCGGTTCAAGGAATGTAAGAAACTCTTACATCAACGGAAGATCGCTTTTGCTCTGATGTTTCCAGCCAAACTGAGAATAGAAACAAAGGATGGTTGCAAAGTATTCACATGTCCCAAGCAAGCACTGTCATTCATAAATACATTGATGTGAGTAAGCCATTTGATATTTCCCATGTAAGTGGTTTGACTTGCTATTTTTACTCTGGCTGTCTGAGGAAGCTGGATGCCATTTTTGTTTCTTTTTGTGTTGGTTCTGCATAGGGGATGGAGTTTGTTTTGTGGGGTGTCACTCCTTCAAGAAACGTTTGCATTAACGGAAGATTGCTTTTACACTGAAGTTCCCGGCCAGTGATAAAGATGACAGCAAAATATATATTTGCCTACAACAAGCAATGTCTTTTATAGAGTTGATGGACTGAGGAAATCATGATATGTTTCTTATGTAGCCTCTGAGTCAACTCGACTGGTTACATATTCACTTGACCGTCCGAAGAACCGGGACGCCTGATTTTTTTTGTTTTTGTGCTGGTTCCGCCTAGCGGCTGGAGTTTGTTTTGTGGATGAACATATATTCAGGACAGCAGTGGATGAATCTGCTGGTTCTTTGTGCTTATGCTTTCTATTGGCTGGAGTTTTTATTACAAAATATTTTCTGTTATGTAATTTTGTGCAGAAGCACCTGACTGGAGCAATACGATGGCAAAGTTGTCGCGGGGACACTCATAGGCATGCATGGACACTCTGAGTTTAGAGGGATTGTCACCGGTTGGTGCTATCGTGCGCAGGGTTAATGCACACATTTTTCTTTTTTCTGTTTCTTTTGTTCGGGGGTAAGTTCGGGGTTTTATTGTTGCACCAATGTTGAAATGTGGTCTTAATAATTTTGTTTTTGACACACAATGAATTTTTTCTATTATATCAAAATGTCAAATATATGGATTGTCTCTCTCGACATGGAATGTGAATGGGTTGGGACACCCCATAAATAGAAGGAAGGTTATTTCTTTTCTTAAATGTAAGAAATATGATATTGTGTTTCTTTAAGAAACACATCTTTCCCTGCAGGAAGCTGAAAAATTTGGGAAGATATGGGCTGGGCATGTTTTCTTTAGTGTTGGCTCAAGTAAAACAGGGGAGTTATTATATTGATAAATAAACATCTACAATTCAAATTTCTCAAACAGAGTAAAGAGAAATTAGGAAGAATCATTAGTGTTTTAGCAGAAATTCAGGGGCAAATGTTGAATTTGGCTAATATTTATGCACCCAACGCTGATGATCAGGGCTTTTTTATAAATCTCAAAGGGATGCTGCAAGCCGCTGGCAACCCTTATGATATAATACTGGGAGGAGATTTGAACCTTTTGAAGGACTAAGTCCTTGATCATAGTGAAACAAAAGTGTGTAAACCCCCTACAGCAGAGGTTTTCAATTGGTGAGGTGCGCCTCCCTGGGGGGTGGTCAGAGAGCCCAGGGGAGGCGCAGCACGGGGAAAAAAACATATTGGTTCACGTCTGTACACATCTGTCCTGCTAGCTTGCATGTTAAAGTGTGTGTTATGCATATGCGTGTAGCAAAATGGATCTCTTTGTAGTGACTGAGTTTCCCCCACCTCTCTCGAAAGGCTATGAAAGTCCTCATCCCCTTCCCCTCCACTTATGTGAGTGCGGGTTTTCTGCTTTAACCCTGCTTAAAAGCAAATACAGATCAAGGCTGCAGGTGGAGGACGATTTACGTTTATACTTTTCTACCGTGCAGCCCCGCATTGATCACTTGTGCGCATCAAAAAGTCGGACTCATTGTTCCTAATGATGTAGGGACGATGAAAATGAAGAGGCAAAATTGGCAATCATATTTTTTTTCTTTTTGCTTAGCATATATGGAAGTGATTTTTACACATTTTATACTGTGACAAAACAGCACTGTCCATCTTGCTGATGTTGTTTGATGTCTGATGTTGATGTTTTCAAAGTTGAATTGGCTTAAGTCAGTGTTTCCCAACCACTGTGCTGTGTGCCG
Organism: Xyrauchen texanus; assembly: GCF_025860055.1. NCBI lineage: Eukaryota > Metazoa > Chordata > Actinopteri > Cypriniformes > Catostomidae > Xyrauchen > Xyrauchen texanus. The sequence continues at coordinate 23,909,621 of NC_068282.1, read as the reverse complement.
TTAAAGATTGTCAGGTGAGCCGTGGTAAATTATCAAATTCCACAAAATAAATAAATGCATGAAATAATAATACTAATAATTTCATGGATCTAAACTCCTCGCCTTTCGGAGAAATTCGCCATTTTGAAACCACAATCAGTCACTTTTGTGATTGTGAAGAGCAATGATTAATGTGCAAAAGTGACTGATATTTATATTTTAGGGTCTTTCACATGACTCGTTTCAGCACTGCAGAATACACAAGTCTATGAAGTGACTTTACACCAAAGTGTTTTTCACACACACATTTTTGCTTCACCAATAATATCTTTGAGATAATAAACAACAAGAAATATAAAATAAATTGTCAAAATTTGTACATTTGAATGTCTCTTTATTAAATATTACCTTATCGTTTACAAATATCATAGACCCCAGTTATTGAACTAATTTAAATTCACCAAGATAACGAGTCATTTTATTATTTTCTGCTATCAAAGCAACTGCCAGCTTTATTTCTCTCTTCCAAATACATGTTTTCAATGTTTATTGTGCACACCTCCCGCTTTTTATGTGGCAAACTGGTAAAAACGCTCCTATGTGACACTTTCTACAACTCTTTTTTTGTGGAGGGCGATGCAGTGCTTGACGCTGGGTTCAGCCTCCAGAACCAAATAAAAACTGCCATGAGAAGTCGTCTGTCCGAGGCAAAGATGCAAAATCTAATGACAATTAACTCAGCATCAGTCTCCCTTGATGCATTTGATTACACACATTACCCAGTGTAAGTCGATGCGGACCAGGAGGAAGATTTGAGTTGTCAATTGAGTTCTGCTCAGTTAATTTTTTACATGTTTTGTTCATATTTTAATCGTTTTTGGTAATATTGTGTTGTTCATATATCCGCTGTCACTGCTGGGGAAAAAACATTAATCTGCCTGGTGTCTCTGTTGTTCATCTGTTCTCTTCATAAATAAATAAATGCATAATCTGCTACATGTTCGTCCTGTAAGTGCATGATTAAGAATGAAAATGTGAACGAAAATAAAAGCTGTTCTAACTTGAAGACGGCTGTCTTGAAGTTCTCTAGGGGGAGGCTCACTTTCACCCTATTTAAAAACCCCTGCCCTAGAGCAACAGTGACACTTCACAGGATGTGTAAAAATCTTGGTCTTACAGATATTTGGAGACTATTGAACCCATCTGGTAGGGATTATAATTTTTTTTTCATCAGTTCATAAGATTTATATATATATATATATATATATATATATCTAAATCCCTATTTTCATCTGTTGTTGATTGTTCAATTGGAAACATCTTAGTCTCAGATCACACCCTGGCGTGCTTAGAAGTGAAAAAGAGATCATATAGTTGGCACTTTAATGTATCCCTTTTGCAAAATCCTGATTTCCAACTAATGTTAAAGGCTGAAATCAATGTCTTGAGGCACTTAAGGTGATTCTTAGGGGTCGGATCATACAGTATGCCTCATTCATCAAAAAATCCAAAGCACAAGAACCCGTGGAATTGAAAGGGAATAATAAAAGTGCAGAGGCAGAGCTGAAATGAAGAATGTCGTCTAATGGCCTCAGAGAATTGACCCGATTGAAATACAGATATAATACTATTTTGTTGCGGAAAGTGGAGTTTTGGTTATTCAGAGCAAGACGGCCATATTTTGAGTCTGGGGACAAAGCAGGGAAGCTTTTGGCAAGATATATAAAACAGAGTCTTTTTCAACCATTACCTGAAATTTTTGCCTTGGCCATTGCTATTAATAATGACTTTAAAGAATTCTATCTTGATCTTTATAATTCCAAGTCTTTGTCTACTGATGAGGATTTTAGAAACTTTGTGGAACAATTAGAACTTCTTAAATTGACGACTGAGCAAAACAACTCTTGATTCTGAGATAAACTTGGAGGAGATTGACAAGATAATTAAGGCCTTCCCTACAGGCAAGGCTCCAGGGCCAGATGGTTTTGCCAATTAATTTTTCAGATCTTATGCTACAGAATTGGCTCCACTTTTATTAGAGGTTTACACAGAATCATTACAGAACGGAAAGCTTCCACCAACCATTACACAAGGCCGGATCAGTCTGATTCTTAAAAAGGACAAAGATTCAAGCGAGTGTAAAAGTTACAGTCCAATTTCCCTAATCCAGCTAGATGTAAACATTTTGGCTAATCGATTAAGTTAAGTTATGACATCTCTTATACATATAGATAAATTGGGGTTTATTCAGGGCTGTAGCACTTCTGATAACATTAGGCGTTTCATCAATATCATATGGTCAGTAGCGAATGATCAGTCTCCGGTCACTGCCATCTCACTTGATGCTGAAAAGGTATTTGATATGATAGAATGAGATTATCTTTTTAAGATTTTGGAAATTAATGGGTTTGGGAGTACTTTTATTGTATGGATTAAGTTACTTTATAGACATCCTTTAGCAGCGGTAAAAATAAATGGATTCATTTCAGATTATTTTTCTCTGAATAGGAGCACTTGGCAGGGTTGCCCTCTTTCCCCATTATTGTTCTGTCTTGCCCTGGAACCATTAGCAGCCGCGATAAGAAAGGAGGATGATTTTCCAGAGGTGGTGACGGAAGGTACACCTTTAAATAAAAAAATAAGCTTTTGCTTTAAACAGATTATATTTTATTATTTGTCTCTGACCCTACTAGATCTATGCCTTGCCTCCAAAGAATTATTCATTCCTTTTCCAAGCTCTCAGGATACAAAGTCAATTGGTCTAAATCCGAAGCTTTGGCTTTGACAGCGTACTGTCCAGTAATGGCCTTCCAGCCAGGCACCTTCCAGTGGCCCAAACAGGGCATTAAGCATTTGGGTATTTTATTACCAGCAAATTTGTCTGATTTAGTTAGATTACATTTTGACCCTTTAATTAAAAGATTTATGAGCTATGTGGACAGATGGGCACACAACACGCATACAGATATGTAAACATGCATGCATGATTCAAGGACAAAAATGGTTTGATAGCAATAAATAGACTTCTCTGAGTAGAGGAAGTTCAAACAAATATGGCCAAATGGAATAACATATCTATGCAATCATCACAAAAAGAGCAATATGGAACCCTAATCTTGTCCTTGACTACCATGGAGACAAAGACAAAAGTCTGGACCATTAATGATTCCAACTAACGCAACTCCTCTTTACACATTGTGCGGCTCACTTTCTAAATGTAGCCTGCCAGAAGTTTTAACAATGCAATGCTAAGACAGACCAAAACCAATCTTCCAACTACTGAAGGCCCACTCCCCTTCACGGTGCCTGATGAATATTCATCATATTCTTATTCAAAGTGCCTCCCCACTCTTTCTCACTCACTACAATACTTTGACTGTGTGATTTTTCGAGCTGAGAAACAGTACCTCTTGCAAAAAGAATCAAGAGATAATTGTAAAGGTTTTCTTAACGAAAAAACAAGAAAACACACCCAAGAGACTACTAACTGTAGTATTCACAGCCTCTTAAAACATATTCTTGTAATTGTTACATCAAAGATCTATTTCCACTTGATCTAAGCCATAAAAGTTACTTTTGTTAGTGTAACCAAATTTTTTAGGTTGATTTTGTCAGACTATTAATTAATATCTTTACTCTAATAACAACTCAACTTGAATTTACATTTACTTTAGATGTTAACATATGAAGCATATTGTTTAGGTTATCTTACAGTGAATACTGATTTTTACTATTCATCCAGAAAAGTGACTATTAGTCTCAGCCACAGTCTGTTCTCTAACCAGATAGATGCACATGGCACACAAAGCTGGAAAAGCTTTCTCGATCAGATCTGATTGGTTGTTTCGATGCGAGTAGCTAAGCGTGTTTTATCAATCCACCTGGAAGCCAAGTTCACAAGGTTCTGCATTGATACAATAAATGCTTTTGAGGATGAAATAATCACATAATTTGCCCAAGTTTGCCAGGTTGGAGACATCAAATCTTTTAAAAGTATTCAGAGTTTTGTTTGAGAAAGTGAAGCAGATATCCACGGGCAAAGCTGATTTTTGCTTTGTTTACTCTGCTTTGTTTACCTGATACTTCTCTGATAACCCTGCACCTAAACACCCCGAAATGACAAAACTGATTGGTCACTGATTGTGATTGGTCACTTAACATGTCAGTTAGATGGCTTTTCTGTCTAAATGGGCAGTTCTTGGCCAATTGAAGCTGCTACAGAGCCCAGACCTTTGCCGTAGTCATAGGTCTGGCTTCGCGAGACTAAGCGACTAGTTTGTGGGCCAATGTTTACCTTATGTATTATGCCTAAATGTGTTATGTAAATGACTAAACATACAGCTTGCAACATCAGATATCTTTTCTGTATAACACTGTGTTAACAGAGGTTATGTTAGCTGAGAGAATGTTTGCACAGCTGAGATGATGCAGATGTAAAACAAATGCGTGCATATATCCATTTCCAGATTCATGCTTCTTCCTTTGTCATATATGGCTCAAAAACAGTCATATCACATTAATTTACAGTTTCTGTCACCCTGTGGCTGATAATTTATTTGTTTCAGAGTGGTTCGCAAGAATTTTAGTTTGAATGTGAACACTTTAAATTAACCATAGCGCACACAGTGCGGTTCACTTATTGTGTGCTTTGTGAATGCAAAGTACTCAGGGTACAGTTATTTTTTTCACTTTAGCACAATACCAAATATATACTAGTTAAAACAGACATATGAGTCATTCCGTTTATTCTTTCTGACTCTTTCCTTGGTGTTAAGGAAGAAAGTGTTTAAAAACCCTTTTCTAAAAAAAAAAAACTATTAAAAAAAAATCATTAACTCTTGGTTTGACTATGCAGCACAAAAAAAATCTCACTCCAAAAAGTGTGTGCTGTGGTTTCCTGCAGGGTCCATACTTTCAGTTTTACAAATACAGATAAAAACAGCCGTGAGGCTATCACAGAAAGCTCTGTGTATATGCTGTGCACAGAGAATAAAAAACACGGTGAAGATGAAACCAAATTGAGCTCACTGCTCTAATTATAGTTGGGATTTGGGAGTACAGTGTGTTGGAGAAGGGTCACCTGTCGTGTGTTTATGTTCAATAGGTAATTTATAATGAATGGGCCATTAATGAACACAAGGGTTTCTTGAGGGAGTGGGTGGAATTTCTGGAGAAGCAAAACTGGATCTTGCAAGCACTAATGTGGCAGTGGAAAATTGCACTAGAACAGCACCAGAGCATGTAAAGTAACATCAGGCTGTAACTATTAAAAATGAACATATATTCAATAAAAGAATGCATGTTCATTTGTAGAGAGATGGCTTATAAATGAAAGACCAGACAAAGCCCCTAATACATCTCTTGGCATTCACATGGGCAATCTGGTGAGGATGACAAACTGATCTGGCGCATCCAATGACTCAAAGTCCACCTGCCATTCTGGGAATACAAGTACACATTTCAAAACACAATGTACAATACATACAATATTCATACAAGTCCCATTTTAAAATTCACCAATAATAAAAGACTGCTCTACCGGGAAAATCAGCAACATGAAGTAAAAATATTTTGTCTGCTAAAATTAGTCTACTGTATGCTTTCAGAATACTCAAATGTAGTATCTTGCTAGCTGGAGATCAAAGTGATATGACATCAAAGGCACAGGGGAAAAGACCCCACGGAGACCACATCCTTCCCAGGCTGGGGAGGTAACATGTGGCAAATACGTCACATGGGCTTATGAGCCACACGTGGTAGGTCCTACATGGTGAGGGAGGAGCTCTACAAACACAGCAATCGGGGCAGGGGGAGCTGCCCAAGGGAGACACTGGTCCAGCGATAGGGGGACCGTACTGCACAAAATACAACACAGGGGGTAATCGTGATGACCGATAAATGTGGGCTCCAGGCATGTGTCGCTGGTCGAGGGGCACTTGCAGGTCCCCATCCTTCTTGATGGAAGTGAGCGGAATAAAGAGGGCCATCTTCAGAGGAGGGCACACAGCTCGACTGAGTCTAGTGGCTCAAAGGGGGTTCTCCTGAGGGCCCACAGGGGGCGCAGAGAGACCCCGTGAAGGGAACAGGCATGGCCTGGGAGGTCATGCTCCCGCAAGGGCTTAACGTCCACTGCATCATGGTGGGCTGGTATAGTGGCTTCAACATCTTCAAGGTGGAGGGGGACAGCTGTCCCTCCATTCTCCTGTGCAGAAATGAGAGCACTGACCTGACTGTGCATTTCTGTGTGTCTTCTGATTAGGAAGAGCACCAGCTGTGAAAAGACAGCACTTTAGGGCATGGAGCTGCCTGATAGAGGGAGCTCTGGCTTGGTTGATCATGCCTATGACACAGCAGGTGGTAAGGCACTTTTAGATCTTCCGCGACCCATCCAAGGGCCAGACGCAGATGCCAGAGTGTGCCCCGTCCATGAGAAAGGAGTTCCTTCCTCAGGGGAACGTGCCAGGGAGTTGCTGTTGTGAGGAGCATAAGGTCCAAGAACCAAGACAGAGAGGGCAAGAACTACAGCCAACAACTCCAAGCAGTTGACATGCCAGCCAGGAACTGGTGGCTGCTTGCCCATTGCACGTGGTGCCCCAACCCAGTTTGGAGGCGTTTGTGGTGACCACGACGCATCTGGACACCTGCTGCAGGGGTACTCCCGCAGAAAGCAGAGGTCTGTCCAGGTGTTGAGTAGTTGACAGCAGAGGGGGGTGAAAAACACATAGTATGTGCCGTGGCGCCATGCCCATCTCGGGACTCGTGTCCGAAGCAAGTGCTGTAGCGGTCTCATGTGCATCAACCCAAGCAGTGTGACTGCCGCTTAGGACACCATAAGCCCCAGGAGCCTCTGGAACTGTTTTAGATGGGCCACGGTGCCTAGTTTGAATAAGGCGATGTAATTCAGCACTGACTGCGCACGCTCGTTTGTGAGGCGAGGTGTCATTGAGACTGAGTCTAACTCCATGCCGAAAAAAGAGATGCTCTGAACTGGGGAGAGCTTGCTCTTTTCCCAGTTGAACCGAAGCCCTAACCGGATGAGGTGCCTGAGCATCTGGTCCCTGTGGGCACACAGTGACTCTCGAGAGTGAGCTTGGATTAGCCAGTCATCGAGGTAATTGAGTATGCGGATGCCCACTTCTCTTAGTGGGGCAAAGGCTGCCTCTGCGACCTTCGCGAGGGGACAGGGACAAGCTGAAGGGGAAGACCTTGTACTGGTTTGCCCTCAAACACGAACCATAGAGAGGGTCTGTGTCAGGGCAAGATCGAGACGTGGAAATACGCCTCCTTCAGGTCTACCACTGTGAATCAATCTTGACGCCGAACACATGTTAGGATATGTCTCTGCATGAGCATCTTGAACGTGAGTCTGTTTAAGGCCCGGTTGAGAACTCGCAGGTCCAAGATTCGTGGGGTTTTACCCGGCGAAGCCGTGAATGATGAACTCCCCAAATCGCCTCCATCTCCAGCCGGGTCGACCTCCATTCCGTAACATTGCCATGGTCAAGTTCTCGCAGTGAGAACAAGAACCATCCACAAACGCTGCCTCGGTGTGATCACGACCCAGACACACGAGGCAACGCCTATGACCATCAGAGGCAGAGAGATATCTGCCGCATCTAGGAACTACACACAGGCGGAAGGGCATCTTCAAAGAGACACGTCTTTAAAAAGACATTCAACACTAAATGTGTTACTCTTTTAGAGAAATTAATGGTCTTTTAGAGGATTTATGCTCTTTTTAGAAGCGCTGTCGAAGCTGTCGTGAAACACCAGCTCTCTGGACACACAACCGCTCTGCTCCGAAGAAAAAATCTGACTAAACAGATGCACGATTCCCTCCTTTTATGCTAATTCTGTTCACCAATTCTCATTGGCCTTTTCTCATAGCTCAGAGGCAACTGAGGCTCTCAAGAGAGACCCCTAGTGTCACTTCACCGACACAACATCGAGTGAGTGACAGAAGGGGAACAGTTTTGGAAAAAGGAATAGTGCAAAAGTTATATTTTTTTTAATGTATTCAAAATCTATTTACTTATTATTATTATTATTTACCATATAATTAAAGTGACTTCGGCCAGTTTTTCTTCTGCTGAACAAATATGGAGATTTTTAGAAGAATATTTCAGCTCAATTTTTACAATAAATACTTCTCCTGCCCATTAAGTGGCGATATGCACAAAGGCTGGAAAACAAAGGAAAAACAATGTGAAAGTGAATGTGGAGATTGATAGTATAAAAGGACTTAAATAAATCTGTTTCTTACCCACACCTATCATATCGCTTCTGAAGATCTAGATTTAACCACTGGAGTTGTATGGATTATCTTTATGCTGCCTTTATGTCCTTTTGGAGATTAAACATTTTGGTACCCACTTACTTATTCATGCGATTATCTACGTAATTAGCCAATCATGTGGCGGTAGCGCAATGCATAAAATCATGTAGATACAGGGACCTGCAGACCTTAAATATTCTTCTAAAAATCTTTGTTTGAAAGAAAGTCATACACATCTAGGATTTTACATTTTTACATTTGACATTTTATGCATTTGGCAGACGTTTTTATCCAAAGAAACTGACAGTGCCCTTATTACAGGGACAATCCCCCCGGAGCAACCTGGAGTTAAGTGCCTTGCTCTAGGACACAATGGTGGTGGCTGTGAGTATCGAACCGACAAGCTTCTGCTTAACAGTTTAGTGCTTTAGCCCACTACGCCACCACCACTCCATTGGGATGGCATGAGGGTGAGAAAATGATGAAAGAATTGTAATTTTTGGGTGAACTATTCCTTTAAGTAGACTTGGAATACAGTACATGATTCATATCGACTGCTTTTACTGTGGTTTTATGGTGTTTTATTTATTTATTTATTTTATATTTTTTTACTTTTTTGGAGCTTGAAAGGCCAGAGGCATTATTCACTTTCATTTGGAAATACACATTGTGCAGACTTTTTACAGTTTATCTTTTTGTGTTCATGGAAGAAAGTCAGACGGGTTTGGAGCAACCTTAGTGTTAATAAATTATGAAAGAATTTTAATTTTGGGTAAACTATTCCTTTAACCTGTAATTAAGTCCAAGGGTTTACATTTTCCACCCTGCAAGGTAAATCTTCACATGTTGTAGTCAGACATGAACAACATTGTTTGTGTGTTACCTGTTTCAATTGTTAAATATCAGTTTTTATTTTATTACTTCAGATTTTATGGGCAATTTATGCATGTCCAAATGTTCACATCCTTTTTCCTGTTGAATTCAGTGTGGAGATATGCATGAATTTAAAAGCATGTTATATAGGAGACCATATGTAACAACCGCAAATGTCACACGCAACTGGCTACCTTGGGAGATCTTGCTGTAGGGAGAAAGAGAAAGAAGTGTTTGCTCGAACTTCAGAGCTGAAAGAGTAAATAGCTCTGTGATGTCTCAACTATGCTTTAAATTAGAATAGACCATTAGTTAATGTGTCCCGCTGGTACACATATACACACAGTACAGGGCAAATCCTTGCCCTGTCAACAGTGAACACACTCAAACAAGAGGAATGCTAAGAGCAGAGAGTGCATTTAGCTTTTGGTTTATTCATGACTAAAGCACTGCAATGGCAGAAGCTGCAATGGTCCCACAATACAGTGCAAGGGCAACTGTCCACAGGGTTGCTGTCATGGTGAAGAAGGTAATTTAAATCAGTAAGCTGTCTTATATAGAGACAACTACATTTAGACTGTCTTTAAGTCAATGCCTATTTTTTGTATTCATGCCATGTTTAAGAACAGAATTCAAATCAATACCCTGCTAGAAAAAAAGCTTAGACCAGCCTTAGCTGGTTTGCTGGTCATAGCTTAACTCCCAAACTGGTCAGGCTGGTCTGTTTGGTGCTTTTAGAAGGTTTTTGGGAACTTGTTAGGTTTGGAAACCAGCTGGCCAACCAGCTAGATGAGCTAAACACCAGCTTGGTCAGGATGTGGGACCAGCTACACCAGTGTGGCCAGGCTTGACCAGTTTAAACCAGCTAAGACCACCAAACCAACTTACGCTGGTTTAAGATTGTTTATTTTCAGTTTATTTCAGATGATCCACTTTTAGACAATATAATGAATCTGGAGAAATCTATGAAGGAGCCAGGCTACTGTAGGAGACAAAATGTTAATAACAATGATGTAAAAAAAAAAAAAAGCATAAATTAGTTTGTGATATGATGGATACCGGAAGACCAGCGTTGGCATTCTTATTAAAAAATAATCTCACACAATCCATACTGCCACTGAATGCTTGTCATTCACGAGAATGACATCACTATCAGGCATCATTTCTTCCCTTCCCCACTAATAATGTCTTTTCACTCAGCACTCACTCTCTCTTCCTGTCCAGTCTACTCATCCCCTTTTATATGCTAATCATAGCTTTAGGAAACACTCATCTAAAAGAAAAGAAAAAACTGTTTACCTTCAGTCTGACATGCACAGATTGAATAGAGTTAAAGTGGAGGAGGTTTGGCTATGTGCATCAGAAAACAGTTATTATTAATTTGAACAGGACAGTTATTCTTCTGAAATGAAATCTATTTTATGCATTTGAGTCTCCATTCACTCCATTATAACTTTACAGGATCTGATTATCATTGCTGTTTAATGCAATTTTAATATCTTGGGTAAAATTCCCATGTATGTAATTCTAGAATGTGAACCAGCAACAACACTGATAACAAAAACTTTCTTAAAACGCAATATGCACATCAACAGGTAAAAAAATGGACAAATGCATCCTATACAGATGATAACCCAGACAAGTATTTTTCTCATAACGTGTAATGCATTATCTATGTTTAAAACTAACAAACAAAATATTAGGAAGTTTTATCATGCATTATTACTGAATTATAAATGAAAGTGAATAAGTGTTTGGTATGTAATTTATTGCCTTTTAAATTCCAGAGTGATGGTGTGAAGTATATTTGGGTTCTTTGCAGTTGTTGTTCTCTTTTGAAATTCTTGATTAAAATGTTAAATTTTGAGTGGGAAACTCACAATCCTTAGAACAATAGGTTGTAAATAGATTACCTTGAGGGGAGGACAGAAATAAACATGTGACCAAGCAAGAATCACTTTTGATTGGCTCAAGACACCTTTGGGGTGCTCTCTGTTCTTCATTGTTCTTGCACATAAAACCCCTTGCGGGAGCCCTCACTTCTGGGGCTCAGCCTGGTCATTCCATCACCAACCCGGTATTCAAGAACTCTAGAATTGACTCAGAATTCTAGAACATTGATGCAACATAAAAAGACTTTCTACAAAACCAGCCAAAGAACCAAAGCAACGCAAAGAGCTTATGCAAGTACAAACCTACAAACTTTTGCAGAAAGTGCTGGTGTTTTATAAGATAACTGGGTAACCCGATCTGAATCGAGGCATACTAAATTAAGTAATGATGGTTCTCAAGGCATGGTGTGTAGACTCCAAAAAGTACATTTTTCCATTACAGATTATTTTAATTTCATTTAATGTCAAAGCTCACTCACCAGCCTGTGTTTTATGTTTGTCTACTGTATGTGTGTTAGTTTAGTTTTATGTTGTAGATTAGTTAATAAAGTCTTGTTTGCATTAAAAAATAATTTGACTGTGTATTTGATTAAATCATAGAAATCTATTGATCATAAAAAGCTACAATTGTTCATAAACAGTATTTCAATCTATTTGTGATATTATTTTTAATGGCCATGAAAGTAGTATTACTGTAAGAATTAAGCTTACATGCCGATCATCTCATCGCTGGTCGAAGACTTTGATCAGAAGTAAACATTAATTCTGAACATTCCCAGAATTAATGGTTTATCCCCCTATTGAGCTAAATTACTTGCATTAATGGTTGTAGAATGACACAGGCAAAAGCTCAAAGTCATAAGCAAACCATTATCTAATTCCCTGCATATAATTGTGGAGGAACTCAATTCCTTACATATAGCAAGTCTCTACATATATATTGGTGGATTGAATACTGGTAGATTCCGAAAACAAATTATGTACTTGTTTTATCCTACATATAATTGGTGATGAATGCTGGCAGTTGTAAATATACCCTGTAAATGTACCCAGTCGCTAATTCCCTACAAACCGCTAGCTTTAGCTTGCTTGCCAAACTTATTCCAACATTTTATCTCAAATAATGCACATATTCACACAGTGAGGGGTGATAGTAAAGCATTCAACTCACTTGTAAGGTGCTGTCTTCACAGAAGTTTTGGTAGGTGTCACGTTCATAATTAAATACGACTAAGGTCAGGCCAGCATCATGGTAAGGTAACCCCGCCCCTTCCACTAAGTATAGCAAGCTGTGAACGCAGAGTGTATTATGTGTTCAACATTTTACACTTTGTTTTGTTTTGTTTTTTTTTTAATTGAAGAAGTACATCATCCGGGTACTTGTAGTACTTTTGTTTTTGTTGCATCCAGGAGATCCACTGTGTTCCAGATACTTCAGCCCTAGAGACTGATTCTGGCATCCTCTCTGGCAAAAAAAGTGAGTTCACCAGCCTGAAAGTGTCTGAGAGCTGGAGAATGAGTGCATTAACAACAACAGGCATGTGAAAAGGTCACCTAGCTATTCTTACAATGTTGACAAAACATTCTCTCCTCGGAAAGGGCGTAGCATAAAAACATGTGTGTCCATGTGTGCGTATGTATTTTTTACCTGGTTTGTTACCATTAAAGGCAATATGAATTCATGTTCGCAACCCATATTACTTCTGTAATATCGCTTATTTGAAAAACAGGTTTTTCAATGAGAGGAAATGTAGGGTGGGACCGAGAATTGATTGGACTGTGACCAGTTGGCATTCCATACCAGAATTGAGCCAGACCTGAATGTGAGTTTGCAAAAATAATGTCTAAATTTATACTCACTAAGCACTTTATTAAGAACACTATGGTCCTAATAAAGTGCCCAACATGGTCTTCTGCTGTTGTAGCCCATCCACCTCAAGGTTCTATATTTTGTACATTCTGAAATGCTATTTTGCTCACTACAATTGTACAAAGTGGTTATCTGAGTTACCGTAGCCTCTATTTCAAATCGAACCAGTCTGGTCATTCTCCATTAACTTCTCTCATCAACTAGGCATTTCCGTCTGCAGAACTGCCACTCACTAGATTTTTGTTTGTTTGTTTACCAGAGTAAACTCTAGAGACTGCTGTGTGTGAAAATCCAGAGAGATCAGCAGTTACAGAAATACTAAAACCAGCCTGTCTGGTACCAACAATCATGCCATTGTCAAAATCACTGAGATCACATTTTTCCCCCATTCTGACGGTTGATGTGAAGATTAACTGAAGTTCCTGACCCATATCTACATGATGTTATGCCTTGCACTGCTACCACACCATAGGCTGATTAGATAATCACATGAATAAGTAGGTGAACTGGTGTTTCTGATAATGTGTTCAGAGGCACTTCTAACAGGACAACGACCCTAAGCACACAGCCAAGATAACAAAGGAGTTGCTACGGTACAACTCTGTGAATGCCCTTGAGTGGCCCAGCCAGATCACAGACTTGAACCCGATTGAACATCTCTGGAGAGATCTGAAAATTGTTGTGCACTAACGCTCCCCATCCAACCTGATAGAGCTTAAGAGGTCCTGCAAAGAAGAATGGGAGAAACTGCCCAAATATAGGTGTGCCAAGCTTGTAGCATCCTACACAAAAAGACTTGAGGCTGTAATTGGTGCCAAAGGTGCTTCAACAAAGTATTGAGCAAAGGCTGTGAATATGTATGTACATGTGATTTGTTTCGTTTTTAATTTTTTATAAATTTGCAAAGATTTCAAACAAACTTATTTCACGTTGTCATTATGGGGTATCTTTTGTCGAATTTTTAGGAAAATAATGAATTTAATACATTTTCGGATGCAATGTATTCAGGGAAGTTAAGCTCATTCAACATAATTTGTGTTACAAAAAAGATCTATGGTCACAGTGAGGCACTAGTAATGTACAGTACATAATAGCAAAAGGAAAGTCATTGCAGAGGAAGAGCAAGTTGTTAAAAATTGTAAAATTATAATCATAATAATAGGAATAGCATGTATGGATGAATTGTCAATAAGACCAGGAACTTAAGTCAACACACAAGAACATTCTGTACTGTAAACTGCTTGTTCTTGTAAAATATGGTAAATATGATGATGAGATCACAGCAAACAAATAATGCACACATTTTAATAAAATATAATGACAGCCTAACAAAGGTGCCTTGTGTGTGTGCATCAGTTTTACTGATGGCAATAAAGCAAGCGAGGACAGAATACAGCAGTTTAATCTATAGTTTGTGCACCACTGGATCAACTCTGTGGTGCTGGTGATAAATGTGGTGGTTACCAGCAAATGATCTTGAGCACATAATCTAAAACTTGCAAGTTATGCCTCCTACACACTACATGACTTACAAAGAGGTCGGATTGCGGTACCGTTCATATTACACAACTGTCTATCTTGTAATTGAAGTCGTAGAGTTTTCAAATTATACAAGGAATCGGCAACAGGGGTGAAAACATTACAAAACATTTCACTATTGACGAATCCCTGACGACTCTGCCTGGACTCCAAATTACGTTTCACAACAGAGTACATGCGAGAAGTGATCCGAGATACAAAACAAATGCATGATCACATTTTATGCATTTCAGAATATGATGTGTATGTTTTTAATCGCCTAAAGGCATCATCTATTTTTTGAGTTTCAATATGAAAAAGTACCTCCTACTGAAAAATCAACCTATTTGCTTACCTGACTGTCCAAGATAATTGCCAATTTCTCTCCAACTCTTCTCTTTCTGTACCTGGTTGTGGTACAGTTCAGAGGAAACATCAAATAGGCACAAGTGCTCCTGCCAATGTTCCAAAATTTTTTCCTCCATTTCTTTGGTCCAATGAGACTTTCTTGATACCGCAGCCATGCTAGTTGATGTTCAATTACAGGTACATCAGGAGTCCTCCAAATTAAACTTTTCTTGCTGAAACTTTTCTTGCCCCGTTTCTTGGCTGTAGGTCAACGCTGCAGTTGTATTCAGTCGAAAAACATTTCAATTTGTGCGATTTGGAATTGCAGACAGGTCCAGATATTTAATATTCTAGATATCTCGCTGACATCGGCGATGCATCGGTGCTACTCTCAAATCACGTCTTTGATAATTCATAAATTGCAATCGTCGCTCATGGGAGCGAGATCCAATTTGCCTATGATTTAGGGCTTTTCTCTGCGATCTTCACAAAACTGTCGGCAAGTGAAAATCAGGCCTAAAATCGTGTAAACTCGGCATTAATTTGCACAAAAGCAAGGCTCACATACTGGAGACATTCTGATGTCACAAACTTGTTAACTATGGCATTGTTGTTTGTACATTTGAGCGCTAATGAAATTTCTCTAACAGGTTAACCCTTTCACATGTACGATCAAACTGGTGTGATCTGCCTTCATGCTGCTGTTTACCAGCAAAATCGGTTGTCATAATGACTGAATCGGTTGTCGTAATGAACCAGCTGCTCAAATAGTCTTTTCAACATCACAATATCTTTATTTTTATATGTTACAAACTTTAAAACAATCATGAAATAAAAGAATAACGCTGTTACTGTCAGAGTGCACTGTTTTGATGCAGCACTGCGGCCATGTTTTCTGATATCAAAGAATATACAAACTAGTGAGTCCACTAGGGCCTTCTCCATTCCCTCACCATCACTTCTGGAGCTGGCAGAGTGGAAGGGCTAGATTTTTAGAACCTTCTATGCTCAACCTTTTGTATGCTTTAATGACAATACAAACTCAGAATCCCATCTTGCATTGCAACGAAAATATGGTGGCATGCATAGCTGGCAAGTGACTGCATCTTATCTATCATAATAAATCATTATAAACACCTAAAACACCATTATAGGCAGCCTGGGTAGCTCAGCATGTATTGACGCTGACTACCACTACTGGAGTCACGAGTTTGAATCCAGGGTGTGCTGAGTGACTCCAGCCAGGTCTTCTAAGCAACCAAATTGGCCTGGTTGCTAGGGAGGGTAGAGTCACATGGGGTAACCTCCTCGTGTTCACGATTAGTGGTACTCACTCTCAATGGAGTGTGTGGTAAATTGTGCGTGGATCGTGGATAATAGCATGAGCTTCCACATGCTGTGAGTCTCCATGGTGTCATGCACGGCGAGCCACGTGATAAGATGCGTGGATTGACTATCACAGAAGTGGAGGCAACTGAGACTTGTCCTCCACCATCTCGATTGAGATGAGTAGCCGCACCATCACAAAGATCTAGTAAGCAGTGGGAATTGGGCATGCCAAATTGGGGAGAAAAAAAACACATGGGGCCTGGATAGCTGAGCGAGTAAAGAAGCTGACTACCATCCCTGGAGTCGTGAGTTCGAATACAAGATGCATTGTGTGACTCCAGCCAGGACTACTAAGCAACCAAATAGGCCTGGTTGCTAGGGAGGGTAGAGTCACATGGGGTAACCTCCTTGTGGTCACCATAATGTTGTTCCCTCTCGGTAGGGTGCGTGGTAAGTTATGCGTGAATGCTCCGGGGAATAGCATGAAGCCTCCACATGTGCTATGTCTCCGTGGTAACGTGCTCAACAAGCCACGTGATAAGAAGAGCAGATTAAGATGCAGAGACAACTGAAATTCGTCCTCCTCCACCCAGATTGAGGCGAGTCACTACATCACCATGAGAACTTAAAGCGCAATGGGAATTGTTCATTCTACATTGGGGAGAAAATGGGGAGGGGGAAAAATAATTATATGTTTGATAATATATAATCTGACCTTCAGTGCACCCACTGTCAAATAATCGGTCCTCCAGTGCATCTGTGTGTGAGGTAAGCTATATTTGAATTACTGTGAGCATTAAAGAACTCACGCTGGGAGAACCTTTAGTACAGGAGAAACTCATGTGTGAAAAGGTTAATAGCAAAGTGTAGGGTTTGGCTGGTTAGCATGGACCAGTTAGCCCCTGCTGGTTGATGCCATAACTTCACAATTCTGTGAACAGAAGGCCTGTTTCTTCAAAAGAAGCTGTGTATTATGATTAAATAAATTTTTCTGTGTATTATGATTAAATACATGTACATCACAAATATGTCATTATATTACTGATGTTTTACCAGTAATCAACTGAAACAGACTTAATTTTTTTCCTGTCTCCTGTTTTGCAACATGGGAAATAACCTTTCTGAAAGTTAATGTACCCTGAAATCAACCCCATTCAGCCAAATTTCTGACAAGCACATCCTCTATGAGACATTTTTGCATTAGTTCAAGACTGAACACATTTCCCTCAAGCGCTTTTGATGGTGAGATGCGGGAGAACCCTCCGAGACACGGATTCAGGTAACATGGGAAAAAAGAAGAAATCATGTACACATAAACAATAGTAAGCACGATTCTGAGGTTGCAGTTTCACTTAAAAACTACATTTTAACTCCACAGATGGTTAGGTTTAGGTTTTGGGTTAGGGAGTAGGGTTAATAAAATACGCATTCCTCTTGACTGTATTACATCATTTACAACTAAAAATACACTTCACTTTTGGCACCACTTTCACCTGGAAACTGGAGCGCGCACTTGTCAAAACATTCAACAACACTCCCAGATTCGGCCACTGTGGGGAAGTGATTCGATTTTTGTTATGCATAGACCAATTTAAGATGCAAAACTTCAACCTACTGTTGCAGTGTTCACAGTGTGATCAGTTTGGCCTTGGACATAGGATAGTCACTAATCAAGGGTATATGATTGCTTGTGATGCCATCAGCGTTGTTTGAATGTAATTTTTCTACTTTTCCGACTGTTTACAACTGTAGTGATTAGCTACAAAGAAAAAGATGGCAGCATGCAGGTCACATACTAACTACTGTATATGTAGAGCACTGTGATTTCCGTGATGCGGAAAATTGGACAGAATCATATAAACGGAATTAACAGAATTTTTAATATTTGGAATAAAATTTATGTATTCATGCCCAATTATTCAAATTCAAACCATGAAATGTCATTGTATGATGACTAAAACACAAAAGGCTGAGATTGAATTAAATACATATACAGCCAGAATGTGCTGCATGCTTCTAATGGAATGTCTAAAGCCGGTGCTCATACACTTTTAACACCTCATCATTAGTATAAGCATAAGCATCACTTGCGTTCTGTGTTTGTAATAGATATCAGACAGCAGAATTAAGTCCATTCAAGCCCATTAAGCTTGAAACATGCAGTATATGCAGACTATATATTTTTATTTAATTTAATTGCAGCCTTTTGTGGTTTAATAAGCACATTTAAGCCATATAGCGAACTTCTTATCTGGAGGTGTGAAGCTGTCATCAAAAACATCATGGTTACTGACGTAACCTCCTTTCTCTGAGGGAGGGAACGAGATGTTGTGTCGAATGAAGTGACACAAGGGGTCTTCCTTGGGAGCCTCGCATACCTCTGAACATGAGAAAAGGCCAATGTGAAATTGGCAGACAGATTTTGCATGTCCCACACCCGGATATACGGGTATAAAGGGAAGCGTGCGTGCGTCTGTCAGTCAGGTTTTTGCACTGAGGAGCCGAGAATAAGGCACGGACGTTTACAGTGGTAGGTCTAATGCTGTGGCAGGAGGGACACAACATCTCATTCCCTCCCTCAGGGAACGGAGGTTACAAGAGTAACCATGACATTCCCCTTCTGTAACTCACTCAACGTTGTATCAAATGAAGTGACACAAGGGGTCCCATTAAAAAACGTCACGCACTAGCCCGTGTTACGTGAACTGCTGAGACAGGTGCAAGCTGGCTGCTGTGTGCTAAAGGCAACTTTGTCGGCTGCACGTAACCCTCCCCAATGCCCCCAAAAGAGATGTCATATACAGAACTTAGGTTCCCGGCACCCCTGAGGGGGGAACAGGTGTTACATGTTGCATGGGAGCAAGCCCGGCAGCCACAGCCTTTTCTCTCTATGTCTCTCGCATAGAGTATGAAGTGGCTGGGGCTATCTTAGCACTATGAAATGCATCGGGGAAGGCGGTCTTTCCCAGTCCTATTCTTTCAGGAGGAAAAGACCCTGCGGAGGCCACATCCTGCCCAAGCTAGGGGGAGGTAACATGTGGCAAATACACTATGAGGGTTGTGAAGCTGTACATGGAAGTGGTGCGGTGGTAGGTCTCGCCTAATGAGGGGGGAGCTCTACAAGCACGGCGACTGGGGCAGAGGGACTGCCCAAGGGAGACGCAGGTCCACAGACAGGGGGACCGTTCCACAGAAAATACATCACAGGGAGTTTTCCTAAGGAGGGAACTAAGCCTGTGGAGCCCTACCTCAGAACAGAGCACCTGTGGCTCGTAGTGGGTCTGGACGCGAATTGCTCCGCTGAATTCACAACCAGAAGGCTAGGGAGGAGAACATACAGGAAGTGATGCTTAGTGGCTAACCTGGGAGAGAAGGCGCACTGGATCAACCCGGTCGGTTGTGCCGAGTTACCGAGTTCTACCGGCTCGGACCTGACAAAACACTGGACGAGACCGACTCAACCCTGAGATTGTAAAATCTGGCAAAGGTAATGGGTGTTGCCCAGCCCGCTGCTCTGAAGACATCTGCTAGGGAGGTGCCATTGGCCAGTGCCCACACGGATGCCACACTTCTTGTTGAGTGTGCTCAACCCACAAGGGGGTGGAAACGGCCGGGTCTGGTAGGCCAGTGAGATGGCGTCAACAACTCAGAGGGCTATCCTCTGTTTGGAGATAGTGTTCCCTTTCTGCTGTCCACCAAAGCAGACAAAGAGCTGCTCAGAACATCCAAAGCTCTGGTGTGGTCCAAATAGATACGCAAAGCATGTACCGGACACAGCAATGAAAGGGCTGGGTCTGCCTCCTCCCGGGGCAGTGCTTGCAGTTTCACAACCTAGTGTCACTGACAGAGAATGCCTGCAGGTCCCCAACCCTCTTGATGGAGGCTAACGTGATCAGGAGGGCCATCTTCAGGGAGAGGGCCTTCAGCTCAACTGAATCAAGTGGCTCAAAGGGGGGTCTCTGAAGGCCCGTGAGGACCACTGAGAGATCCCAGGAGGGGAAAAGGCTTGGCAGGGGAGAGTTCAGTCTCCGAGCGCCTTTAAGGAACCTGATAATCAAGTCTTGCATACACAGGGACTTGCCATCTACTGCACCGTGGTGGGCCGCAATAGCAGCTACATACACCTTCAAGTTGGAGGGGGACAGCCTACCCTCCAGCCTCTCCTGCAGGAATGAAAGCACTGATCGAACTGCGCATCTCTGTGGGTCTTTGGCTAGGGAAGAACATCAATTTGCGAATGAGCGCCACTTTAGGGCATAAAGTTGCCTGGTGGAGGGAGCTCTGGCTTGGTTGATCGTGTCTATGACTGCAGGTGGTAGATCCACTAGATCTTCCACGTCCCGGCCAGATGTGGAGGTTCTGGGTGCGGGTGCCAGAGGGTGCCCCATCCCTGAGAAAGAAGGTCCTTCCTCAGGGGAATTTTCCAGAGAGGTGCTGTCGCGAGGAGCGTAAGATCCGAGAACCAGGTACGAGTGGGCCAGTAAGAAGCCACCAAGGTGACCTGTTCCTTGTCCTCCCTGATCTTGCACAGCACCAGTGCAAGGAGGCTCACTGGGGGAAATGCGTAATTGAGCAGTTCCCTGGGCCAGCTGTGTGCCAGTGCGTCTGACAGGAAACTCGCAGGTCCAAAATCGTAATCGTGGGTACGATGAAGTAAGGGCTGTAGAAACCCTTCTTTCATCTCGGCTGGAGAGACGGGCTCTATCGCGTCCTTGAGAAGCAGAGTCGTGATCTCTGCCCGTAAGGCGCTGGTTTTTTCGCAACGTAAAGAGGTACGAATACCACCGAAACGAGGCGGGAGAATTGAATCACGTAGCCGAGCGCGACAGGTTGGGCAGCGAAAGCCATGCATCCAAACTCTTCGTGAGAGGCACTAACGGGACGATCGTTTTGACGTACCGGTCGGGGCTTCACAGCAGGGGGAGCAGGTAATAGCGCGTCGGGAGGCAAAAGAGCGTCCCGAGGCTTGGGTGTTGAGAAAAGACTCAAAGCACTTACCTGGCTCCGCGTGCCTGGCAGGAGGCAGTTGAGAGACTGAGGAAGAGGTCCTGGAGAGGCGTCTTCGAAACTCGTCAGCGCTGGCCTGCCGGGGCTGGGCAGTCACGTGTCTGGAGGCAAGAGAGCTGCATCCGGAGAGCCGGGACTGTAGAGTTTTGGGGACGGGTGCCGTGAGAACAGCGCGCACTGGCTGGATGACCCAGGGAGTGAGGAAATCGCTCTTTTATTGAGAATGTGGGTACCGGGTAGTGTCAGCTGGCTGTGAGGCAAGCCACACTTATCCCAAGCTCGCACGGAAGCGAGCGAGCGTGTCAGGGGGCGGGTGGTTCGTGGGGATTTACCTGGTGAAACCGAGCCCATCACCATCCCCAAATTGCCTTCATCACCAGCCGAGTTGTCCTCAATCCTGTGGGAAGAAGGAGCAACACGGGGGGGCGGCTGAAGTGGTATTCACCTTAAGGAAGGAGAGCCACGACCGCAACGCTGCCATTGTCATGTTCTTGCAGTGAGTACATGAACCATCCACAAACGCCGCCTCAGTGTGATCGCTGCCCAGGCACACGAGGCAGCGTCTGTGGCCGTCGGTCTTGGAGAAATAACGACCGCATCCAGAAACTACACAGAGGCGGAAGAGCATCTTGAAAAAGACGCGTCCAAAAAGGACGTTCAACGCCTGCTGTGTATTGCTCTTTTATGAGTGGAAAACGCAAACTTTTCTGGAGAAAATTAAACTCTTTTAGGAGGAGAACACTCTTTTAGGCAATGAAAAGCGCTGTCGAAACGCCCAGGGGCATTGACTGCACAGCATGCAGAGAGAGAGAGTACGCCAGCTGGAGACACGCTGTAGATCCAACAGCAGTGCTTCTCCCAGCAGAGGTGAGTGGAACAGCGGTAAACTCAGCCCGCTGCTGCACAACCGCTCGGCTCCAAAGAAAAAATCTGACAGACGCACGTCCGCTTCCCTTTATGTCTGGTGGCGGGACATGCAAATTCTGTCTGCCAATTTCACAATGGCCTTTTCTCAAGTTCAGGGGTACACAAGGCTCCCAAGGAAGACCCCTTGTGTCACTTCATTCGACACAACGTCGAGTGAGTAACAGAAGGGGAACATACAAACACAAATTGCTTCTTCCGGCTTTCCGCCGAAATAAAAGCTAAATTTAACTAGATGAATGTTCAGATGAGATTTAAAAAATTGTGACAGAAATATACTACTACTTTATAGTAAAATGTAATATTCAATCTAGTAATAATCATAATTAAATAATAATTACATTCTATTTAAAAAACATCTCTAAAGTATGCTGTTCTACAGAATAAAATATTTAATCAATGATTTCATACATTCTGTGATGCTCTGCTGTGCAGCACTGTATTTGACCAAAACTAACAATGTTGTGTTTTGGATTGTGCTGTGTGGATCTGTATAGAACTACTTTATTTGATTTTTTTTTAAAAATGGTGTGTTGAAAAAATATTTTGTGTTTCATTTGATTAAAATTCTATGAATTCACTTTAATTAGACAGTTTTTTTTTTATGATAAAATTTTATACAACTTTAAAAACAAGGAATTCAGGAAAAAAACTGAATTTTGCAAAAAATAAAACAGATTTCATAGCGCCTTATACTGTATATACAGAACTATACATACTGTACTAGTTAACAAGGTCACCTATTAACATAGGTATATGGTAAATTCGACACAACGTTGAGTGAGTAACAGAAGGGGAACATACAAATACAAATTGCTTCTTCCGGCTTTCCGCCGAAATAAAAGCTAAATTTAACTAGATGAAAGTTCAGATGAGATTTAAAAAATTGTGACAGAAATATACTACTACTTTATAGTAAAATGTAATATTCAATCTAGTAATAAATAATAATCATAATTAAATAATAATTACATTCTGTTTAAAAAACATCTCTAAAGAATGCTGTTCTACAGAATAAAATATTTAATCAATGATTTCATTCATTCTGTGATGCTCTGCTGTGCAGCACTGTATTTGACCAAAACTAACAATGTTGTGTTTTGGATTGTGCTGTGTGGATCTTTATAGAACTACTTTATTTGTTTTTTTTTTTTAAAAATGGTATGTTGAAAAAATATTTTGTGTTTCATTTGATTAAAATTCTATGAATTCACTTTAATTAGACAGTTTTTTTTAATGATACATTTTTATACAACTTTAAAAACAAGGAATTCAGGAAAAAAACTGAATTTTGGAAAAAATAAAACAGATTTCATAGCGCCTTATACTGTATATACAGAACTATACATACTGTACTAGTTACCAAGGTCACCTATTAACATAGGTAAATAGTAATGAGACAGAGAGAAGGAGAAAATGTACATGGTCCCTCAAATGGACTGAAATCTGACTATTGCACACTTAGTGCTTGGCTTAACACAATATCTAATGTAGCCTTACATATGTCCAGGTTCAGAGTCTTGAAATGTGATGAGAGCTGGGACGTGACCCCTTGACAACTGATTCAGGCAAACATGTATGATGCTCTGCATGTGTGTGGTTGTACACTTTTGTGTATGCACGAATGCCTCGTCTTCTCCCATAGTTATGAATATCATGCATTCCATTCCATTCCAGCAGACAAAGGAGATAAAAACTGACATGCTGCACAACACAAAGTAAACAAACACGTTTAGACCGACTGTGAAAAGGAAGAGCCCAGTTTAAAACACATAATACAAGAAACACCAACATCTGACTTTAACATTAAATTCTGTCATCATTTACAGTATTCACCCTCTTGTTGTTCCAGACCCACACAACTTCTTCCATGGAATACAGTCTCAATCACCATTTACTTTCACAAAGGGTAAGGAAACAATTGTCAGTTTTGGGTAAACTGTTCCTTTCACACAACTGCCTCATGCCTAAATGAGGTGTCTTTAAGTACTTTATAACACTGGGTTTAAAATAATATATCTTTAAGTCAAAACTGACCCCAGTCTGATGCAGAGACATTCCTGTTAGCATAAAACGCCTTGTGAATAAATGTCTTTCACACTTGGTTTTGCACCAAACCCACAGTAATGGAACTGGAGTTGTTTGCATAAATTTCAATAGAGCGTACCAAACTTTTTAACACGCCATGGATGTATATGTATGCTAATACAGTACAATATCTCCCACAGAGAGAGGGAACAGCACCACATTCTGGGGAGATAGAATGAAAGAATACCTCATTAGATGAAGAAGAAAGCAAATTAGTATGAAAAAAGGGGAGGATGTTGATTTTTCCCTTTTTAGATACAGCCAAGGGAAATAGTCAGGAATGTTTCAGTTACATATTTAGCAATAGCTGCCTTACATAGTCCTGTACTTTCAAATGCTCATTTATTAAAGGGATCATTCATTCAAAATAGAAATTCTGTCATAATTAGTCACATTGTCTTCTATTATGGCATTTTTGGGTCCTTTTTTAAAGCTTTGGTTGCAAGTTCCATCGTTAACAACACAGTTAAATGATTTGATGTTTTCTGAAACCATAGTTCCAAGGAGCATTGCAAATTTGGTTGGAACTACAGCTCTCTACCTGTGGTTTGAAGCATAGTTCCTTGTGAGTTTACTGTGTGAACCTAGTTTGACTTCACTGAGGTTTCCATATCTTATATTCCATATATAACTTTCATTCTATCAAGACTTTGACCATGTTTACATGCATTTAAGAAAACTGATTTTTCCAGGATTTTGCAGAAAGCGGTGTAAAGTCACTTAAAACACGAATGCAGCTTTTTAAGGGATTAAAGGCTGTTAAAAGAAAGTGCTTTAACACACATGGCTTATGTGTCCATGTTAACGCATAAGTGAAGTTCTTTTTTTGAAGAGTGCGTATGTGTGTATGTGCTCAAATATGCCTGGGGGATGTCTGATGTAAAGGGAAACCCCCACTATTGCAGTAGCATTACACAGCACATGCAGCTTTCGTGCATTAAACATCTTTCTGAACTAGGAGTAAATAAGCTATTATAATTTTATATTGACATAAGTTATTACTCCACCTCTTGCATAACATCACTGATGACAGCTCTATATTGTTGAACCAAAGTGATTCGAACAATGGATGTCCGGCATAGTTTTCAAAATTTTCTGGAAACGCTCCTCACTAGCTAGTTAACTTCTCCAACGATGCATCATACTATGGTGGTTAAGCAGTGAATTACATAGTAGTACAGGAAATGCACATGGATTGGACAGGGTGTTTTGCTTTGTTGTAACAACGTATAATATTTCCCAAACAGTAAAATGACCTATTTCATGTCAGAGCCATGGCACAGCACTCAGTGTATGCATTAGACACACTGAGCTGTGGTGCTCCGATTTGCAACATGTTTCAATCCTGTATTTCTCCCCCCAAAAACCATGACATTCTCTATTATATCTATCTAAAAAAAAGGCAAAAGCTGAGAAGAAATTCTCAAAAAGCACTAATGCCTACAAATGGCCATCAGAGATTATTCCATATTCTCTTTTAGCATCACTTAATATGCAGGGATGAGACTCTCTTCAGAGGTTTTCCACGCCACTGCACTTGTCTTGTCTTCACATTCATGTTCATGCACGACCTCACTCCCTCAAGACAGCCCTGCCCCCTCCCTCCATTCTTGGAGTGTTACCTAACACTGCAAGGACCAAACCATAAAGAGCTACAGTACACACCGATCAGCCGCAACATTAAAAGCTCCTGCCTAATATTGTGTAGGTCCCCCTCGTGCTGCCATAACAGCACCAACCTGCATCTCAGAATAGCATTCTGAGGTGATATTCTTCTCACCAAAATTATACAGAGCAGTTATCTGAGTTACCATAAACTTTGTCAGTTCGAACCAGTCTGGAAATTCTCTGTTGACCTCTCTCATCAACAAAGAACTGCCGCTCATTGGATGATTTTTGTAAATTTTGAGTAAATTCTAAAAACGGCTGGTTTGAGGCTGGTTTGAGTATTTCTGTAACTGCTGATCTCCTGGGATTTTCATGCACAACAGTCTCTAGAATTTACTTCGAATGGTGTCAAAAACAAAAAACATCCAGTGAGTGGCAGTTCGGAAATGCCTTGTTGATGAGAGAGTTCAACAGAGAATGGCCAGACTGGTTTGAACTGACAAGAGCTACGGTAACTCAGATAACCACTGTGTACAACTGTGGTGAGAGGAATAGCATCTCAGAATGCTTGTGAAATACGGGTTGCACTGTTTTGGCAGCACAAAGGGGACCTACACAATATTAGGCAGGCGGTTTTAATGTTGTGGCTGATCGGTGTAGCTACAAGACATAAACAATATGCATGTTAACATGATTCTAGTGTGGATAACATAGCTCAGATAATTTAGTCTAGGAAGAATTTCATAAGAAATGCCACTTCTGAAACTCTAAAGAAGACACATGCGAGGTTACTGGTGTCTTTATCTCAAGAGAAAAATCTGAGATTTATGGAAAAGTCTAAATTTTCTTTCCATTTAATCTCATGGATTTCAAGAGGAAACATTTGAGATATTACAGCAATCTAATTTATGAATGAATGGCTGAATTATTGAATGACTGGAATAAAATATGCATGCTTCCATTGACACCATTCATGGAATGGAAGACCTGATTTCTGACACAGAATCGCTGTCTATAGAAACTCAGTCTTCTATAGAGGCACACGTGTGGCCGTAACTAACATCCAAGACTGAATTTCAAGAACAACACATCTTGAGTCTTGAAATTCCAGGCAATAAAGCAACCACAAAGCCTGTTTCCTCCATATACATTACATGCACAATTTAATGTACAGTATACACAAACCAATTACCTAGAACATAAAACAAAACCTCTTTCATACAATGTCACTATTTTACAGAGGAAATAATATGATCGCTCATAAATAGCAGCTTAGTGATTCATTGTTGTACAGTATCACCATGGCAAAAGTCTAGAAAGGATGAGAAATTTTCTATTTACCAAAGGATAAATAACCTTCCGTGTCACATCATATCCTGCCCACATCCTCCCAGCTCTGATCCAATCGCTTCAATACACAGGAAGCTTCTACCGACACACAACGCTTTCATTTTGTTACAGTAAATGATAAGAGTAGATATAAATCTAACTATGTTATTATTTTGAGTGACGCAAGACACTCCTTTTGCACTGCTGCTGCCGTTTTCGGAGCAGCCACTCCTTTAAAATGATAGTTTACCCAATAATTAAAATTCTCTCATAATTTACTCACCCTCATGTGATACCAGATGTGTGACTTTCTTTCTTCTGCTAAAAAATCCATAAAATGCAAGTGAATGGTGGCCAGAAATTTGAAGCTCCATAAAGCATATAAAGGCAGCATAAAAGTAATCCATTTGACTCCAGAAGTTTAATCCATGTCTTCAGCAGTGATATGATAGGTATGGTTGAGAAACAGATCAATATTTAAGTCCTTTTTTACTATAAATCTTCACTTTCAATTTCACATTCTTTATCTTTTGTTTTGAGAGTCCAAGTTTTTGAGCATATCACCACCTACTGGGCAGGGAAGAGATTTTATAGCAGAAAAGGACTTAAATATTGATCTGTTTCTCACCCACACCCATGGGCGAAAATTTCATCAAAATGTTGGGGGGGACAATAAACATAACAATTCTCAAGAGCAATTTTTGAAGGTTTTTTTTGTTGTTGCCCCATTTGCATTTGTATTATTTTATTTCTTAAACAATTATTTTAAGAATATATCATTATATTATTTACAATACACATATTTTAATGATATTTCAGATAGGGGGGGACCTGACCCCAAACCCCCGACCCCCCGCGATTTCCGCCTATGCCCACACCTATCATATCACTTGGATTTAACCACTGGAGTCATATAGATTATTTTTATGCAACCTTTTTATAATTCTTGGAACTTAATTTTTCTGGCCACTATTCACTTGCATTGTATGGACCTACAAAGCTGAGATATTCTTCTAAAAAAGTTGTGTTCTGCAGAAGAAAGTATTCATACACATCTGGCAGGGCTTGAGGGTGAGTAAATGATGAGAGAAGTTTCATTTTTTGGTGAACTAATCCTTTAAGAGGTACAGTTAGGGATATCAGCTCATTTTGTACAGATCATGATGTGTGTAACAACCATTTATGTGTCAATGTGTTTCAAATATTTTAAAAATCATAGACGATTATGCTAATATCTCCCAATTACAACATCGTTAACTTCTAAACATCTAGTTCAATGCTATAAAAAGTACTATATTATTAGACTTATAGACATTATTTGTAATGCTTTAGGTTTGAGAATGTTGATACTGTCTACAGTGATATCAATCTAAAAGATTCACAATTAACTTTGTATTAGCTATATAAAATAAATATATTTTGCCTCAAAAGATATATATAGTAATTTTCAGAGAAAATGTTAAGGGTCAAAGAAAGTGTTCAATTTGACAATTTGTACATATTTTAAAAATACAATGTTATATTAAATAGATTTGCATATATTTACATAAATCAACATGCTATTTGTTGGAATGTCTAATTAGACATTAAATAGCCAATTACACACAACAAAATGTTTTACACAAAAAAATTTTTTTAATTAAAATTATATGGAATCGTTAAGTGGTCGAAGTGTAGGGGGATTTTGCTTAAAGCGATAGTTCACTCAGAATGCAAATTCTGTAATCATTCACTCACCCTCAAAATGAGATGTCAGGCAGAATGTTAGAGACTGACATCCTCATTCCCCATGTCAGTGTAATTTAAAAAAGCAGCATCTTCAAAACTTCTCCTGTTGTGTTCCATGGAAGATATAAAGTCATGAGGGTTTGGAATTACATGAAGGTAAATGAGAAAATTACAACAACATTTTTATTTTGGGGTAAACTATTCCTTTTAAAAACAAATCACAACTCCTAAAAAACAAATCACAATTAACCAACCTGTTGTTCCACCTTCTCTGGCGTACAGTCCACCCATCACATATTAGTCACTAGTTTTCTGACATTCAAATAATTTTACAATATCACAACCACAGTGAAGTCACACCCTATTGACCCATGGGAACATATGCCCTAACAAATACAACATCATTCATAAAAAAAAATCCCCTCAGTCTTCACTGCAAAATGCATTTCAAAAACAACACATCACTGAAACCCTCCCAATTTACACCTACTCTCCCCATTCCACTTCTCTTTTTTGCCTGTCATCTCTCTGACACGCTTACCAGGTGTGCGCAACAGTGAATCGGCGTCTGTGACGGCTGCCCTTGTTTACCATGAGCTTGCGGAAGAGGCGCGGGGAGCTGCGGGGAGATATTTTGGGGGAGGTCATGCGCTTGTTGCCGGTACCCAGTCTCGGTGGCTCCAGTTCCAAATGCATGTGTTCCTTGAAGGTGCGGATGCAGGGGTCCAACTCGGGTGTACTCAACTCATTGGATGACATGATGATGCTGCAGGTGCTAACAACCCGATTTTGCCCTCTTTGACTCACACTACTACCAACGATTCCTTCCTATTCTCTCAGTCAACTAGAGGTTATGCCATACAGGCTGATGTTTTGTGTGTCAGACACGAATATCTGCACGCTTGAGCTGTTCTCTCTCTCTCTCTCTCTCTCTCTCTCTTTCTGTCAGCTTAGGCTTTCGGCAATGCAGTAGATTAATCCTCTCTTCCTCAGTTCCACTGACACACTGAGAGCTGGCTTCGTCAGCTGAGTCACACCTCTTTCCTGTGAGAGTAAGAAAAAAAACCCACACACACTCTCTCGCACACACTCTGTCTCTCTATCTCTCTCTTTGTAACCACACCTCTCTCAGTCTTTCTCCTTTAAGGCAAAGAGAAAGAGCACTCTCTCTCTCTCTCTTTCTCTCTCTCTCTCTTACACAGACAGCTGACTCCTGTTAGGATCTTTGATGTCCATTCTTCTTCATCTGACTCAAACTTTCATTTATTTAGATGTCTGTCTACCCCTCACTCCTCTCGCTCCATCCCCACTGCTCCTGAGACTCTCTCTGACTTCATTCAGCTTTAGGAAACTCCATCTTAAATTATTCAACAGTGAGCAAGAGCAGGACTTCTCTCCCATCAGCAGCTCCTCTCTTCAGGAACTACCAAGCAGACCTTACCATGATGCTCTCAAATCCTCAACAGAGACAGAGAGGAAACTCTAAGAAAGGAACTGAGTACACCTAACTCTGCAGCCTCAGGCAGTGTCTTCATTGTAAATAAACAGAATAGTTTTGAGAGCCTTGGATTAGAAAAGAGCCAAAAGAAAATGTGCATAGCGACGGTGGAGATGCTCTGCCCCTGTTTGCAGCTGATTGGCCAGCGGTGGTTGGTTTGTTTAATGGGTGTCTCTGGCTGAATTTTGATGAGGGCTTCTGCCCTTTCACAGATCAGTGATGTTCAAGACACTGTTAAAAGAAAAAATCAAAAGCAATTTAAGCCCAGGATTAGCTGTGTCCGGGAAAATAAATGTAGCTCTGAGGTAAATGAAGGGTTAGATATAAAAATGTTGTTCAGTGGCTGGTTTGAAGAAAAAATTATGGCTATGAATTGAAAGGGAAAATAATTTAAATAGCAAATCTTTCCAAGTTTAATAAAACAAAAAGTAAAAAAAAAGCAAAATAAATGCTACAGAAAATTATGTAACATAAAGGTCCTCAAAATTTATTGAGCATTTACCAAGGCAGTCATGTCTAATTTCATCAAACCACACAGAAAATTAAATGTGTGATTTATTTTATATCTTGCTTCATATCTCCTAATTAATTAACAATTTGTAATACCTACAGTAATTATTTGTTGAGACATAAGCAGGGACGTGAGCACTATAGCTATTT
This sequence comes from Xyrauchen texanus, assembly GCF_025860055.1. Lineage (NCBI taxonomy): Eukaryota > Metazoa > Chordata > Actinopteri > Cypriniformes > Catostomidae > Xyrauchen > Xyrauchen texanus. The sequence goes on along the minus strand of NC_068282.1, from coordinate 23,878,695 downwards.
AGAGGGGCATATGTTCCCTAGTTTTCAAAATGGTGGACAATCAATATGGGTTTTTCAATGACAAATTCTTAAGTATTTTACATTTGCCCCACACTAATCTTGAATATTTGGTTACATCCTTGGACAGATGGCAATAAAACCTAAAAAGCTGTAAGATAATTACATGTAATAAAGAATCCAGACCAAAAGAAGCAAATGATTAAACCATTAGGTCAATTCTAAAGCTCAACTGTTGCATGTTCTTCAAAGCACATTTTAAGTGAAACTTTATACTGCTTGCCCTGTGTGACAGCAGCACAGCGGGGTTATCTCTGGTTCTCATAGAGCACATTAGCCAGTTATAAACCTGCACGTTGGATGTCAAGGCTTCACCTTGGAGATGAGGGAGAGGAAGTAATGAGAACAGAAAAAGATGATAAATAAGAGGATAAGCAAAAAGCTGGAACAGATGGTGAAATCTTACATTTCAAGCATTGTTTTGACAAGTCTTTCAACAAACAGGATCTATGAAACATTACAGGTTCTTTACTGCCATCAATAGTTCTGTTTAGAACTTTAGATCTTCCTGAAGAACACTTTTGTGCTGAAATGGTTCTTTGCATGGGGCATTAGGGTTCTTTATTCCTGCCTTTTTGGTTTTTGAATAAGTAACTGTCAATAAATGATTTCAAAGCTGCCTTGTGCTTGGTTGATTCGCAGCACTGGAGTCCTGGCAGCTCAACCGACCAATTTCACAGACTGTCAACACTCTCCACAGGTAAACCTGATTGATATTTTTATATATGTTGCTAAAGCATTTAAACCATTTGTAGTTTAGCAGGAAAGTTATACGGAACTAAAATCCAATTAGCGGAGTTAAATGGGAGTGGGGGTTAAGTTAAACTCAGACAGACGCTGTTGGCCCCACAACCCTCATTAACTGCAGAAAGGGGACGCCACTCAGTTACACAAAATACACAGTGATGGATGTGAAGACATCATAGGTGATTGTGCAGATATTTTAGTGAAATTTAGCCTTCATTACATCTATTTTGTGTTTCCATGGGACTTTGCTCTTCCTTGAAGGATTTGTTGTCAGTATGGGTGAAATGTATTTGATTTGGAACAGTATTTCACTTAACAGGTGAAAACCTGTATGACTCTCTTTCTTCTGTGGAACACAGAAGAAGACATTAGGCAGAATAACAGCCCCATTAACCATTACTTTCATTCTTTGGAAAAAAAGAGTTGCACTGGAGGCATCAGGACGTATTAATGTTTACACTACAAATGCAATGTGGTCAAATGTGTTTCTGTCCATGTTTGAATGTGGCTTGAATCTTCGGAATACAAAACTAATTGGACCCTGTTTACATCTGTTTTTAGCCCATCTGATCGGATCACTTGCAATGTTATCAGGTGTGAATAGTTGCCTTAGATTCCTCGGTTTCTAAGCTGTTGTATTGACTAAGATATGTTTCTCTGCTATCTTGTATTAAGTTTCCCTCAAGATCTTGTTACATTGTGGTGATTTTGTTCCCACTGAGGAAACTGTGGGTCTCTTGTTCTATTGACTGACATATAACTACCCTGTCGCAAGATAACGCTATGGGGGAAACTGTAAAGTGTAAGGCCTGTTTCACACCGCAAGTGTAAGCAATGCATAGGCATATGTATTTAGGTGCTTATGTTAACAAGTTAAGGCCAATTCACACTGCCCCAACAAACTCTAACAAACACGTTCGTTCAGTTTTGTGGAGTCAGTGTTTTCACCATGTTGGTGTTTGTTGGGGGAGTTTGACAATGACAGTTATGATTCTCAACATTCTATATCCAACAGACAACTTTAGAATGTTGATGTTTGTAAGAGTTTGTTGGAGTTTCACACTTGAAGCTGAAGCAGTGCAGCAGACCATAGCAGGAGTATAGAATGAGCAGCAGTGCAACAAGGGTCTATTTTCACTCACCAGTAGGTGGTAGAACACATCTCTTTCGCTCTGCCCAACGGACAGTTCTCCTGGAGTAATCTGGAACATTTAGGTTACAAGACCACAATCATTTGAAGAATATGTGCACCATTGCAAAATCGAAACCAGTGGTTTTTAGCAGGTGGGTCACGACCCAAAAATGGGTCTCAAGTCTTTTCTAATCAGGTCGCAGAGAGCACGGAAAAACACATAAATGCAAATATGTGCTAAATGCAAATAATACAATGCAACTAACCATATACTTGTATACACTGCAGTTAGAGCAGCTAAATAAAAAGGCTTATCAACTTTAAAAGGGAGAAGACATCAAAAGCCTTGCATCCAATAAAACTGAACAGTATTTAAGAGCAAATTCATAACGTAATTCGTAAAAGCTAGAAAATTAGGCAGATGCCAACATGGACAGGTTGCCTAACATGTGCTGATACTCAAGGTCATGTTTGGTAATGTGTTGGATCACCACTTGATGATTAATGTAAAATCTGAGTCCTGAAGCAAAACCAGTTGACAACCCATGATCTAAACATTATGCAGTGATAGAGGTCAATCATTGTTGTGGACACCATGTTCAATGATGAGGAATGTGAATGTTCTCAAGTCATTCTGACTGACCTTTCTGAGATATGAGCCTATTCACTGAAGGAGCCTCAGAGAAGAGGTCTTACATAACTGAAGGTCTTACATAAAGCCATTTCCTTACTGCAAACTGCTGCGGTGAGGGAGGTCATACTTAGCTCACAAGGACCCTCTTGCAAGTTCATTCAGGAAAAGAATCATTGAAAATTTCAAGGTGTGATTGAGAGAAAGTGACAACAGAGTTAACGATATGGCACAAATGTGATTTAGGGCAAAAAAGTGCAGAGTGAAATTTTAAATCATTGCACAGAATTATGTTTTGGGAAACGCCCTCTCTTAATCTCTTACTGACGTCTCCCAGCTAAATATCGTCTTACCCTGTAGAGTGCATTTTGTAAACCTGATTACTGTATCATGGAAGTTTTGCTCTACCCCAAACACACTATTAGCACAGGCTGTAAACTTTGAGTACAGTATATCTATTTTTGTTTCTGCTCACAAGCAGTATTTTTACAACCATTGGAATGCTATCTTCTAGAGTACAGAAGATTTCATGTGTAGCTGGATTTCATTACTGTGCTTGCAATTGCAGACTGCGCTACATGGCCAAAAACATGTTGACACCCGAACATCACAATCACAGGCTTGTTGAGCATTTAATTTCAATTGCATAGGCACGAATTAATCCATTTGCTGCTAAACACTCTTTTAAGAAGGCTTTCCACTAGATTTTGGAACATGGTTTCAGGGATTTGCTCCCATTCAGACACAAGAGCATCAGTGACGTCAGGTACTGATTTTGGATGATGGGGCCTGGCTTGCAGTCGGAAGTCCAATTCAAACCCCAGGTGTTCAGTGGGCTTAAGATCTGGGCTTGGCTACCACATACTTTTGGCCATTATGATTTTGGAACTGCCCTTATCTTTCTGTTCAGCCATGTTGTTTATGGACATAAGGGACATGCTCTGTAAGCTATGAATAAATTGACTCAAATTATTTAAATGAACACTTCACTCCACTACAGGAGACCATGCAGTTGACAATATGGGGAAATGCAAGTCAGTTTTTTAGGGAATCTGAATACTGCAGGCCTTCTCAGTCCCCAGTCGTTCTCCATTACCTGGCCTCTAAAGCAAAAATTGAGCCTAGTAAGCCTAGTAAAAATCATCTCCTAGCAAGAGACCTCTGCTAATGTAATCTAAGAAAATTGTTTGCAAACACGCATGCACACAGGCACACATAAAAACTTGTTTTTATATCATTGTGGGGACTTTCCATAGACTTGTATTTTATGGATTTTAAACAGATCTAATGATAATTTCAATCCCCTAACCCTAAACCTCATAGAACATTTTTTGCATATTTCCATTTTCAAAAAACAGAATTTAGTATGTTTAAAAAGCCATTTCCCTCATGGGGAATGCTGGTTGGGCCCCACAAGGTAGGTGATCTCAGGTTTTACTATCCTTGTGTGGACATTTGCCCCACAATGTAGAATTAACATGTACACCGCCACACACACACACACACACACACACAATGTGTCCGACTATAATCATAATTGTGCAATCATGTTCTAATGGTAGGTCTGTGTGTGTGTGTGTGTGTGTGTGTGTGTGTGTGTGTGTGTGTGTGTGTGTGTGTGTGTGTGTGTGTGCTCAAGCCCTCCTCCGACCCTCTTGTTAGATGGCTCCACTGGCATTTTAAGGTGAAGGGTCATATGAAAGGAAATGTCTCAAACTCTCTTGCTAAAAGGTCTGAAGGACACCTTCAATAGAAAAAATCAAAAGCCTTTAATCCACCACAGGAAAGGGCACCAAGTAATGAGAAAATAGTACAGACTGGGAAAGAACACACACACACACACACACACACACACACACACACACACACACACAGGCATCGGAACGCAGGTAATGATGGACCTGAGTAACAGGGGCCCTCCCTGGAGGGGGGCCCACAGAAAGGCTTCATTGATATTCCATTATATTATCATTTGTTATATACAATATATAGTAATAACATGCTATTGGTTGGAATAAAACCCCTATAATCTGCCTTGTCTCCTCCCATGTTAGCGGACCCCCTCAACAAAAGTCAAAGTGGTCTGTTCCATCAGCTGTGCACAGTCCAAACTGAGTAAATGTCATGATGTAATTTGCTTACTCCATAAATGTATCTACAGAAATTAATCCAAAATTGGACATTAAAAGAAAAAGGAGCAGAGAAAGAGTGAGGAGTAGCAGACAATTTACAGTTTTTTACAGAAAAAAAGTGAGTCATACATGTCAACGTAGCTATGTAGGTGAATATTTGCTTGATATTCATGTAAGCATGGTCCAAAATTAACACCTGGCACGTGGCAAATGCAAGAAAAGAAAATGTTTTTGGCGAGAAAATTAAACAGAAATATTCACCTGGTTGTAGGTAACACTATTAGCAACTGCATCATTACATGCTTTTCATTAAACAGTGAACAAAAATCAGATGTTTGCTTAATAAAGTGGCATGCACAATTCAAATCAAAATATCAACATCTGCCGCTACTCTAAAATGAGGATATTTCACTCTAAAATGAAAATTATGTTGCCATTTACTCACCCTCACCATCCTGCCTAACCTCTGCCTTTAATCTCCTTTAGTGTTCCACTGAGGGGGAAAAAAAAAATCACATAGGTTTGGAATAACTTGAGGGTGCCTTCATGATGACATTATTTCATTTTTGGGTGAACTTTCCCTTTAAGAGTGAACAATGGCTAAAAAAAGTCACACAAATAGACCTGTTCTTACATCATACAGCCTATTTTACTACAGAACGAGACAGATTAGGATTTCACAGTCCTCTGCCTGACCCAGACACAAGCGCGTGGGGGAGTTCCCTATCGAGAGGTCTCTCCTATTGCGTAAGTAGCTTACGCTATGGGAAAACTCTTTTTCTCGAGAAATATTGAAGTCTTTATGTAAAACGCATTGCAGCTGCACAGCAGACAGTAATGAGCGAGGCAGCTCGGTCATTGGCTGTGCTGCGGCAACTGCTCGAACCAATGACGGGGGCGACTCTGAACGCGCGACCAATGGGCGCGTGACTCGCGTTCGCGCGCTCAGAGCCCGCCGAAATTAGCATAGCCAGGATATATAATGGGCACCCCGTCATACGAGTTCCTTTAGATTTAATCTCCTTCAGCGAAGACCTCCTCTTCGCTGGATCCTCCGGATTGTTGGAGTCTTTCGCCTGCCGTTGACAAGCCTACAGCAGGACTGCTAAGAGGACGCCGGCGCCTTCAGCCGCCTTCGAAGCCTTCTGCTACGCCATCCGGCACGCATCACTATATCCTTTTTACTAAGCTACTTTGCAAGTGTTCGCCTTTGCGACACTTTTTGTATTTAGTAAAAGAGCAAATTCGAGGCGTTGTTCCAAATGCCTTCGACCTGCGCCTCGTGCAGAGGCCTTCTTCCTGACAGGGACCATCACATTATCTGCACTCGCTGCCTGGGACCTGACCACGCAGAAGCTGCTTTCACTCCAGGCGGATGCCCCGAATGTGACTCCCTGGGCCTCAACGAGCCGCGCGCTCGCTTCGCCGCCTTCGCCGCGAACGAGCCTGCTACCACCGTGCTGCCGTCCCCTCTGTTCGAGCCGCGCAAGAAAAAAGCGCCGCTCACGGAGGCCGCCAGAGCACGCTGACTTTAGTGACGTCACGCCGGGCCAGTCCCCACGTGCTTCACCACCACCCGAGAACTCCCTGCTGCCAGTCCAATTCACGGAGACGGGCTAGCACCCCTCCAACAGAGCGGTGGGTCTCATCTCGTTCGGCGCGCCAGGGGATGACGGTGAAAAGGATGACAGTCTTTCCAATTGGCTCTGCATCCGACGACTGGCCGGGCTCGGCCTTCGACCCCGCGCCGTCGACATTAGCGGACACGAGCATGGGCACCAGCACGGTAAGAGAGTTCGCTGAACGCTTCACTGCAGTGAGCAAAACGTGTAAAACATTACCCAGTCCCCTTACAGGCGGCTGGAAATGTTTGTACAGCAGTCAATGGGCCAGTCACAGAACTCGCTCACCTGCAATCAAATGCCGTTTTAACGGCAACACACAGAAATCACAAGAGTCATTTTCTGCCTGTGTCACTAAGGGGTCACGTGTCCACACTAAAGTGCGCACTCCCACATATCAAAACTGTCCAAACAGTGCTGAATACTTTCCCAGCTCGAGCTGGACGCCCCATAAATGTAGATCGTGTGCCTATTGTCATGTATGCACCACTACACACAAGCACTGTTCCCACAGTTATAAACACTTCCCCAGTAAAAGCGGGAAATACTATAAATGTAGCGCGCGTGCCTGCTGTCCTGCACGCACCCCTACACACAAACACTGTATGCATGGCCAAAAACCCCGCCGCTAGCGGGAGGCTTTATGAAAGTGGCGCGCGTGCCTATTACCATGTATGCACCCCCACCCATAAGCGCTGCCCATACAGTTCCAAACAGATCTCTGGCTCACGCCGCGAGCATCACAGATGCGACGCGCGAGCCAAGAAACTCCCCGCTAAGAGCGGGAAGCTTTAAGGAAGAGGCGCGCGTGACTATTACAATGTATGCACCCCCACCCGTAAACACTGTCGTTTCAAACATTTCTCCGGCTCTTGCTGCGAGCATTACGGAGATAGTGCGCGTGCCTGTAATCTCACACGCACCCCTGCACTCAACAAAGCTGCTCATCGCGCGCCCGCGCCTCTGAGAGCTGTAAGCTCAGTGTTAGCACATTTTCTGCCTGTGTCACTAAGGGGTCACGTGTCCACATTAAAGTGCGCACTCCCACAGTTACAAACACTGTATGCATGACTAAAAACACCCCGCCGCGAGCGGGAGGCTTTATGTAAGTGGCGCGCGTGCCTACTACAGTATATGCACCCCCACCCATAAGCGCTGCCCATACAGTTTCAAACAATTCTCTGGCTCATGTCGCGAGCATCACAGATGTGACGCGCGAGCCAAGAAACTCCCCGCTAAGAGCGGGAAGCTTTATGAAAGTGGCGCGCGTGCCTATTACAATGTATGCACCCCCACCTGTAAACACTGTCTATACAGTTTCAAACATTTCTCCGGCTGCGAGCATTACGGAGATAGCGCGCGTGCCTGTAATCTCACACGCACCCCTGCACTCGGCACTCAACACAGCTGCTCAGCGCGTGCCTGCGCCTCTGAGAGCTGTAAGCTCAGTGTTAGCACATTTTCTGCCTGTGTTACTAAGGGGTCACGTGTCCACACTAAAGTGCGCATTCCCACAGTTACAAACACTGTATGCATGGCCAAAAACACTCCGCCATGAGCGGAGGCTTTATGAAAGTGGCGCGCCTGCCTACTACAGTAGATGCACCCCCACCCATAAGCGCTGCACATACAGTTTCAAACAGTTCTCTGTCTCATGCCGCAAGCATCACAGATGCGACGCGCGAGCCAAGAAACTGCCCGCTAAGAGCGGGAAGCTTTATGAAAGTGGCGCGCGTGCCTATTACAATGTATGCACCCCCACCTGTAAACACTGTCTAGTTTCAAACATTTCTCCAGCTCACGATGCGAGCATTACGGAGATAGCGTGCGTGCCTGTAAGCTCACATGCACCCCTGCACTCGGCACTCAACACGGCTGCTCAGCGCGCACCTGCGCCTCTGGGAGCTGTAAACTCAGTGTTAGCACAAGGCAATTTGCCGGTGGGGCCCATACGTCACTGCGACACGCCCCCAGCCAGCATTCAGCCCATATCTGTGCGAGCAAAAGCCTGGGAAAAAATCCCTGACATGCCAAAATGGGTTTTGAACATAATAAAACACGGTTACTCACTTCAATTCGCTCGCAGACCACCCCGCTTTTCAGCGGTGGTCGAGACGAAAGTGAGGAAAGATGTATCACATGTTCTACGCACCGAGGTGCTCGAACTGATAGAGAAGGGCGCTATAGAAACTGTTCCTCCCTCTATGAGCGAGGGGGTTTTTACAGCCGCTATTTTCTCGTCCCGAAAAAGGACGGTGGCCTCGGTGCCGATCTGGGACCTGGCCACGGTCCTGGACGCACTCAAGAGTGCCCCGTTAGAACCTCTCCGAACCGTGCACCTTAAACAGCAAAACTGCGCTCTTGCTGGCACTAGCTTCAGTCAAGAGAGTGGAAGACCTGCACGTGCCGTCATCAAGCGCTGCTTGCCTGGAATTTGGACCTAACGACTGCAGAGTTGTCCTTAGGCCAAAGCACGGGTATATTCCTAAAGTGCTCTCCACACCCTTCAGAGCACAGGTGATATCTCTGGCAGTGCTATCGTCCCCAGCAGGCAAAGCGACGCTAATTTACTCTGCCCGTCAGGGCGCTCAGAGTATATTTGGAACGTTCTGCCCTGTTCAGACAGACGGAACAATTATTTGTATGCTTTGGCGGCCGCACTAAAGGTCTCGCAGTCTCAAAGCAAAGAATATCGCGCTGGATAGTGGATGCTATAGCGCTAGCTTATGAAGCCAAGGGCCTTCAATGCCCCTTAGGCGTCAGAGCTCACTCTACGAGGAGCATGGCCTCCTCGTGGGCTTGGTCGAGTGGGATACCCATTTAAGATATTTGTGCGGCGGCGGGCTGGGCCTCGCCTTCAACATTTATCAGGTTTTATAACCTACAGGTCCCCTCATTGCATTCCAACATTCTATCAGCCTGACTGTAGAATGGACTGGAGTATGTATATGCTGAGCATTATCTCCTCCCTTATAAGGTCCGTCTCTGACCGACTTAGAGGATTTTTATGCATATCAGTACATTGAAAAATGCATTCCAACATTCTATCAGCCTGACTGTAGAATGGACTGGAGTATGTATATGCTGAGCATTATCTGCTCCCTTATAAGGTCCGTCTCTGACCGACTCAGAGGATTTTTTATGCATGCCAGTACATAGAAAAATGCATTCCAACATTCTATCAGCCTGACTGTAGAATGGACTGGAGTATGTATATGCTGAGCATTATCTCCTCCCTTATAAGGTCCGTCTCTGACCGACTTAGAGGATTTTTTATGCATATCAGTACATTGAAAAATGCATTCCAACATTCTATCAGCCTGACTGTAGAATGGACTGGAGTATGTATATGCTGAGCATTATCTGCTCCCTTATAAGGTCCGTCTCTGACCGACTCAGAGGATTTTTTATGCATGCCAGTACATAGAAAAATGCATTCCAACATTCTATCAGCCTGACTGTAGAATGGACTGGAGTATGTATATGCTGAGCATTATCTCCTCCCTTACAAGGTCCGTCTCTGACTGACTTAAAGGATTTTTATGCATATCAGCACATAGAAAACTCAGTACATAAGATATGTGCTTGTGTTTGTACTATGAGCGCCCACCATGGACCACCTTGGAAGGGCGCTCTATACTATCCCATTATGTAGCTCGCCGTTTGCCGGCTCGTGGAATAATCACTTTGCTTTAAGGCTCAGGCATCTGCCTCTGGCTTTATAGAGCGAAGTCAGCACGCACGGCGTTTTACATGGTGTTCCCATAGCGTAAGCTACTTACGCAATAGGAGAGACCTCTCGATAGGGAACGACTCGGTTACTAACGTAACCTCGGTTCCCTGAGAGGAGGGAACGAGTATTGCGTAAGTAGCCGTGCTTGTGCTTGGTCAGTTCGCTTCAGTCGATTGAACCTAAAGGAACTCCTATGACGGGGTGCCCATTATATAGCCTGGCTATGCTAATTTCGGCGGGCTCTGAGCGCGCGAACGCGAGGCGCGTGCCCATTGGTCGCGCGTTCAGAGTCGCCCCGTCATTGGTTCGAGCAGTTGCCGCAGCACAGCCAATGACCGAGCTGCCTCGCTCATTACTGTCTGCTGTGCAGCTGCAATGTGTTTTACATAAAGACTTCAATATTTCTCGAGAAACTGAGTTTTCCCATAGCGTAAGCTACATACGCAATACTCGTTCCCTACTTTATTTAGTAACCGAGTCGATATCCCTCCCTTTAGACTTGTGTAACTGCACTTCTGAATGAAACAGGCTCAACAACTCACATCATGTGTGTGTCAGTGATGACATTGAGAAATTAGTCTCTAACTTTATCTGTCTTTCTCTTTCTCGCTCTCTCTCTCTCTAAAAAAACATGAAAAAAATGTAATATGCACCAAGTTAAAAATATGAGTGCACTTTGCTTTTGTGACTAAATAAAAAAGTGTTTCTCGCCTCTTGGCTGATAACTATTAGGAGCTTCAGCATAATACAGTACATGGTCTGCTTTGAATCACACGTTTTCACTCACAGACATGCGAACGGATGAGTTAGGAGCCATTACATCGAGAAACACATTACATTGTGTTTTTGCTCGTGTCTGCACTTTTTATCCATTGTTTTCCTATGTAAACACATGCTGGATCATTGCACCATGTCTCTCTGTTTCTTCAGCAACTCTTGCAGGACCTCCAAATTTTTTTAGACACCATGTGCAAAAAAATGAATTACAAAAAACTGGCATGTACTGTTAACAACCATTGCATTAGTGTCTTTTTGCTCTAAATTATTTTTCGTTAGTGTTATATATATAGTGTTACGTTTTAATAACTGAAGAACAGCAGTCAGAAGTTTAAAAATCTTTATATTTAGGGAGAAAAAATATTTAAAAAAAAATATATATATACTAATTGATAATACTGATTACATTAATCATTGAGCCTATATGAATAAAGGGTAACAATGTCTGAAGATGCAAACCAACAAACAGATGTTATGTTGTAGACCATTGACTCTGCATAATGGATTTACTTGCATATTGTAATGAGTCATCGGAGTTGAGATCCATGTGCAGCTTTATTAATAATAATGAAAACAGGAAAACAGGCAAAGGTCAATCACCAGCAGTAGCAGTATCCAAGAATAATCAAAGAGGTGGTCACAAACAGGCAAGAGGTCATACAATTAGAGTAGTAGTCCAGGTAAAAAGTAGTAAACATAGGCAGGCAGCAGAGAATCAAACAGGGGGAAATCAGGCAGGTATCAAACACAGGCAGGTAATAACAACAGGGAATAACAAGACTTCGTAATGATAGCTAGAGAGAGTCTTATATAGCTGAGTAGATGAGGAACAAGTGAGCATGTAATCAGAACCAGGTACGGGGTTATGGGAAATGTAGTTTATAGAGTGAAAGTCAATACTCAGGTGATGGAGTCCTCTGGTGATGTGTGGAATGAACAGCGGAGGCGGGATTCATGACACATATCATCTATTGGGAACATTTAGCTTACTGAAACAATACTTTAAAGCTAAAGTATGTATAGCATAAACAAGCTTGCATATTGCTTCCATCACGTGCTCCCCATCAGTAGAAAGAGCACGCATGTAATCTGAGACAGCCTCTTTAACACATTGAGTGTTTGATAATTAAATTCCATAATTGATATGTCATATATTCATCATCACATTAAGCATTTATAAAATGCTTAATGCATTTGGCATTTGCACACCCTGGCACAGCCACAGCTATGCAACTGTTTAAACTGTTTCACATCTTTTTTGGCTGTTCTGCACCAAGCAAAGTTTCGACGCTTGATAAACGGCAAGAGAATGTTGTTTTTTTTACGCCGACGTGGTGATATATCTAGTGGTGCTGAAACAATTCATCGCTCGGTTGCCGAGAAGAACCACAGAATGGGTTCAGTCCTACCGTCCAGCGGTACTAAACCAGGCTGTCCAACTGGTAGAGGACCATCTGGTGGCGTATCCGGGGGCCAGCTTCTTCCATCTCTCTCTCCTCCCTCCCCCTCCCCTTCCCACTGTCTTGTTCCTATTCCCTAGAAATGGGAAGTTATGACCCCAAAACAGGTTAACCAGTCCCAAGGACCTTTCAACCCTCCGGTTCCTGCTATCTCTCTGCGCTCTCCCCCACAGGCTGGTGAATCTGCTGCCGTGGGTGTGGGCATGAAGTCTGGGTCTGTCTGCTGGAGCTGCGATGAACCTGGGCACTTTCAGGACTGATGTCCCACCATAGAAGTGGAGACGCTTGGTCTGAATCCCCAATGTGCCACAGGCTGCCTATGAATATTAAGGGGGTACATTCACATACAGCCTTGGTGGGTTCAGGTTGTAGCCAAACCTCCACCAAGACTTGGTTCAATCCGAGGCTCTGGATACAGACCGATGGGTAAAGGTATGTTGTGTGCATGGGGATATTCACAATTACCCTTTCGTGATGGACATCATTCACTTTCGGGGACAAAGCATAGTGTCAAGGCTGCGGCTAGTCCCCGCCTCTCCCATCCACTAACTTTGGGTATGAATTGGCTGGCATTTACAACCTTATTTAGGGGAACATGAGTGGATGGGTCCTGCAACCAAGCGTATCAGTATGTGGTATGCTATTTGCTGGCTGGGGAGGTGGTGCCAAGGCCGTCTATATCAGCTCCATGTTAGGAGTGTGTAAGGGAGGGGGAAGTCTTGGCTTTCCCAGCCCTTAGAAGATTAGGCATGTTTCCGACCAAGTGAAAGTGATTGATGGTCAAAGCCTCCAGCTGGACATTGCACTCTCATACACATATTCGATTTTTAAGGATCAGTTATTTCGAGTGACACAGGATACTCAGACAAAGGAGGATACAACCCAGTTGTTAATGCCGCAGAGCCGTCAAGAAATGTTATTACAGCTCATTATAATCCAATGGCAGGTCACTTACAGTAAGAGCAGGAAAAAACACTGAACCGTCTAATGGCCCATTTCTACTGGCCGGGCATTTGTGGGATGTTCGCAGGTGGTGTGTGGCATGACATGAACATCAGCTGGTGAATCAGCCAGCCACCCCAAGAACACCATTGTGCCCCCTTCCATTGATCGAGGTCCAAAGAACTGATATGGACCTCGTCGGGCCATTAGAACGGATGGCGCATGTGCATTATTTTGTGTTAGATCTGGTGGACTATGCATTGCTATATCCGGAAGCTGTGCCTCTACCCAAAATCTCAGTTCGAAGTGTTGCGAAGTGTTGAAGGTACTCTTCAGAATTATCACCCGAGTGGGAATTCCGAAAGAAATACTCACTGATCAGGGCACAATGGTCATGTCACGCACACTACGCAAACTGTATCGATTCATAATAGCGTTTACCACCCCCAAACAGAAGGCTTGGTCAAACTATTTAATCAGACCCTTAAGAATATGATTCGGAAGATCGTATAAGATGACACTCGGAATTGGGACAAGTGGCTCGAGCCCCTGTTATTTGCCGTTCGAGAGTTCCCGCAAGCCTCCACGGGGTTTTCCCCATTTTAATTATTGTATGGGCGCAGACCGTGCGGCGTGCTCGATTTCCTACTGGAAAATTGGGTAAAACAGTAAAAACAACATTCAATACATTCTTGACCTGAGAGCAAAACTTCACACACTGGGGCAATTAACACATTGCTCAAGAATGTCAAAGCCATCTGTATAATAGAGGCACTTGACTACGGGAACTTACTCCGGGAGATAAAGTCCTCGTATTACTCCCCGCATCGAGCTCTAAATTACTCGCCAAGTGACAAGGGCCCTTTGAGGTCAATTATGAGGTGAAATGAACAGATAGAGGCGGAGCACGTCTGTTTTACCACCTCCTAAAGCCACCTATCACCATCCTAAGTCACGGAGGTTGACAGGTTGCAAGGAGAGTTCTCCACCGTTTTCTTGCCTCTCCCCGATCATATGAATCTCGTAGAGCACCATATTGAAACGACCCCAGAGGTAGTGGTACGCAGTTGCTGGACAACGCTGGACAATGTACTACATAATTTCTGATGAAGTTATCTGATCCAGGAAAGCTAACATGTTTTTAGCAAAATAGCATAATATTTGCTGTGTGCATATTGTGCTTCAAGTGGATTATCTAATGATCTATGCATCTGATTGGGCTCGTTTTAAAGATAATCACCTCCCCCAAGTACTGGTTTGTAATATTTGATGCTCCGTCTATTTCTTGTGAAGTTATATGTGAAAATGTGGCATATAAGCAACACCTGTTTCAATGTAACATGTATGTCAAAGTCATGTACTTAGCTATTACTCGCTATATTTTTGTCTGTGAGTAAAACAAATAGGCTGGTTGCTACTCTTTGAGAGCTTTCCAACAACATGGCTATTTGATAAGTTTCATGTTTTTACTGATTACAATAATATGTACAGTGCAAAATTATTAATAAATTATCAAAACGAAACACTTCTGATTTGGCTGCAAATTTCAAAGCACTTGTTCAGTTTTGGTCATAATGCCAACATACATTGTAAAGTACAGCTTGTAAGCTTTAAAGCTCTACCTACTGTTTCTAACACAATGCTATCACATAGCGTACAAGTAAAATTAACAAATTTTATTTTTCTTTTATGGGTGTGTAAAACAGTTGGGCAGGATGGGCAAGGAGGAGGCGAGAACCAGCTTGTCAACATAAATAATAATTTAATAAGAAACTTAAAACACAACATAAACAAACACACAAGCGGACATGCCCGTAATTCTCTCTCTCTCGAACAATCGTCACCGGCCGCCTTTATCCCTCGCGCGCCTCATCAGGCCGATTGGGGACCGGGCGCACGATATTCCGACCCGGCCCCGCCCCCCTCCGCTCCACAGGGTGTATTTTGGTCTTTTTGGAGCTGTCATGGAAAAGAGCAGCTTAAATTTTATTCCAAAAAAATAAAAAAAGAGGTTTTGGATGACATATTTTTTTTTTTAAATTAGGAAAAACATATTGAATACATAATCTCATTTTGCAATGCATGTAATTGTATGAAGAGATAAAACAGAGAATACGGGTAAGCAAATATTATAGACTCAATGCTGAAACTACACTGGCATAAATGAACAACTAACAGCAATCAATTTCATCAAATGGTAAACATTTATTAAATGCATCAAACTATTAAATGCATCAAACTGTAAAATCATGTGGTCTAAAGATAATGTGGTCTTGTTAAAGACCAGGGCTGTGTTTCCCAAAAGTATCGTAAGCCTAAGTAGATCGTCGAAACCATTGGTGCCAGCAGTCTTTATGATCATCTTAAGCTTGCAATGCTTTTGGGAAACAACAAAAACTCAATGTATAACTGAATTTATCTAAACATAAATGTATCAAAACAAGTGTACTTTGGTCTCTTGTTACATTTGATGAGGTCCAGGCCCACAAATTATTAAAACGTTGATGTCACATGATCTCACATCACTTAAATTATAAATTATAAACCAGCTGTTGCAGTGCTGATAACTGCAATGAAACAGATTCCACTCTCCTCAGAATTGAACAGTTGCATCTTGAATCATCAATGCTGAAAGCAAGACTAATATATTTAATCACTCATTGTGCATAAATTTGTGATTTCCATGATCTCAGGCTGTAAGTAAAGCATGTACATTACAATTTTGCAAGACCTACAGCATTTGCAGGTTTAACAGCAACCTAAAACCCTTGAGAACATTAAAGAGTTAATATACTAGAACAGCATCTTAGCAGAATCATTTAAATGCAATTCAATAATTTTCATATATATCTCATTTTAATATTTGACAAAGAGCAAAGTCTCTGTTTTCTTGCTGTTCATAAGAAACTATTGAGATATTTAAGAGATTTAATTTGTGATTTCCTTCCCCGAGTGTAATTTAGGACAGCCACACACTTAGGCTTCGCACTTCTTTTCCAAAATCACTATATTCATAGGGTGACCGGATTCCAGCTTGTGGAAAATGAAACAGCTCCCTCCCAGCAAAAATTTAATTGACATATCCTTACCTAGGCGCAGATCAATGCGAAGTAGAAGGTGCATCTGCATCTGTAACTGTTGTCACCTTATACTTTTCGCTGGCAGCAATTTTTCACAGTGTGCACTTGCCTTTCAAGAGTTTATCATAAAATGCAGAGCAGTCCAGTCTAAAATTAAGACGTACGATAAACATTGTCTTCATGTTACACTGAGTCGAGATTCATCTGGTGTCCATGCTGCGTTCATTAATGAAAACACACATTCCACAGATTCAGATGTCCCAGGCAGGCATAAAACAAACTCCACGACCTTGGCTAAGACTCCGAAGTTGAAGGTCTTGCTCTCCAGCTCATGGAAAATGTCTTTCCATCTCTCAGACACGGCTATATTGTTCATGTTCAACTCAGTGATGCAATGAGCGACAATGTTTTTCACGCAAGCCCACTCATCAAAGAGCGTGGTTTCGTCAATCAAACTGAGGGCGGGATTCTGGAGTAGAAGTGGTCGAGGCTGCTCTGAATGTCTTTCCACTCTGGGATGTCTCTCAGTAGGGCCCACTCAAGTTTTTCTGTGTTCTCCAATGGGGGGCTCCAATTTTGAAGGTAATCCACCAATGCTGAATAAAAGCTTCTCACAGCACAAAAGAAATCATCCGCTTGCATGTCACCAGCTTCAACCAGGGCATCCAACTGTTTTTTAATGTCAGAGGGTATGAATGATTCCTCCAGACTTTTCTCAGTTGATGAATGTGCAAAACTATGGCCGTGCACAACATAATGATAAGCAAAAACAAGTTTCACTTGTGTGCACCTTGTCAGATTCTGAACTTTGCTTCACAACAAAATCGCTAACACTTGGTGTGGCACACATACTTTTTTTTTTTTTTAATTATGATATCCTCATTAAATGTACACGCACAATTCCTTGACATTTTTCCAGATGCAATTTCATCTGTGTGCTCTTTCAAACTGACTCTTCAATCAGTTCAATAACTGGATGTTAATTGATAGGGGATTGTGATTGGATCTTTTAATCCAATCATGTACTTCAAATAATAGAGTATGATATTATTGGTTTTACAAGCTGTATCGTAGGCTACCTTTGATTCGAATACTCATGTGACTGAGAAAGCTTCATAGGCGATAGAGTAATTTTAGGAAATGGGAAATTTGGGACAAAACAAAGGAGGATACCCAAATGGGAAAAAGTGCTTAAATACAGGACTGTCCCGGGAAAAACAGGACATCTGGCCACCCCTTTTACACAATATAAAGAAATGTTATATAAAACTAACTAAATAAAACACAGAACCAGAAAAAACAGAACATCTTGTTTATATAAGCGTTGCGAGCGCACCTGACACCATGAACACTTTGGGTTGTCGAGAGCTGAGCGTGCATTACGCACTGTGGTGCCAATCGAAAATGTAAATCAGGCAGGAGAAAAGGCACAGGAAAAGAATTTGCACACATTTTTTCTTGAGTTCATTGTCAGTATTTTTCTTGAATGTGTAAATAAAGCAATTAAAAAAATTAATAAATAAAAAATGTAATTCAGGGCATTGGGAAAAGCTGAATGGTACTCACCACTCAGAGTCAACAGGTGTGATGTCAATGCGAGGTGTGATGAAGGGCAGGGTAGTTGGTCTTGCCATTATGTCTTCATCAGGACTGCGTGACCTCTCTGTCTGCCGCCATGACAAAGGAGGCAACTGCAGGTTACCAGAGAAACGCCGGCGCCTCCGGCACAGGTCCATCCCTAGTGTACAACCTGAAGATGTGAACAATTCACTTAGTCTGCAGTCCGGAGGCACTTTACTGTCCTAGAGTCAGAAAGAGAGAAAGAAGTTATTTTTTAAATGTGCACACAGTAATATTGGTGTTTATGTTGCATTGACACCTAGCAGCATAAATGCAGCATCATGCAAACACAGAAGTTACTTATTTACCAGTGCTGTTGTAAAAATGCTCTATTAGCAGTCAGCCATGATCACTGTAATATATCTCACTAGTCATAACGTCCAATTATAAGAGATTATCAAGATAAAATAAGTATGGCTGGTCATATTCAGCTCAACATGCTGGTGCTCATGAATTTGTGGCCAGCACCACATGTAGAATGAAGCAAAAAATTGTTTTACACTATTCGGTATTTACAGTTTATTTTGTTTAAAAGTTTACAATTAGCAAATAGGAATTGAGGGCACCTTTAATATGTAAATGAAAAGAAGGACAATAATTACAAAAGAAGACATTAGAGAGTTTGTATTAGCCTTTCATACCACTAGAGGGAGGCAACACCTTTCTCTCAAAATTCTAATTTGGGCCTGTATATGCAAAAAAATCATAAGGCTAAAAGTAGCTCCTAACGCTGCAATTTTGGAGCAACTCCTAAAAACTAGGGGCGTGTCTCTCCTCATTTCAGGACATGGACTTGGACTAGGAGTTGTAAAATCTTTATCTAAGAGTAATTCATGTAGCAGTCTAATGCTAAAAGTAGCTCCTAAACACTGGATTGCTTAGATGTCATCCTGAGGACTTCTAAATCCAT
Organism: Xyrauchen texanus; assembly: GCF_025860055.1. Taxonomy (NCBI): domain Eukaryota; kingdom Metazoa; phylum Chordata; class Actinopteri; order Cypriniformes; family Catostomidae; genus Xyrauchen; species Xyrauchen texanus. Next base: position 23,859,852 of record NC_068282.1, on the reverse strand, counting down.
GAGAGTGACTCACAAATGATCCAAATTTGCTTGGATTGCTGCTGTCAATCCACATTAAAAACAATATATTCAAATGTTATTATGACCTGAACTGTCTAAGAAGGTATCATCTGAATCATAATTGAATCATTATATCAATATTATAAATATATTATAAATATTATAATGTTGACATTTACCTTTAAAAAAATGTATCGCCTGAATCGTGAGGATATTTTCATTATCGTAAACTTAGAGTTGCAGGTACCTCTCCTCTAAATCAAAACAACCCAATTACACTGGAGATAAAGGTTTTTGATCTATCTATCTATCTATCTATCTATCTATCTATCTATCTATCTATCTATCTATCTATCTATCTATCTATCTGTCTATCTGTCTGTCTGTCTATCTGTCTATCTGTCGGTCTGCAGCCTCAGATTTCTGTTTTTGGCAAACAGAAGTGGAACCCAACATGGTCATCTGCTGTTGTAAACCATCTGCCTCAAGGTTCGACGAGTTGTGCATTCTAGGATGCTATTCTGATAACTACAATTGTACAGAGTGGCTATCTGAGTTACTGTAGCCTTTCTGTGAGCTCCAACCAGTCTGGCCATTCTCATTGACCTCTCTCATCATCAAGGAGTTTCCATTTGCAGAACAGCCACTCACTGGATGTTTTTGGTTTTTGGCACCATTCTGAGTAAACTCAGAACTCAAAAATAAATACATTTTTACCCATTCTGATGGTTGATGTGAACATTAACTGAAGTTCCTGGCCCGTATCTGCATGATTTTATGCATTGCACTGTTGCCACATGAATGGCTGATTAGATAATCACATGAATAAGTAAGAGTACAGTACTTCCTAATAAGGTGGTTGGCGAGTGTATATCGTTGTCTTCGCTGACAAACAGTGGTTCCATGTCTATAAATAACAGTGGACGATTTAAAAGAGAATGCTCATAAAACGTGACGTAATTCATAGCAATGAGGTAAACCCGACTTAAGCTGCGTTCACACTTCCAGCGACACGCAGTGACAAAACAACCTCATCTCATAAATTTTCAATGAGAGCTGGCCACTTCCAGCAACAACACGAGCGACGACGACTTTTGGCGACCGGATGTGGGCGTGACGTGACGAAGATGAGAAATGTTTAACTTAAAGCAAACGAAGAGCGACATTCGAGAGTGACAGCCAATACGAGAGAAGATGGTAGAGCGCACGTGATCCTAATATTTTAATAATAATATTAATTGTAAAGAAACAGTGCTGTTTAGACTCTACATTAACACCACTATGGAACTAACCGCCAGCCACTGGCGACATGCAGCGCGGCAGTGTGAACGCTCTTTACGCTTATCTTAATATTTGCTTAGTAAAACTTGATCTTAGCAGTTCTGTGAATAGGTTTTAAGCAAAAACTCCTTGCTAGGAACTCTTTGGAGAACTCCTAGTAGTAAGATAAAAATATTTTTGACTTTTCAGTCCTGTTACAAGATCAACAAAAATACAAATTGTAGACAAGAGTAGACATTAGAGAGTTTGTATTAGCCTTTCATGCCACTAGAGGGAGGCAACACCTTTCTCTCAAAATCCTAATAAGACTTTTCTTGCAACAGTCCTGTTACAAGATCAACAAAAATACATTTTGTTTTTTTGGACATGTACCATGGTGGTACCATGGCATTCTCTGATTCCTCTTTCATAGAACTGGAATATGAGACATTGCAGTGCAGGGCTTAGCTCTTATACCGGTTCCCTGTTCGCCACAATGCTGTTCAGTAAGCATTTCTAATACGTTTATCAACCTGATAACTAAAGTGGGTTCCAGAGCACTTTTTGTGTGCATTTCAATTACAGATTTGTGTATGTGCCTTGGACACATAGTCAGTAAAGAAGAAATGTCTTAAAAATGCTTTCAAGCATTTCAGAAATATAATAAGAAACTTATAAATGTTCAGTTCACATTTAATTATAATAAAGGACTGCATATTCTCTCTCACATACAGTACAAATACAAATACAACAACAGATGCCAAAGTTAACATCTGTAACAGAATTACAGAATTTAATTTTACCAGCAAACACGCACATACACTTACATAGACACCACAAACGCCAAAGACATTAATTAAATATAAGGAATACAGTATGTCTGTATTGCTAAAGTACACACACTTACACATTCACACTAATGTTGTGGGCTGTGCTGTCAAACACAATGGTAGTGAGAGTGATGGGAAGATAAAGTGTGTGGGCAGCTGAAAGGGCTTGATAGTAGACCAAATGGAGCACATGACTCACAACTGTTGATGCATTTATACCTTATTTTTACTCAAAAAACTACAACTCTATATTCTGTTTCAATGTTCTCACAATGTCTCACCAACATATCTGTACTAGCTTGTACTCTTGTACTGTTCTGAGCAATTCTAGAACCTTGAATTGTGTTACCTTATGTCTGTCTCTTTTTGCTTTTGTTGTAATATTTCCAAATTGCAAGGAGCTTTGGATAAAAGCCTTAGTTAAATTAATTAAACTAAAAAATAACAGGCTGAAGAGGGGCAGAATTGCAACTGATACCATCACTACAGCTGAGAAAAGAAACAGTTGAGAAAACATTAGGAGTTGCATTATCTGTCAGTGTCCACAACACTAACTTTTAAGGAACTAAGCAGAGGTCCATGCTTCAACATGTACATAATCTAGAACACAGAGCACACACCTCTATTTCACACATCTGATGAAATATTAAATTATCTACATAATTAATACACTTGTTGTACTTGATTACAAAAAGATTTGCCGACAAATAGTAACTGTATTGTTGCATGTTTTACATTTACAAAAAAATAATAATAATAATAATAATAATTATGTAGAGATAATTAAGAATGTCCTGATTAAATTTTTTTGGTACTTCCTTCACTCGCTGATACCGATACTGATACCTATTTTTTTTTTTTTTTCTGAATTCCATATTTAACACTTTATTTCAATTTTATCATCAAAATTGGGTCTAAATCAATTAATTAAAACTGTAATCAAATGAAAATAGGACATTTAATATTTAACATAATTTTATATATTTTTTTATAAAATGAAGAGCTTTTATTCAGAAAATCACAGCACAATCCAAAATAGAACATTGTTATTTTTGTCAAATAAAGGGCTGAAGAACAGAGTATCACAGAGATATTGCTTAAAATATAAAGCAGTTCATTGACGTGCACAGAACGGGGCAGCAGGGGCAGCAAATCTAAAGGTGCCATTTTGGTCGTCCAAAGAAATTTTAAATCTCAAAATAATCTCACAATAACAGTAATAATGTGTTATTATGAGATTTCTTTGTAAATCATGTGCATATTAAAGAAAATTTTATGAAGTGATCCTTCCTATGCCCTACTCACTCCAAAGTGCAGAGCCCTTGAAGTGGGTACTCTGAAGGAAACATGGCATTACTGTTTGAATATACCCTTTGCTAACAGTCTTGTGGAAGGGTCCTTTGAGAAAAGATTCATTTTCTCACTTTTGTTTAGATTGGGGTCGCCTCCCAAAGCAGTTACTTTCAAGAGAGCAAAAAATGCAGTTATGAATTCGCCTCTTAGCACCAATGTGACTTTCACTACAGCCAATGACGTCACTGTACATCGTTTACATCTAATACACGACAATTACTTGCTTCTGTTACACACAACAGCTTCCCCTCATGTTTACACACTATACTGAATGGTTAAGTTTGGATAAGGGGTTTGGGTAAGGGCATAATATTAATAAGCATGTCCTTAACGGCTCGTGAGTGAAACTTGCACTTACTTCTGCATTAGACATCCGACATGTGCACGTGATGAAATCTTATTTTATGCAAAGTTTATGCAAACAGAATCATGCAACATCACACGAAATAGCCACCTCGTAAATTATGTACGACTTACATACAAGAAAATAGTTAAACGCTCAAAAAGAAATTAGTTAAGTATTTATAATTACTATTCAATTAAAAAACAATTATAATAATCAGGGCCCTTTTTTATCCTCCCGCCCATGTCCCTGCTAAGGCCTGTGCACTTCTTTGACACAGTTATTATTGATTATTATTATTTGTAGTAGAAGTAGTAGTAGTATTATAGAGAATATTATATAACTATATGAAGTGATATACACTCACCTAAAGGATTATTAGGAACACCATACTAATACTGTGTTTGACCCCCTTTCGCCTTCAGAACTGCCTTAATTCTACGTGGCATTGATTCAACAAGGTGCTGAAAGCATTCTTTAGAAATGTTGGCCCATACTGATAGGAAAGCATCTTGCAGTTGATGGAGATTTGTGGGATGCACATCCAGGGCACGAAGCTCCCGTTCCACCACATCCCAAAGATGCTCTATTGGGTTGAGATCTGGTGACTGTGGGGGCCATTTTAGTACAGTGAACTCATTGTCATGTACAAGAAACCAATTTGAAATGATTCGAGCTTTGTGACATGGTGCATTATCCTGCTGGAAGTAGCCATCAGAGGATGGGTACATGGTGGCCATAAAGGGATGGACATGGTCAGAAACAATGCTCAGGTAGGCCGTGGCATTTAAACGATGCCCAATTGGCACTAAGGGGCCTAAAGTGTGCCAAGAAAACATCCCCCACACCATTACACCACCACCACCAGCCTGCACAGTGGTAACAAGGCATGATGGATTGGTGAGCTCTTGCAAATTGTAGCCTCTTTTTCCTATTTGTAGTGGAGATGAGTCGTACCCGGTGGGGTCTTCTGCTGTTTTAGCCCATCCGCCTCAAGGTTGTGCGTGTTGTGGCTTCACAAATGCTTTGCTGCATACCTTGGTTGTAACGAGTGGTTATTTCAGGCAAAGTTGCTCTTCTATCAGCTTGAATCAGTCGGCCCATTCTCCTCTGACCTCTAGCATCAACAAGGCATTTTCGCCCACAGGACTGCTGCATACTGGATGTTTTTCCCTTTTCACACCATTCTTTGTAAACCCTAGAAATGGTTGTGCATAAAAATCCCAGTAACTGAGCAGATTGTGAAATACTCAGACCGGCCCATCTGGCACCAACAACCATGCCACGCTCAAAATTGCTTAAATCACTTTTCTTTCCCATTCTGACATTCAGTTTGGAGTTCAGGAGATTGTCTTGACCAGGACCACACCCCTAAATGCATTGAAGCAACTGCCATGTGATTGGTTGATTAGATAATTGTATTAATGAGAAATTGAACATTGTTCCTAATAATCCTTTAGGTGAGTGTATTTCCATCATACTTTTTTCCATTAAAATATTGCTTTTATTTTGGCGGAAGCTGTTGTTTTGGAGTGAAGCCTTTCAGTTTCATTGTGTTTTTGATGGTAGCTTTTCACCTCCGGAAATGCAGGTCGCTACTTGTCCAAGTGTGATTATTAAACTACAAAATTATGGTATTTAAATTAATATATAATCTGCATGTGTTGCACACTACATAGTAAATTAGAGCTCTGCTCCTTGTCATTTGCTAAAAAAAACAAAAAAAAAAACAAGAGGAAACAATGCTCATGATGGTGTTTTAGATCACCTTGGTATGAATAGCCGGCTTCAGATTTACATTTAAACATTCTTAAAACAAGATCTATTTACTATGAAGCATTCAACACAAGCAAACTATTTATAGTTGAAGTAAAAAGTTTATATACACCTTAACCAAATACATTTCGGAATAGTAGAGAGAATGATTTATTTCAGCTTTTATTTCTTTCATCACATTCCCAGTGGATCAGAAGTTTACATACACTATGTTAGTATTTGCCTTTAAATTGTTTAACTTGGGTCAAACGTTTTGGGTAGCCTTCCACAAGCTTCTCACAATAAGTTGCTGGAATTTTAACCCATTCCTCCAGACAGAACTGGTGTAACTGAGTCAGGTTTGAAGGCCTCCTTGCTCGCACGTGCATTTTAAATTCTGTCCACAAATTTGATATCGGAGTGAGTTCAGGGCTTTGTAATGGCCACTCCAATACCTTGAATGTGTTGTCCTTAATCATTTTGCCATAACTTTGGAGGTATGCTTGAAGTCATTGTCCATTTGGAAGACCTATTTGCGACCAAGCTTTAATTTCCTGACTGATGTCTTGAGATGTTGCTTCAATATATCCACATAAATTTCCTTGAACATGATGCCATCTATTTTGTGAAGTGCACCAGTCCCTCCTGCAGCAAAGTACTACCACAGCATGATGCTGCCACCCCCATGCTTTACAGTTGGGATGGGGATCTTCGGCTTGCAATCCTTACCCTTTAAATTTTGTTTCATCAGACAAGAGGATATTTCTCCAAAAAATTAGATCTTTGTGCACTTTCAAAGGCCTTTCAGGTTATTTTGATATAGGTCTCCTTTTACTGTGGATAGAAGCTAATTGGTTAATTGTCTAAAGGCTTATCATCATTTTCTGGAATTTTCCAAGCTGCTTAAAGGTACAGTTCACTTAGTGTATGTAAACTTCTGATCCACTGGGATTGTGATATAATCAATAGTGAAACAATCTGTCTGTAAACAATTGTTGGAAAAATTACTTGTGTCATGGACAAAGTAGATGTCCTAAACAACTTGCCAAAACTATAGTTTGCTAATATTAAAAATTAGGTTTAATGACTTCAACCTAAGTGTATGAAAACTTTGACTTCAACCATATTTATCTCATTAAATAGCAGCCTTTAAGTTTAATAATTACACTAGAGCATAACATGATTTTAAAAGAGGTATTTCTGCATTATCTGTCAATTACCACAACAAAACCTCAAGGAACTGAACAGAGCTCCATGTTATGAAGAGAAACGTTGAGGACCGTTGCTAAAAAAGCTCTTTCTAAACCGTTAGATCTGCAGATTTCTAGATCAGACAAAACAACAATGCTGCACACTCCCACGTCACAAGAATTGAGTAAAGGGAAACATGTATCTTTAAAGAGAGAAGGTGGATGCAAAAAATTCTAACCTAACAGAAAATGCATTACCCAGGATGACATCTCCATACATTGACAAATTGTATAAATAACTGTAGAAATCTTCTATTTCATTTCACCAAATCATTTTTTTTCTTCTTCAAGTCTATATTAAACAGTTATTCAATAACAGGCACTTTCAATAACAGCTTTCATAAATGAGAGACTAAAATGTGAAAATGTGCATCACTACCTTTGTTTTTATATGCAGTTCTTACTTTGAATGCTGGAAACAATTTGTCATCCTTAAAATCTAACCTTGGGTGGATGAATCATGCTGAGACTCTTCAATATTCAATCACTTTTTCACTGCAGTAAAGTTAATGCTTCCGAATGCACATATGGGGATAATTATTGATGGTTTTGTCTGTTCTAAAACATATTTGCTGGCTAAAGATGACAAGTGGATAGTAGGAATTCAGATTTGGACATTTTTTGTCCAGTAGTGGTGGTGGTGTAGTGGTCTAAAGCACATAACTGGTAATCTGTTAATCAGAAGGTTGCTGGTTCGATCCCCACAGCCACCACAGTTGTGTCCTTGAGCAAGGCACTTAACTCCATGGGGTTGCTCCGGGGGACTGTCCCTGTAATAAGGGCTCTGTAAGTCGCTTTGGATAAAAGCATCTGCCAAATGCATAAATGTAAATGTAATAAATGCAATATCGATTTTAACAAAATAAAATATGCCAATCCCAATATTTGATCACTTTGCTTATTTGAACTTCTGTCATCAGATCACCATTTGTGGTAATCAACATTATGCCACAAATGCTGTCGATTAAGCTTAAAGCTTTTATTGAACCCAGAATATTTCTTTAATTAGATCAAAATTGGGTGCTAAATATTGGCGGCCAAAACGTTGGTGCATCTCTAGTTCAAAGACAGATGTCACAAAGGACTGTGTATCATGAAATAAAAAAAGAATAATAATAAAAACAGAAAAACAGAATTAAGATTCCTCCCTTTTAAAGACAAATATGATAATATTGCAAGAAAGATGTCATCTATGAGCTTGCGTTGTCTGGTAAAAAGACAACATAGTCTGGATTTAACAGATTCAAACATAAGCTCACAATAAAGGTATCATTTTATAATTGGACCGTGTCCTCCTAAATATATATGACCTGTTTTTGCTTGTCCAGCCCTGTCTGTGCAACAGGATTACAGTATCCTGTCCTGGAATTAACTCTGTGGGAGAGCACAGGAGCATGATGAGACTGGGGATGACCAAGGTGACCTCCTGAGGTTCCTCAGTCTCTGGAACACTCTGCGGTCAGCTCAGTGCCAGCCACAGCAGTCACTCGAGACCATGTTCTTTTTCCAATTCATTAGACTAATGCAGCATTGCTCCAAGCTATAGAGGATCCCTGTGCTCTGCAGACAACCTTTTCACCTTTAAACTAAAATTCCCTAAGCATATGGTGATTTGACTGTTTGACTTTGTTTGAAGGAAAAAAATAGATAGCTTTCTCCACAAACAGCAAATGACTAAACAGAATAACTATGATGAATTCAGTCATTCATAGGCCTTATTTTGGCAGATGAGAAAGCATGGAATGAACATTACAAAACTTCTGTATATTATTTGTTTAAAGTTTATATCTTTGAAAATATCCCTTTCACTGGCCTGCAGTCCACAGCAATCCATTTCACAGTTCAATTTATCAATCTTGGAGCCGTTCACATAATTTTTCTTGTGCAGTTTTGCATTTTCCACATTAAGGGCTCTATTTGAATTTAAATTTATTACATGAGAATCTGATTAACAGCTGGAGTTGGACTGACTGCCCCCTACTGACTGCAAAAATATGAGTAAAAACATTACTTCAAGCTTGAATTGTTCCAGTGGTAGTAAAATTCCTTATAACGGAACTGTGTTAGTTATTTAATGTATTATTTTGTTATACAATTAATTGCAGTAAATAAACACATTACAATTGACAGCCTTAACTACTTCTATGTAATCCTATAATAAATATAATGAGGTAAGTAGCTTAATGATGTTTGGTGCACCTTAGTGAATGACTACTAGTCCCATTATCCCAAAACAGATAAAGAGAATAATTAAAGGTGACTGAAGAAAGAGAGAGAGAAGAGAGAGAGAGAGAGAGAGAGAGTGAGGCTGCTACTGTGCTTTTCATTTATGTCACTGTAGTCAGTTGCTCGATCAGATGAGCCCAACACATTATGGCACAAACAGAACACATGCATTTTATCACAAATCCTGCTGCTTACAAGAGGGTTTGTTAAGCAATAATGTATGACATTTAACATCTGCCAAGCAGGGAGCAAAAGCAGGGGCAAGAGGAAGCGAGCAAGCACAAGGGAAGGCTAAGCACAAAGGTTCAGTGGATCTGGCGGTGTGCAGCACACAAGTTGGATCTCATACACCCAATCAACCAATCATTGACAAGGTACTCCAGTGAGCAAAACACAAGAAACTAATAGAAAACAGTGGTTTGCTAAAGAATACATTGTGTTAACACACAAACAGACACACACACTCAAACACAGCCGACCCAGATTCTCTGCAATATAAATTCAAATGTATTCAGTATTTTCAATATTTAATATGCAATGTCAATCTGTGTGGTGCTTGTGGTTACAAGATCAATCCATTGTGTTTTACATCTTCATCATGTCAGGCATTGGCAACAGCTTCTATTAATTTTTAAACAGTTCTATGAGCTCAGTAAATTGGGTCCAAGGCCACAGGACCAGACTGCAGAAAATTCTCATTAAAGAACATAGACTGAAGAATGTTTTAGGAGGAAAAGAAGGGGAATTAAATCAATTAAAGACTGAAAGTGTAATATGTGTTCACAAACACTGCTGATCTAGTATCAGCTTTATAATTTTCAATAGATATATAATGATCATCTGCTAAAAATTCAAAAGTATGATGGTGCATTCAAGTCCTCCAGGGAAGTTCTTACTTTTACTACAAATTTTTAAGTCCCCCTCCTAAAAAAAATTAATAAAATGTAACCCCTGTCCACAATTTATGTGTTTTCAGGTTTAAGTGACATTTGGTTCCCACCGTGTAGGCAAAAGAGAAGAGAATCCTTTAATGCTTCTTCCAAATGTCATCAGGCACTTTACAAACTGATATGTATGTTCATATGGTCAGGGCAAGTAATAACATTAGTCATCCTAAGTTAAACTTTTAAATTCCAATGGCATTGATGACATATTAACATATGAAACAGCACTATAGCCCAGTTCAAACTGCCAGTGTCTTTATGTCAGCTCTGTACTGTGAAGTTGCTAGTGGGCTTACAGCAATGTATTTGTTGGAAAGCAGCAGCTTCCTTCGTGGTGTCCTGACAGGGAAGCCATGCCTGTTTATTGTTTTCCGTATAGTAGACTCATGAACAGAGATGTTAACTAGTTCCAGTGATGTCACTCTAGGGTTATTTTTTACCTCATTCAGCATTCAGAGTAGCTACAGTAATTAATCATCTCCATTTATAGACAATTTGTCTAACTGTGGACAGATGAATATATAAGCTCTTCGATATAATTGTGTAACCCTTTGCAATTTTTCAAAGCAACAATTCTTGATCATAGGTTTTCTGAGATCTCTTTTTTGCAGGCATGGTCCACTTCAGCAGATACTTCTTGTGAATAGCAAACTCAAAATGCTACACTGGCTTCTCTCTCATTGGTAGTTGCTCCCAAATGTCACTGTTCATTTGCATATAATTAAACTTTTCTGAACTTTGTTTTGGGCATGGCATGCGACAATTTTTGTCACTTGCCAGTGGAAGTTGCTAAGTTCTCATGGAAAATTAATGAGATTGTGTCTCTTTGTTGCTCTGTGTCGCTGGCGGTGTGAACGGGCTTTAAACTGCCTATAAAGTGCAGTGTACCTCTTTGGAGTTTAGAGGAAGACAGACAGATGGGCAGGCAGTGAGTGAAATTACAAGGCCAATTTGCATGACGCTAAAAAGAAACATTACACTAGACCATAACGACCAAAGCTGCCAAAGGCATCATACAATAAAGACAGAGAATGTTGCAATGTACAAAACAACAGAAAGCCAAAAAATTATAAGGCAGAGAATGAGATGTGCATATTGAAAAGAGTGTTGAAAGAGTGAAAGAACAAGAGAGAGAGATGGTACATTTATGCATTTGGCAGATGCTTTTCTCCAAAGCGACTTACAGTGCATTTATTACAGGGACAATCACCCCGGAGCAACCTGGAGTTAAGTGCCTTGCTCAAGGACACAATGCTGGTGGCTGTGGGGATGAAACCAGCAACATTCTGATTAACAGTTATGTGCTTTAGCCCACTACGCTACCACCACTCCTATGGTAAAATGGTAAAATCTTCACCGTTCATCGTCTTTAAAGACTCTCCTCTTCCCACAGTCTTTTTTGTCAAGGAACACTTTGTACAATGGGACCATTGTGATCAACCTCAGATGTGAGGACAATTTCCATGCACTTCTCTTTCTCTTCCATATTACTTTTTTTCATTCTCTACCCTCCCCCAGGGATATACGTCCACAAACTTAAACACACTCTCTTGCTGCCTCTCGACAGCTTTGTCTTCACTTATAGAATTTTATCAAATTTTTTCAGGTTTTTAAACTCACAAGGGATGGGTCCAAAAACTGACTTGCTGATAAGTGAGGCCCACAAGTTTCGTAAGTTTAGATTTTTTAGCAATGGTGCTGTATTAGCATGATGCTAGTGTGCATGGTAAAACTCTCTAGGAAAAGTTGCATTACATACATTCTTAAATGTGCAATCTTGGGTTACTGTTGTGGTAATACACCTCAGTACTCAAGTGGATGATAAAGTTCAAATAACTGTACCAACATCTGTGATTTTGAATCACTATCACACAAATCATGGGTACAAAGGCTGTTCATGATTTTATAACAATTATGTTTTACTCTTTTATTCACACCCTGCAATGTTATTGTCACAGTCTGGCCTGACTGTGCCTCCTCTGACTGTCAGTTTGTCTTGTCTGAGTGTTTTCCTATGTTGGATTTTTCTATCTCTCTCCCTCTTGTGTTTTACTGGTGCTATGTGGAGAGCACCAGCTCTGTTAACCGGACAACAGCTCGTTCTCCAATTAACAATCATCGGCAGCACCACCGGGAGGAGGAGGACCCTGCTGTTGACCGCTGGAAGGCGGAGGAGCCTGCAGGTGACTGCCAGGAAGGCCATAGGGACTGGATATTAGTGGCCACCCAGGCAACAGCAGCCGACGCTGACCCCTCCAGGAGTGCTGCAGCAGACTTGGGCCCCTTGTGGCGGTCAACAACGAGCCCCTCCACCTCCTGGTGGAACTTGCTCATTCCCTCAGTCTTCCACCCTGGTCGGCTGACCCTGTGTCTGTCCTGAGGCCTCCTCCCAGGCTGCCAGACCTCACTCCCTTCCCCAGGCCACCGGACCCCGCCCCTTTTCTCAAGGGGTCCGACCGAGGAGGGGTAAAGTCACAGTCTGGCATGACTGTGCCTCCTCTGACTGTCAGTTTGTATTGTCTGAGTGTTTCCCTTTGTTGGTTTTGACTCTCTCTCCCTCTTGTGTTTCACTGGTGCCACGTGGAGAATGCCAGCTCTGTTACCTGGACAAATTAACAAACATTGGCGGCACCTGCTCCCTATCAACCCTTCCCTTCTTAAGCTCCCCTCGTGTTGAGTTCTCTGTCGAATTGTTTCTAATGTTGTAATGTTTGTCTCCAGGTGGTTGGTTCCAGTGTGATACATACTTCAGTTGGGTCTCATGTTTGTTTGTTTCTTTAGTTATGTCTTCTGTTTTTCCCCCTTGTGGGTGTTTTGGTTTGTATTTTTCAAATAAAACTCTGTTGACTTGACTCCTGTGTTTGGGTCCTGCCTTGCTCCCTCGTGACAGTTATTAGTATCTCTAGTAGTACCTCTAGTACCAGATTGATTGTTAGACTTTGGACTCGGAGACCAACCCCAAGCCCAGAAAAGGATGTTTAAAACAAAAGTGAAAATGAAGCGAAAGTGCCATAGAATTGACACGAAATTACATGGTTGCTTCAGTAAATGTGCTTTTCATGTAACATTTCCCTTTTAAACACTTATCGGTTAAGTTTAGGCATTGGTTAAGGGTAAGGATGTCTGTTTTGATCAGCTCTCATTTATCTTTTAGTCAAGTCATTTTTATTTGTATAGCGCCTTTCACAACACATTGTTTGAAAGCAGCTTTACAGAAAATTATGCATTATCAGAAAATTAAACTGTAATATATATAATGTCTTAGAATCATCATTGTGTAGCTTGATAAAATACGTAAAATAGTGTAGTTTTTAGTACACTATTGGTTAGGTTTAGGTTAAAGTTTTAGGTTAGGGAGGTCTAACATTCACTTTAAAAACCTTGTTTGATTACAACATAATTTCACTTGCTTTTGGCACCCCGAGCTGGACATTTCACAGGGAAATTACAGCCAAACGTGAAATGAAGCACTTAATTTTGGTTTGCAAAAAATTTTGTCATTGTCACATAAATTAAACGAGATCAGGCTATCTACTACAGCAGATGCAGACAGTTTAACGGTGCAGTATGTAACAATTTTCATGTAATATTTCACCCTTTTTGCCAATGTGTGAATGGTTTGTAAGGCAACTTAAAACAATTAGCCCTTCCCGGACTTCCTAGGTTGCCTATTAATGCAAGTAGACTGATTTTCATGCCAAGGGAGTGGGTCGGTTTTGCCGGGAAAATCCAAAGGATGTGACGTTTATGCAAACTCCTAAGTGGGAACTAAGCGGGAACATGATCATGGTCAAGTGAAAACTAGAGTGAACATTGGCAGGGCACTTGATGGAGGGACCTTGTTTTGTTTTTGGGGATCAAAACCGACCCTTAATTGTCATTCTTCTTATTGGACAGGTAAGCTTACATAACTACAAAGCATATGAAATATAGTGCCATAAGGACTGATCTGTGTAATTTTATTTAACTTGATCTTGCCTGCTAACGCCGACGAATTGCAAGCTACCTTGCTTCGTAACTTTCAAATAATTTCAACAATCTTTTCTTTATACTAAAAGTCAGGTATACAGTATAAATTTAAGTAAATATGCTGGTTTCTTGATCATATTACAACATATGACATACAAAACATAAAATAGTGCAACATAACAGTGTAGTGCAACAGTAAACTGTATGGTATATTTTGGTAATATGTAGCTGTATGTGAGTATCAGTATGCTATGTTAGCTGATAAGTAGTTTTAGTTTAGTCTCAAATTTGTAGTTAAATAATCATAACAGTGTAATTTTAATTATGCTACCTTATCTGTCAGCATGACGTCGGTGGATCACGTTCAATCTCTTTGTACGTTACGTCATTGTTTTGGCCGATTCTCGCTTGCTCGCGTCCTATGGATTGTGTGCACGAGCAACAGGTGGCTGGCTGCAGTTCACTTAACGGCCACAGGTGCCGTTAATAACAAGGGTATCTGAGTCTTACATACTGCACCTTTTAAGTTAATGTTTGCTACGGCGCTCCTTGTGGCAACACTGAGAATGCAAGTCATACCTACAAAAAGATTTTAATCTTTCATGATACTTTAAAATTTTTTCAAGACATTCATTAACAATTGGCAGAATTGGAACAATTGGAACAAAACAATGACGTAACGTACAAAGAAATTGAACATGATCCACCGGCATCATGCTGACAAATATGGTAGCATAATTAATGTTCATTATAAGTTCAGTTCCATTCCACTGCACATTGTTCTGTTGTTTTTGAACACAAGAAAACCCCTAAAAATAAACTCTAATCCGGGTCAGGCGAACCTCAAATCAGCCTAAATATTCACTTCCTTAAGACCAATTAGTCAACTAGTCATTCACGCAACCCACCAACTAGTTAATTTTGAATATACATAGATTTGCACATACCTCATTAGGTGACACAGTTAGAACACTCCGGCTCTTCCTCATCTTCTGTCTTCCTCTCCTCGTACTGCACAGGCCTTCTACTCCTGCACAAAAAATCAGCACAAACCCACACAATTAACTCTCGCAGCAAAGAAAGAAATAAAAGAGAAAAAAAAAGACATTTGACCTCACTTGTTCGAGAAAGAGTTGCCTCAGGGTAAAGATAAGATGGAGAGCCTTTCACAATTCTTTCAGAGTGATATAGAGAGAATCACAGTTCTCCAACAAATGAATTCAAGCTGGCATGAGGAATCAAAAGCCCAAAACTTTTTACATAAATAAATGATTAGCACTATTGAAAATTTTGAAATACTTTTTGAAAAATAAAACACTCAATGCACACTTAAAAGATGATGACCCAGTCATATGAGTAGCCTACTAAAAGCAGATTTTATCTTTAATAAAGAGTGTGTTTCCTCATGGTGGCTGACATGTTGAAATCAAACTTTATCTCAGTAACACCACTGTTATTGGACACTTTTGCTTATAGAATAAATTAAACATGTCTGACTGTAAATTTCTCGAGTGCAGTTCTACTAGAGATGTCAATTTTCAGACATGCGCATAATCAATCGTTGTGGAAATTAAAGCTCAAATAATTGATCATTCGTTAACGTTAATACCGCAAAATACATTCAGAGTACTCCAAAAATATGTGCATGTAGCCTGCTCATTAACTAAAATGTATACACATAAAAATGCAAGTATTGGCATGAAAATGTGTGAATATTTAATTTCTGTTAATTCATAACTGTTAATAATAACTTGTATACATATTTGAGTTCATTAAAACTTCATTGTGAGATATTTTTGACCTTTGGGCTTATTTTTTATTCAAAATGAATTCAAATCATAACATGCTGTGTAAACACAGTACATAATGTAACATTTCTCTGGTGCTGGTGAGATGGCAGCTGAATGTGCCTTCGTGCTTTCCTGGCAATCCCTGACTCAATTGTAGTTTGTGATGAAAAAAGGAGACCAGCATATCAAAAGTGCCTGTTGTCATGTTGTCCTTTAACACACTATCATGGTGTACATAGAAAACACCATGTTCATTTACAGAGAAAAGTTCCAAAATTGTTTACATTGAGACTTCTTCATCTCTGATCTGTGTGTCTGTGCGGTTCTTCTGTGATGCAAGCACATACGCACACTCTAGTGGCGGATGGCTGTATAGACAGACTGATCAATGCTGGCATGATTACTGAACGCATTTGTTCTGAAATTAATTAATCGAAGATAGATAAGCTTAATCAATCAAATTATTAACTACAATTAATCGATTATCAATTAATAAAAAAAATCCAACATTTTTACAACTGCATTGTAAACTGAAAACACTTGCTTTAGCTTGATGCAGCATCCACGCCGTTAAGTGTCAGTATAAGTTCAAGACAGCCATATCAGCCAGCACAGCATAAAAAAACTTGGACTTTATACCAGAGATCTTCTATACAGAGATAACAACCTCTTTTCGGATACTATACAAATGAATGGAGTGAGCTATAAACTGACATCTACCTGTTGCAAAATTGTCTGTGTCTTCTCTTATAATACAACAATTTTACTCCACACAATGTTCTTCTAAAAGGATTGTTTAGAGTAAAACATGTTGAAGATTAGTGGACAGGTGAACAATTCATTAAATGATGAGCGTTTCCTCACAAAAGCAGTTTATTCATTGTAATGAAGCATCTGCTCCATAGACATCCATTAAAAAAAACAGCCTCTTGTTTCATCGCCAGTCTACAACCCATAGAATGTCTGTTGAACCGCTGCATTATGCTATTTTAAGCTAAGCTTGTAGGCCCCCTATTAGAAGGGTTTTGTTTATAATTACACCCATCTGTGTGGATGCAGAAATCACACAAATGCAAAATTTTCATCCCTACAGAAATACCCTTTTATTGTGCAACCAAAAGTTTCAGATAATAGGGGTGATCTCAACATGGCAGTCACTATGTAGAGGGAACCTGTTCTTGTAGAACAAAAAGAGTCTTTATCTCCTACGTGTTAGTGATTTTAAACATATGTACTTAGGTGTAACATGTCAGGATGTAACGAGGACTCAGGCTGGTTGGGATCCATATGCGGCTTTATTAGGTAAGTGCAAACACAGGTTGTACAGGCAGGGTCAGAAAATGGTCAAACAGGGTTAGAAGAGGACAGGCAGGCTCGAAACAAGAACAGGCAGAGGGTCAGGGCAGGCAGCAAACTATCGTGAACGGTAACCAGGCTGGGAGGGCTAAGGCAGGCGGCAAACTACCGTGGTCGAGGGAAAACAGACTAGGTCGGTACACTGGATAACTAGACTAAAGAATAAACACGCTCAGAAATGTGGCCTAGGCAAACAAGACTTCGCAAGGAGGACATAAGCTAGCACGGTTAAATAGACAGGGGTAATGGGCATCAGCTGGGGAACAATCAAGCCGGGGTGAGTGAGCTAATGGGGAAATGAGTAAGGGCGGTTAGTACTCGGGCGAGAGCGATCTCCGAAGACCGGGAGAGGAGGCGCCCTCGCCGGTGTTCGTGACAGACCCCCCCCCCCCTGTGAGCGGCTCCTGAAGCGAAGACGAGACCTACGCCGAGGTCTTCCCCTAGGTCGAGGGGCCGGTCTCTCCGGGTTGGCCCGATGGAACTCGGTGATGAGGTTGGGGTCGAGGATGTCACTGGTGTCGACCCAGGATCTCTCCTCCGGGCCGTACCCCTCCCAGTCTACCAGGTACTGGATCTGACCTCGGCGTCGCCTGGAGTCGAGCAGTCTTCGCACCAGGAATGCTTCCTCACCGCCCACCACCAAGGGAGGGGGGCCGTGGGTTGCCTCCTCATCGGCCCTCGGAGCGTCGGCCGGTTTCAGTAGGGAAACATGGAAGGAAGGAGAAACACGGTAATTAGAGGGGAGTTGCAAGCGAACAGTGACAGGGTTAATTTTACTAAGGATTTTGAAGGGACCCACAAACCTTGGACTGAGTTTCTTGCAGGGTAGGTGGAGACGGAGGTCTCGGGTGGAGAGCCAAACCCATTGGCCCGGGGCATAGTCGGGGCCGGGGCGGCGATGTCGGTCCGCCTGCGTCCTGAAGCGGTTTACGGCCCGCTGTAGGTGGACGTGGGCCTGGTTCCACACTGCCTCACTACGTTGAACCCAGTCATTAACAGCAGGGACCTCCAAGGGTTCTCCAGACCAGGGAAACAGCGGGGGCTGGTACCCCAGGATGCACTGAAAGTGGGTCAGGTTGGTGGATGGCTTGAGAAGGGAGTTTTGGGCGTACTCGGCCCATGGGAGGAACCGGCTCCAGTCCGACTGGTTGAGGTTACAGTACGTGCGTAGGAACCTGGTCACCTCCTGGTTGAGTCACTCCGCCTGGCCATTGGACTGAGGGTGGTACCCTGAGGAGAGACTGAGGTTGACATTTAGCAGGCGGAAGAAGGCCTTCCAAACCCTGGAAGTGAACTGGGTTCCCCGGTCTGAGACAATATCCTCGGGAAGTCCGTAGAGACGGAACACATATTGGAACAGATGTTCGGCGGTTTCTAGGGCGGTGGGCAGTTTGGGCAGGGGTATGAGGCGGCAGGCCTTTGAGAAGCGGTCCACGACGGTGAGTATGGTGGTGTGTCCATGGGAGCTGGGCAGGTCAGTGACGAAGTCCACCGCGATGTGAGACCAGGGGCGCTGCGGTGTGGGTAGAGGCTGTAGAAGTCCAGCCGGAGGCTGCTTGGAGGACTTCGCCAAGTTGCACACCCGACACCTCCTCACGAAATCGGAGGCGTCCTCAGATAGCGACTCCCACCAAAAGCGGTTTCTCAGGAGGCGCGTAGTTGCCGTGATGCCTGGGTGCCTGGAGGTTTGGGCGTCATGTACCCAGCGGAGTACTCTCTCCCGGAGGTCGGGGGCACGAATGTCCTGTCAGGTGGACACTCGGGAGGTGGCAGAGCAGAGACATGAGCCTGGGTTATGTCAGCCATGATGTCCCACTGGACGGGAGCCAGGATGAGCGCGGGGGGAACAATGGGTTCGGCAGAAGGTTTCGGAGGTTCGGCCTCGTGCTGCCGGGAGAGCAAGTCGGCCTTGCTGTTCTTGGACCCTGGGAGGTAGGAAATGGAAAAGTCAAAGCGGGTGAAGAATAAGGCCCATCTGGCTTGTCGGGGGTTGAGGCGTTTGGCTGAGCGGAGGTATTCAAGGTTGCGATGGTCGGTCAAGACCTGGAACGGGTGTCTGGCTCCCTCCAGCCAGTGTCGCCACTCCTCCAGAGCGGCCTTGATGGCCAGGAGCTCGCGGTTGCCGACGTCGTAGTTTTGTTCGGCGGCGGTGAGTTTGCGTGAGTAGAAGGCACAGGGGAATAGCTTCGGTGGATTGCCATGGCGCTGCGAGAGTACGGCTCCCATGCCGGTGTTAGAAGCGTCCACCTCCACCACGAAGGGAGCGTCAGGGTTGGGGTGGTGCAGGATGGGTGCAGTAGTGAAGCGTTCTTTAAGATGGGCTAGGGCTTGGAGGGCATCGGCGGACCAGTGAAGCTTGGTTCTCCCCCCTTTTACCATGGCGGTGAGTGGTGAGGCGATGGAGCTGAAGTTCCTGATGAACCGGCGATAGAAATTAGCGAAGCCCAGGAAACGTTGAAGCTCCCTCACCGTTGTGGGTTGGGGCCACTCCCGAACGGCCCGTACCTTATTGTCGTCCATAGCCACCCCTTCTGGACTAATAACGTACCCCAGGAAGGTAACTGACCTTAGGTGGAACTCACATTTCTCGGCTTTGGCGTACAGCTGGTGTTTGATCAGGCGCTTGAGCACCGTTCTGACCTGACTGACGTGTTCCTCGATCGAGTCAGAGTAGATCAGGATGTCGTAGATGTAGACCACTAGGCACCGGTTGAGCATGTCTCTGAACACGTCGTTGATGAAGGACTGGAACACCGACGGGCTATTGGACAAACCGAAAGGCATGACCAGATATTCATAGTGGCCGCTGGTGGTAGAAAAGGCGGTCTTCCACTTGTCACCCTCCCGGATGCGAATGAGGTTGTAGGCGCACCTTAGGTCCAGCTTGGTGTAGACCTTCGCAGTTCTTAGCTGTTCCAGGGCTGCAGGGATTAGAGGCAGAGGGTAGCGGAACTTGACTGTGACGTCATTAAGACCCCGGTAGTCGATACAAGGGCGGACAGAGCCGTCCATCTTGCCCACAAAGAAGAATCCGGCTGCCGCCGGGGAGGTGGAGGGCCGGATGAATCCCTTGGCTAGTTCCTCCTCGATGTAGGACTTCATGGCTTGGGACTCGGGTTCAGACAAGGGAAAGATGCGGCCGCAGGGTGGTGTAGCTCCTGGCAGTAAATCTATAGCGCAGTCACTAGGCCGGTGGGGCGGCAGGAGGGAGGCCCTGGCCTTGCTGAAGGCCTCGCCCAGGTCAGCATATTCACTGGGAATGAGAGGGGAAAGACCGGGCACCACCTGAACCTTGGTGGCCCCCAAGCTGGGAGAAAGCACGGGCTTTAGACATCTGGTTGAACAGGCCGTGCCCCACTGAGTGATTTGGTTGGTTCGCCAGGAGATACGAGGGTCGTGGAGGCGGAGCCAGGGGAGACCGAGAACTACTGGATGGTGGGGGGAGGTGACGACGTTCAGGCGCACGGTCTCAGTGTGTAGGACGCCCACCTGCAGGAGGACGTCGATTGTGGTGTAATTCACTCGACCGGTGCCTAGAGGGCGCCCGTCTAACGCCGCCACTGTCAATGGAGGAAGGCAGACCGTTAGGGGAATGTTATGCCGTCTGCAAAAACTCTCATCAATGAAGTTACCCGCTGCGCCGGAATCTATCATGGCCTGAGTGCTAACACTGTCTGATAAAAAACCGAGCTTGACAGGCACTTCTATACAGTCCCCGGTAAGAGAGGAAGAGAGCAGCAAACTCACCCCGGGTCGCTGAGGCTCGGGCGGCCGAGTTGGGCAGTTGGCGCGAATGTGTCCGGCTTGGCCACAATACAGGCAGAGGTGGTTGGAGAGGCGGCGTTCTCTCTCTTCCGTGGAGCGGGCTGCAGAGTCAATCTGACCGGTCGTCTAGCGCGGATGAGATTATCCACGCGAATCGCCAGCGCGATGAACTGTTCCAGGGAAATTCCCTCATTGCGACAGGCCAGTTCCAACTGGAGATGCGAATTCAGCCCCTGTCGGAAGAGGAGCGTGAATGTGCTCTCAAGCCAGCCGGTTTGCGTAGCGAGGGTACGGAAGGTGAGAGCATAATCCGCAGCCGTGCGATTTCCCTGGCGAAGCGCCAGTAGCTGTTCCCCGGCACTCTTGCCGCTCTCTGGGTGATCGAAGACTGCAATGAGGCTCTGCATGAACGAGTCATAGGTGTATTGACCGAACCCTTGGTTGGTCCAGATCGCGGTCGCCCAGTCGAGAGCTCGGCCCGTGAGCACCGAGCTGACGAAGAGGATCTTGCTTTTGTCAGTGGGGTACAGCGCCGGTTGTTGCGAGAGGAAAATGGAGCATTGCATGACGAAGCCTCTGCATTTGTGGGGTGTGCCATCATACTTTTCTGGGAGCGCGAGTCACGGGTTTGCAGAGGGTTGAGAGCTCGGAGTGAGTACGGGAGCTGGATTGGGAGGAGGCGCCTCGGCTGTGGGCACAGGAGCGGGTGCCGGTGTAGGTTGGTGCGAGGCCTGGACGGTTCGCATAATCTCCTCCATGGCAGCTGTGAGACGCCCGAGCTGATGATGTTGGGCGGATAACAGGTTTGCCTGAGTGGAGAGTTCTTCTGACATTCGGGCTATTACCGCTGGATCGATGGGTGGCGAAGTCTTCTGTAACGAGGACTCAGGCTGGTTGGGATCCATATGCGGCTTTATTAGGTAAGTGCAAACACAGGTTGTACAGGCAGGGTCAGAAAATGGTCAAACAGGGTTAGAAGAGGACAGGCAGGCTCGAAACAAGAACAGGCAGAGGGTCAGGGCAGGCAGCAAACTATCATGAACGGTAACCAGGCTGGGAGGGCTAAGGCAGGCGGCAAACTAACGTGGTCGAGGGAAAACAGACTAGGTCGGTACACTGGATAACTAGACTAAAGAATAAACACGCTCAGAAATGTGGCCTAGGCAAACAAGACTTCGCAAGGAGGACATAAGCTAGCACGGTTAAATAGACAGGGGTAATGGGCATCAGCTGGGGAACAATCAAGCCGGGGTGAGTGAGCTAATGGGGAAATGAGTAAGGGCAGTTAGTACTCGGGCGAGAGCGATCTCCGAAGACCGGGAGAGGAGGCGCCCTCGCCGGTGTTCGTGACACAGGACAATCAATGTTCCCATGGAAACACTAATCATGCAATCCAGCAGTGCCTGAGAAACAATGAGGGAGAGAAAATAGGAAAACACACAGAACAAACCGACAAACTCACCGGAGCCCTGAAAGTAAAAGATTTTTGCATAAACGTGGTGGTGGGGGCATGCTTGAGTGCTGGCTTGTGGAGGGAAAGTGAGATCAGTAGATCAGAATGGTAAGGATCATCACCTGGCAATGATTGTTTCTAACAGCTGTTTGTCATTGCAGTAACAGTGGAGACATGTTTTAAGAGCGAGCCAGTCCCCAGTGAGGGGAGAGCTACCCCACACTCAGAGAGAGCGTGTGCTGACCTTCCTCTGAAAAGCGAGTTTTGTTGATTGAAGTTCTGAAAAGCCAATTTTGTGTTATAAAATAAATTACCTTTGAGTTGAGTTTCTCTGACTCCTGCTTCCTCCTTGCACCCCATCACAAACTATGTTACAGTGAAAAAATAACGTAGAGCACCTTAAAAGTAGACTTCATCAGTAAATATTAATATTGTGTGAAATAGTTTTTCCATAACAAGGATATGAGCATCATACATTTCTACATTGCTACACCCAATTCCTCTGATTCTAGCCAGTGCTATATTCAAATGATCTATGGGAGATCTATGGGAAACAGACTTCAACACTTAAGATCATTCTTAGCAATGCTAGTTGTTCTACATTTCACCTCCAAGCCTGAAAAGGTTTAGCTAACTGCTTGCGTTCAGTACACATTAACTGTATCTACAAAACACTTATGAAACTATGTATAAATTCATGATGTGAATTTGTCAGAATGTGAATCATGAGTGTGTTAATAAAACACTGTAATGTAGTCTTTCCCATTTGACCCACCTTAAATAAATAAACATCTATTTCACATTAAGTGTTTTGATTAGCATGTCTACATTGTGAATCTGCACTCACCTAAAGGATTATTAGGAACACCTGTTCAATTTCTCATTAATGCAATTATCTAATCAACCAATCACATGGCAGTTGCTTCAATACATTTAGGGGTGTGGTCCTGGTCAAGACAATCTCCTGAACTCCAAACTGAATGTCAGAATGGGAAAGAAAGGTGATTTAAGCAATTTTGAGCGTGGCATGGTTGTTGGTGCCAGACGGGCCGGTCTGAGTATTTCACAATCTGCTCAGTTACTGGGATTTTCACGCACAACCATTTCTAGGGTTTACAAAGAATGGTGTGAAAAGGGAAAAACATCCAGTACGCGGCAGTCCTGTGGGCGAAAATGCCTTGTTGATGCTAGAGGTCAGAGCAGAATGGGCCGACTGATTCAAGCTGATAGAAGAGCAACTTTGCCTGAAATAACCACTCATTACAACCGAGGTATGCAGCAAAACATTTGTGAAGCCACAACACGCACAACCTTGAGGCGGATGGGCTACAACAGCAGAAGACTCCACCGGGTACCACTCATCTCCACTACAAATAGGAAAAAGAGCAAGAGCTCACCAAAATTGGACAGTTGAAGACTGGAAAAATGTTGCCTGGTCTGATGAGTCTTGATTTCTGTTGAGACATTCAGATGGTGGAGTCAGAATTTGGATCCATCATGCCTTGTTACCACTGTGCAGGCTGGTGGTGGTGGTGTAATGGTGTGGGGGATGTTTTCTTGGCACACTTTAGGCCCCTTAGTGCCAACTGGGCATCGTTTAAATGCCACGGCCTACCTGAGCATTGTTTCTGACCATGTTCATCCCTTTATGGTCACCATGTACCCATCCTCTGATGGCTACTTCCAGCAGGATAATGCACCATGTCACAAAGCAAGAATCATTTCAAATTGGTTTCTTGAACATGACAATGAGTTCACTGTACTAAAATGGCCCCCACAGTCACCAGATCTCAACCCAACAGAGCATCTTTGGGATGTGGTGGAACGGGAGCTTCGTGCCCTGGATGTGCATCCCACAAATCTCCATCAACTGCAAGATGCTATCCTATCAATATGGGCCAACATTTCTAAAGAATGCTTTCAGCACCTTGTTGAATCAATGCCACGTAGAATTAAGGCAGTTCTGAAGGCGAAAGGGGGTCAAACACAGTATTAGTATGGTGTTCCTAATAATCCTTTAGATGAGTGTAAGTCTGAGGGTCCTGCTCAATCAAGATCTGTACTGGGTTGATGGTTGAGGTTCACAACACAGATGGGCTGATTTTTACAATTTGGCAAATCTGTGACTCTTGAGCGAGCAATCAAATATTGCAAACCAGTTAGAAAATGACATCAAATGGAGCAGCATCAGCTCAACAAGGAGGAAAATATTACACTGAAAATGTGCTGTTGCTGTAAATTGCCACTTTTCATCCTTTCAAACATCAAGTGCTTTTGAAAATGCATTTTATCAAACAGTGTATTGAATAAAATTCAGACATAATGAAAGAGACCCTGGCTGTATAAAACCATATTTACAAGATGTAATAATCCTAACACTGAAAAATACACTTTGTTTTATTTTACAGTCAGTTCAGGTCCGGCCTGTCATGTCCTAATTCCATTCCCCTTTTCCCCCCCTTTTATCTCCTTGTTAATCTGTATTATAATGTAAAGATGTGTGAAACTAGATATTTTCAGAATCAACCATTTGGTTGGTTGCCTGAACAACTAGTCAACTAAATGGTCTTAAAGGAATATTCTGGGTTCAATAAACATTAACCTGAATCGACAGCATTTGTGGCATAATTTTGATTACCACAAAATTTTATTTTGACTTGCACCTCCTTTTCTTTAAAAAAAAAAAAAAGAAATCTAGGTTCCAGTGAGGCACTTACAATGGAAATGAATAGGGCCAATCTATAAACATTAAAATATTCACTATTTCTAAAGTATAGCCATAAGACATAAACAATATGTGTGTTGCCATGATTTTAGTGTGATAAAACCACTTACTAACCTTTTCTGTCAAATTATAGCCAATTTAACAACTTAATTGTCATGACAATCAGTGGTGTAGTTGGGGCCATATGCACGTATACGCTGTATGCTTACTTTTTTCCCAGCACTGTTTGTGTATAACGACTTCTAAGGATCAATATTTGCATATATCCTCGGTATAACCACTTGTTTTGCTGCTTCAGAAATCCATAATCTCTAGATTTCCTTTAACTGTATTGAATGCTGTTTTGTGAAACTGGAGATTCTTTGTTGTAATTGGTGCATTATCATTGAATTCTACCATTCCCCGCCCCTGACAACCGACACCACCGTCATCAACTGAGGGAATTTATGACATTGAGTAGAGAGAGAGAGAGTCACCCTTATGCTGAAGCAGGTAAAATGAATTAACATAATATGGCAAACGTCCTGTAAAATAAGGAATCGTACTGTAATTAAGGGAAAAATTGAATTCTGTATGAATTCCATATGCAATGCCATTTATCTCGTAATTTAGCATCACACACCATCTCACAAATCGAGAGAAATTGACCTGAAACAGACACCTTTCGCGTGAGTTGTGTGTGATATCGGATGCTAAACATTTGACAGAAACGTTTTCTCAAGATCATTTTGTCAAAATCATATAGCATTCAAGTGCATGTTAATTGTTTCCCACCATTGGGATTTTAAAACACCAGTAAACGCACCTATTCATGACATGCCATTACATTTGATCGCATATGTCAGAGCTCGTTCTGGAAGAGAGAAAGAGGTAAGAAAAACTGCATTATGGCATTAATTCAAAATAAAAGTACAGTAGTACAGGTTTAGTTAAAACACTTAACATGTGTAATGTTAAGTTACAATAACATTAATAATAATAATAATATTTACACACTACACTAATCCAATGAGAAATACACTATTTTCATGTTAAGTCTTTTCTACCCCTTTCTCTCTTCTTCCTGGTCACTGTATTTAACTGTTTTCATTTTAAGTTTAGAAGAGGATGTTCACACTGAATGCTTTTTTGAGTCCATCCGAGCTGTTTTTCAATGTAAAGCAGCGTCTCGTGCAGGAAAGCCTGTTAGTATGGGTCATTCCTACAATCCTGTGTCATTTAAGTCCCCTTTACAAGTGTGTGTGGTATTTATATTGTTTAATTTAACCCGATTACAATATGTAAAGGCTTTTTAAAAAAATAAAGACTTTTTATAATGTTACACACTTTTTTGAAATCATTTTCTATTGCACTGTGTCACTTCCTCATGGCCCAAAAACTGCTCGTCAAACATCTTTGACAAAAATAAATGCTAAATCATTGGATTTCTATTATTCCCCACATACAGTTAAGAGTTTAGTGTTACATTCTCTCACTAACAAGTATTAATTTGTGGTAAATGTGTAATTTTAACACTGATAGTGGAGTTTTTTTGTGTGTCCCTTGATTTATTGCACACGAGTGCAATACTGTTACTTTGATTTTAGTTTTTTTTTTAAGAAAAGGACGGACGAGTTGAGTTTTCCCTGTGACTTTACGTTTTGTGCAACTCTTTTTTTGATACTATTTAGTACAGTCCAATCCAGGTGCCAGGTGACACGTTACGCACAGTCATTGTCCATACATCTGGAAAAATTGGGCTGCATGCAGACAGTCTGCGGAAGCTTTAATGATGACGAAACACAACACGTTCTCACTCCCAAGGCATCAAAGACTGATGCTTGTGCAAGAGCCCTGCGTGTCAATCTACAGATGCCAAAAGCTCCCAATGGCATCAGTTTCCGACACAACCAGCAAGTACCTTATTTTAAATGAGAAACCTTTGATGTCATCTGATTGATACGATGGGTATTACAATTTTACATTGTTTAATTATGCGCTGGGGTAAAATCTTGGCATCATGACATATGTTTGGGGTATGATTTTAATTTCAATTTAAATCAGTAACATTTATTCAGTGGTTATTATTTAATCTGTTTTTTTATCTGTCTGTTTAATCTGTCTGTACACATCCTGCACTGCTGAAGTGACCCGTTTCATTCCGGGTGTTTTCCGAGTCTTAAAATCATTTTATCTGAAGAACAAACCTAAATGAAAGTGTTTAGTCACCGATCACAGTTACCCTCTATCCACTCTAACACATCCTGCACAAGTTTCATTATAACACATTCAAAATGTTGCCGCCTCAAGAGTAATGACACAGGTTTGACGTCAGAGCCTCAGCGATTATGCCATTGGCTCTCGCGTGTCCTGTGACCGAGTACATTGACCTCAAGTAATGAAACATGCCACGTGCCAGTAGAATCAAGATGACACAGGATCAGGAGGCCTCCACGAAGGGGGTATATTTTTACCGTTTAAAACTTATATAATATTATTATAGTGCATCTTTATAAATAAATTATCGTGACTGTACTTTATCTGCTTGTTACGTCTTTTCTATTGTTGAGAACTGGTTAGGTTAAGGAATAAATATGAGGTTGGGGCTTAAAAATATCTATAAATAGTATAATGTATATCAAATTAAGAATATCTACGTGTCTCTTTCATGTTTTATATAGTTGATTATTGGTTAGGTTTAGAAATGGGGTTGGGTTAGGGAATCTAAAATATTATAAATTATTGTATAATGCAATATCACACTAATATTTTTACAATTATAATAAAACATTCAGGTTAAACACATAAAATAATATTTAAAGATTGATAACTGACAACAAATTTGTCTCATTAGAAACAATGGGGTTTCTCACCAAGTGAATATGAGGACACCAGGGGACCTTTGGCGTCATCATGCAGATGCGGACAGCTTCTGCACACGTGTCAAAATTGGACGGTTAGGGAATGAGAACGGGTTGCGAAACAGCACACTAAAACCGAAGTTTACTTGACAAATCGACAAAGGATTTCTGCGTTAAATTTAAACAAAACACATTTCACATTTCAGTAAGCTATATATATATATATATATATATATATATATATATATATATATATTGGTTAAAAAAACTATTTTAGCAAATAAAATAAAAAGTCCTACAGTTATTGTCGCATTTGTGCAGTCAAAGGACTGTCATTAAACAGAAAACTGAACCTGCCTATGCCTTGGATGGTTTCCACAACTGGAAACATGCATTATTATCATTCAGGGAGCACACTTGAGTCTTGTTTTTTTTCCCCCATAAAGTTTGGTTTTATGTTTTGTTTTTCATCTAAATGTGAGATTACAAAATGTACGTATGGTTCAGGGTCAGGATTAATTGTATTCATTTATTTAACATGCTATTTTTACATATTCAATCACACTATATTAACATGTTAAATCAACAGTTTTATTCAAAACTAGTATTTGTTCAATATCAAATTGATAATTATAAAAATGCAAACAGCCCTTTTGCCTTGAAGAATTGCACATGTGAGGCACTGATAAACTTAGCTGAAAATATGAAGTATTTTATTAGAAGGACTGGAAAAGGCATTGTAAACAAGGGAGAGGTTTTAAAAACAGTGTGGTCCATAAGTCTGACATCACATTGAGTATCTTCACATGCATTCATTTTCATCAATCCAAATAAATTAAATCTGATTGAAGTGCTGTTTATACAGTATTTACCCTAAACATTGCCGTCTAAAACAAATCTTCGTTTACATGTGCATTACATGTTTTCTGAACAAAACGTATGTGCATGCGAAGAGCATCAGTCGTCGCTTTCTGAATAAGCGGAGAAAGGCACCAGGGAGCATGGCAGGAAGAAGCAACATCCCTACAGTCTGTGTGGCTTAACCCTGTTAGTCTCATGCCCTTTCCTCCTTCAATAACCAGACATCTCTTGAAGAGAGTATAGGTAAAGATTGGGGGAAGACTGTTGTCCTTAAAGAATTTACAGATGTGAAATGGAAACAAAATGTTAGAATGACACTGCATTCTTTTTTGCTTTATGTGATGTCATGAAAGAATATATATTCCCCCAGAATATAGAGTGCAAGCCCCCATACCCTTAATAATGCATGTTGCCGTCACTTTGTATAATTATTATTACCTGAGGCAAGTATCATGTAATTTTGAAATCGTGAAATTCATACCACTGTGCATGTGCGCATGTGTGAAAATGTAGTTGGATGTAAAGGTTTACATGGTTAATATTCTTAATAACAGATTATTTACATTTTAGAGAAACCTATTCAATCTGATCTAAATTTAATTCTGATCAAGCTCTGATGGATCGATTAAGGTGTTTACATGATGACTTTTCATTCCGATAAAGCTATCAGTTTAAACGGAATATTAGTTTGCATGTTGTGGCAGGGCGGAGGGCGGGGCCGGGTCGTGATCCTACACACCCGGTCCCGTATTTGGCTAATTATGCCTCCGTGAGGTTTAAAGGCTGACTGCAGAGAACCGGCTTGATGATATAAATCATATTTTAATGAGAAACTTAAAAGACAACATAAACACACATGACGGACATGTCCGCTAACGATCTCTCTCTCCCGCACGGCCCTCTGCAGTCAGCCTTTATCCCTCACGGAGGCATAATTAGCCTAATACGGGACCGGGTGTGTAGGATCACGACCCGGCCCCGCCCTCCGCCCTGCCACACATGTAAACATAGCCATTGAAAATTTGGGATTTAAACCCTCATTTCAAACAAACAAACAGACAGTATATGAAATTTGAAATATTTAAAACAAAGAAATGTTATGAGGTCAAATAAATATTTAATTTATCATCTATTTCAACGTCACTAATCACAAGCAAATTTGTGACATTGACCATATAAACCCCTTTGTACAAAAGGTCAGATTTCCTTGCTTCCATTGAAGCTCACACGATGCTCTTTGGAACATTCTCAAATCATGCTGGGATGAATTATCCTGTCCATGCCATCTGAAGTTCATGTTGTGATTAAAGCAAATGGTGGGCTTTTTCAATTCGACATTTAACTCAAATTATTATGCAGCTAATATGATTTTTAATTTAAAAAAAATGCAAAACAGAAGTATTGTCACTGTTGGACCCTATATTAGTTGCTTAGAATTGATTGGCTGGATGTTACGTAGAGCTGAAAAGTGAAAAAAGAGATTTCTTTGCGAGTTAAAACTGTAAAACATTAACTGAACCCTTTGAACTCAAAGGTCCACTGTGGTCTGCTGCATCCATGCCAACTAGACTGGATTGGAAGTTTCTGAAATTAAAATAGGCCCAGGAGTTTGAACAAATATTTTTAATTTTTGTATTAAATCAGGACCACTGAGAGCAGCACAAGAAATATCCTAGACTCCACACTTACTCAGCAGTGCAGTAAGGACCTTATTTCCCATTTATCTATTCACTCTTCCCCAGTCAAATGTGTTGTCAACATAGTAAATTAATGAAAAATTTGATCTAATATCACACTGTAGCTGCAGCAATCTGTACAATCACCAATCCACAAAAGGAATATTGAGGAGAGTCATTGCCAGCTAAATGACCAATGCCATAAAATCAATATTATATACCACCCTACTAATTACAAAGCCTTGTACTGATGTGCCATGAATGTGTCCACATCTGTTTTGGTTGTACATCTTATTCTCACTTCCTTGCACTCAATTGTACTATATTCTCTTTTTTCATACAAATACAATGTTATTTTTCTACAAATGTTTAGTGCAAGGCTTTGCTCTATACCGTGCACTATGTCTTATGCAATTTTTGTGAGAGAGCTAAATCTAATTGCAATTTACTAGGAGTGTTTGCGCTATATGGGTATTGATACCAAATTTGACACAATTCAGATTCACAAGCTCATGGTTTGATTCGATTCCATTATCGATTCGATTCATATGTGTACATTTCTGTTACAAAGTCAATTTAACTTAAATATAATAGGAATTCTCTCTCAGTTAATGCCCTTAATTAAAGGAACCTTCTAATCAAACCTTCGAACCCTTATATTGAAAAATATTAATTTTACAAATAAAATTGTATCCTTCTGTGGAGCGGAGGGGGGCGGGGCCGGGTCGGAATATCGCACGCCCGGTCCCCAATCGGCCTGATAAAGGCGCGAGGGATAAAGGCGGCCGGTGACGATTGTTCGAGAGAGAGAGAATTACGGGCATGTCCGCATGTGTGTTTGTTTATGTTGTGCTTTAAGTTTCTTATTAAATTATTATTTATGTTGACAAGCGGTTCTCGCCTCCTCCTTGCCCATCCTTTAACTGTTTTACATTGGTGCTGAAACCGGGAAGGAGGAGGATGCCCGTCGCAGAGTCCTCGACACTGCCGTCCACCCAGGGGCGCCGCTGCCATCTACCGGGTGACGGAGTAGCCCGACCGCCCGGATGCGGGAGTGCGGCCGTCGTCCGCGGGGCAAGTGGGGACTGGATACCCCGACCGCCTGGGCGAGGAGCCGCTGCGGGGCGGAGGAGTGCCCTGCCGTCCCCAGAGACGCGGAGGGTCGAGGAAGACCGCCCGTCCGCGAGGAGGAGGAAGAAACTCTCCGACCGCCCGGAGCGGTAGCGCCGCTGCCAGGGGTGGAGGAGTGTCCCCATTTGCCGCCAGAAAAGCGGAGGTGCGTTCTACAAGCAGGGGGTCGACGGTTTCACTCCGGTTCGCCCGGGGGTGGAGCGGCTGTCGTCCGCCTGAGTGTGGAGGAGTGTTCGAGGACCACGCGACGGTACATCAGAGAACCGGTGAGTGAGCTTTTTCTCTCTCTCCTCTCTCTCTCCCTTTCGCACCGTGTTGGCCTTTTCCCTCGCCTATTTTGTTGTTGTTTGTCCCCTTCTGTCTCCTCCCAGGGCGAGGAAGGCGGGGATGACCACGCGAGATACATCCCGCCCCAGGGATAGGGGGGCTGTAAGTCATGCCGGTGGCACCCCGGCCTGAGATAACGCTGGGAGGAATGT
The DNA here is from genome assembly GCF_025860055.1 of Xyrauchen texanus. Taxonomy (NCBI): domain Eukaryota; kingdom Metazoa; phylum Chordata; class Actinopteri; order Cypriniformes; family Catostomidae; genus Xyrauchen; species Xyrauchen texanus. Next base: position 23,827,846 of record NC_068282.1, on the reverse strand, counting down.
GGAGCGGAGGGGGGGCGGGGCCGGAATATCGCGCGAGGGATAAAGGCGGCCGGTGACGATTGTTCGAGAGAGAGAGATTTACGGGCATGTCCGCATGTGTGTTTGTTTATGTTGTGCTTTAAGTTTCTTATTAAATTATTATTTATATTGACAAGCCGGTTCTCGCCTCCTCCTTGCCCATCCTTTAACTGTTTTACACCTTCATTTTTCATTAAATCGGTCACATTTTAACTATTAAAAAAATGTCTAATTCAGTCTATTCCATCAATTGCATATATTATGTAGCATATATATTGTTTACTTGCATAATATGTACAATATTATGTAGAACCCATAATCATTTCTTTAGCACATCTTTAGCACATCCAAATGTGACCAACAACTGACTGTAAAAAACAGAAAGGGTATTAAAAGAGACATTATTCAGTGACATATGGATCTGTGGATCTTGTCTTTGGACAACAACTGTTACTATCAACACACTGTAAAAGGACCTCTGTGCCAAAAACTTCTTCCCCACTATACTACTCAAACACTGGTGAGTGAAATATGAACATTTACTAGCCAGTGGCTAATCATAAACATTTTATTAACATAGCGTGAGATTTGGATGCACAAGTAAGTGATTTACTTGCATTAGGCTACAAATGGTTGCCACATCAAGTGAAAGATTGAACTTGGGCTTTAAGAATCGATATCGAGATTGCTCAAACGAAGATCACAATGCATTAGAAAATCTATATTTTTACCCATACCTAGTATTGAGCATGAAAAATAATATTGCATGTATTAAGGAGTGTGTTCTCATTATAAAATCACATGAATGGGAAATATTATTCGGGAAATCCTCTGGGCAATAGCACAGTTCACAGTTCTGCTGTCATTTCACCATTCTTCTGTGAAAAGCTCTGACATCCCGAAAATAATTACTGTGACTATAACTCTGCTTTTGCTAGATGTTTTCACAAATTACAGACTGTGGACTGCATGTATAATAACACTTCAAGTAAATGTACACACTCTTAGACAGAGTGTTTCAGTGGTTTAACAATTAGTTACAGCTCATTTGCATGAAAGCAGAACTACAGACAAGACTCAAAGGAAACTGTTTCTATGAGACGATTTTCAAATATTGATTTGCACTATTATTTTCCACATAAAACACTGTAAACATTGTGCAGAACAATATTTAGACCTGCATAGAACATGCAAATATGCTGATTTACATAAATAAAAGAAAAAAATATATACCCTGTCGATCAGTACAAAAACAATTACAAACATCACCTGGTTTACCCTAATTTATATCCTGAAAAAAGCTCTTTATATCCCATTATTAAGGCTGCAGTGTGTAATTTCTACACCACTGGTTGAATAGAAGAAATAATGAATCTGCCATTCTGTGGACAAACATGTAGTTCCAGCAAAAAAAGACCCAATTGGTTGAGTCAGTGTTGCTATGTTGGGCTGGTCAAACAAAAAAGTTTTTAAAAAGCACCACAGAGTCACAGTTTTTACACTCTTCAGGGAATTAAACCTATGAATGCTTTACATATAGTTGTCTTGACATGTTAAGGAGGGAAAGTAAAAAGTATTTAAAATAAAAAAATAAGAACTTTTTTTCTTACTAAACTGTTCTTTTTCTCTTCCTCTCAGAATTATTGAGCCATAATACACAAACACCATTTTTCAAATTCACTTATATTAGGTTATTTAGTGATTTTCAGCTGAAAAATGCTCACTGGCATTATCCTGCATCATGTTATTATCATTTAAAACATGTATTAGCAAAACCACTCATTACATAAATACAATATACAGTAGAATCTCAGGCCACATCCGCACTAATGTTTTTCTTGAAAACACAATGATTTTGCTAGGTTTACCAACTCATCCACACTGAAACAGCGTTTTCCTCCACCGAAAACAAAAAAGTTCTCAATAACCACATACTTTAGAAAACGATGACATTAGGAAACAAAACGGATTAGTGTGGATGTGGCAACAATAATATCTCCATAATTTATGCATCCCTTGGATTTGACAGTTTGTGGAGACATTTACCTCAAACAAAATCAAAACAACAAAAATCTCCATTTGGGGGCACAAACAAACTTCTAAATGGCAATGTCCATGCATGTTATTTATTTATGACAATATAAACAAATAACAAGAAAAGCACATGAAGTTTGAAAAATTTTGTATTGACTTTGGGAATTTTTCCAAATAAAGTTGATCTATTGCTCCACTCATTTCCACGCTGCTTTGATTGTTTTTTTAGCATTGAGAACATTCTCTCAGCAATGCTTAGTGAGAGTTATGCAAACCTATTTGCACATCATAATCAAAGAGATAATGATCGCAGTAGGATAATGGGTCTTTAGTGTTTAATCAGTAAATAATCACATTACATTAAAGCTAATAATGTATGTGTAATTTGTGTGACATTAGCATAACAAAAAAGAAATTGCAAAAAAAACAATGATTGGTTTCTCGGACACTCTCTCCTTCTATTGTTAGTCGCCAAAAAGGCAGTCTCTCCCCAAACACATACAGTACCATTGGTTGAGCCAATGGTCCTATGTTGGACTAGTTCGGATGCTCAAAAAAACAAAACACATAATGTTTACATTTTTCATAGAGGTCAGCCAATATATAGCTTACTTATAGTTGACTGCATTTTAAGATGGGATAGGGGTAAGTATTTTACAACATATTTGAGTTTTTATTTGCCTCAATTTTCAATCAGATCAGACACATCAGAGAGAACAAGCTGACAGCATATTTACATTAATTCATTTGAGAAAGGTTAATAGAGTCTCCTCTGCTCAATTTTAACACTATTACAAATCAGGACAGGTGGTACATAAAGAGAGCAGAGCTCCTCTTGGGAGATTAAAGGAAATCTTCTCCAAACAAGCCTTAATGTTCCTCCATAAACAGCTTGCAAAGCTCATAATAATGGGTAGAAGACATAGAGATGAGTGCTGAGAACATGTGGCAATGACCATGAATCAGAGTACCCTGAAAACTATAAGACTGTGAGTAGAGTGTTATTTCACGTATTTCCAAGTACAATTATTTCTCTGGCATGATTGTTTTTCATTCAATTTTGTCAAGCAGTTATCTTAAATGTATTTTCTGTGCACAAGTGCGCCATGTTCAGTAGTGTAGCATTTAGAATGGGTCTACCTGATCTTATAAAAACGTTACTATATCTACATTCTTTTCAAATACATAAGGAAAAGAGACGGTTATGGTTAGGGAAATGGTTAGGTTCGGGGCTCTTTTCGGCAGTTTGGAGCTCCTTCCTCCTTTTGGAGCTCTGCCTGCACCTATGTCCTTCTCCAGTTTTCTCAAGTAGGTATAGCAGGCCGGATATCTCCAAATGAGGAGTGGAATCTCCAAAAGAGTGCAGAGTTACTACAGAAGTGGGCTCAAAAGAGGGTTGCCCCAACTCAAAAAGGAGGTGTCAGTTCCACATACGGTTAAGGTTAGGGAAAGGGATAGTTTTGCTGGTGGTTTGGTGCTCCCACCCCTTTTTGGAGCTCTTGCTGCAGCTATATTCTTCTTAGTTTTCTGGTGAAATGAACACTAGAGGCATTAAAACAACTACTTTTATTTCCTTTCACACAAATCACGAGTAAAAGGGCACATTATTAGTTCATAAACACAATGTCCCTCACACAATGCTAACATCAAAACTCAAAAGAGCATAACTTGGGAGGCAATACATTGTAACACTTGTTTTGTTGATTTAAAACTACATAGAGCTTTAACCTTAAAAATCTGTTAAGGAGAAAACTTAATTTGCTTTTAGCGACACTCACTGAACATTATATAGTGAAACTGCTGCAAAACTGTATGTGTAAGGAGTCACGTAACAACATTTTTAAAAAGTGTCACATTTTTTCATGAGAACAGGCCCATCTAATGAAAGTGAAGATAACAAGCTGTTAACAATGACATTACATTCCTCTAAGCAATTTCATCTGTGAACAGTTTTCATCCAAATCCTCAAACCTATCGATTAGAAATGCTCTTTGGTGCTACTGGGGAATGCTTTTACAATACACAATCAAGATCACACAGTGTGAGTGGTGCCAGCATCAAATCGAACAATAAGAAAAGGTGGTATCTAGATCTTCTTTTTAATAGGTAAAAATACCATCAGAAAAAGTAGACGTTCTTGATTAAGTGGCGAGGATTAAAAAAAGAAAGAACAATTTAGTGGTAGATGTCATTCATCTTTCTCACTCAATAGTCAGCAAACTCAATACCTGAACTATCAATTCGAGATGAACATATCAATTACAGAATGCCAGCATCAACTATGAAACAGCCCTCCACAGCTTGTTAAACACACACAAAGTTTCTATGGCTCAAGAGAGAGAGAAAAAGGTTTGTTAAAATAGTCTTTGAGCTTGTCATACAGCTTATGAAATCTTTAAAGTGTCATTATTCAAACTGTTTAAAAAATTAATGAGGAGACTTCTTGCACCCAGTGGTTGCAGGTGACAGAAGAACTGTGTCTTTTTAAGTTTTCCCCACAGGACAGAAACAAGTGCCTAGACGTCAGAAGAACACAGCAATCGTTGCATATAAAGGTGCCATGGAAATGTCCTGTTTGTTGAATGTAATGTTGCATGCAATGGATTCCCAGCTGACACTATCTTGCCACCAGATACCAGTCACACAGGCATCCTATACTCTCAAATGGGACATACGTGAATACAAACACCTCCTCCCTTCTGTCATTTCTCCAAACACTAGTTCTGGGTACATCAGTTCATACTGCTATCTGGGGAACTGATACAAAGTATTTAGTAAGTAGCATCAGATCATCATTACTGTAAAAATATATATCTGTAATACTAAATGGTTGCATAAGGGATCTATATGTGTTCAAGTGATTGGACAAGATAAGCAAAATCAAAGTTAATTGATTGGAATGTGTGAATCAAGCATGAAAATAGCCAAATCAAGCACACAGCCAAGCAATCTCCTTATAGATTAACAATTTAGTAGGATGGGGCATACCTTTTCTGCAACACCATGACAATGTCCCTGTGTAAACAAGGTTTATTAGTAAATGGTTTACAGAATCTAGTGTGGAAGAACTCAACTGGCCTGCACAAAGCCCAGACCTTAACTACACTAAAAATCCTTGGGAAGAATGAGAATGACGATGAGGTTCACAAGCTCTCTTTCTGGACCCACTTTATATTAGGTGACCTTAACTACTATGTAATTAATAATTTGATACAATGTACATATTATGTACATGTATGTTGTGCATTGTATTTACATTTAAAGTACTTGTATTTAATTACATTTGTAGTTACACTGTTACTTTACACCTAACCCAACCCTTACCCCAAAACCTAACTCTAACCCCTAATCCTAACCCTACCCTCGCCCCTAAACCTACCCGTACCTCAACCTCAGTAGCAGCAAATGTGGGCATTTTGCAGAACAGCATGTAGTTACACAGTAAATACAAAGTCTTGTATGTATTTAATGTTAGTATGTTGTAGTTAAGGCCACCTAATATAAAGTGTGACCCTCTTTCCACTTTAAATTGGTGTGCGTATAAAATTATTCCTACAGTAAGAGATGCAGGTGTACCTTTTCTCCACGTTCTTCTGACTATTGTGACTATTCAGGTTATAATCTTTCAAAGAGCAGTTGTATACTGCTCTAGGAAGCCATTTACTTCTATATGACTATTGTGCATACTAACGTCCTACTTTTGGATTATAACAGAGTAAAGACTGATAGTTAACATAATATATAATTAGGTTAATTAATGAGACTTTTGGAGTACTCATAAATGTTTAATTTTGTGAACTTCTGGACTGAGACCAGGGCCTCATTTCCCAAAAGCATCGTAAGCTTAAGTAGATTTTAGAATCCAACTTATGATTCAACTTAGTTTTGTGGCCCGTTTCCCAAAAGCATTGTAGTTTAAGTAGTACTTGAAAATGCTTGTAGATTTATGAGTGCTCTGGAGTATTCGTTCAGTACTAAGAGCATTGAAAGGACATAGACTGAAAATTGTGATATTACACTTCATTACAATATAAATACCAATAGCTGCACTTTATTCTGAGATTTTTATATCAGGATATGCTGTATGTTTTATTTATTGTAATCTAAACAGACAAGTCTAATAATAATAATAATAATGAAATGCATAAAATAGATAGTCTAAATGGATGAATAGATATAGTTATATAGAATAGAAGTTATTTCTGTGGACTAGTTGGACAAGTTGGTAACAACAAATTAGTGGCATGATTGGTAGAGACAACTGTATAAATTAATATTAGAGAGAGAAGAACAAACTCATTAACTTGCTGCCATCATGAAAATCGTCCATATATATTGGCTCATCATCCTACATTTACATTTATTCATTTGGCAGATGCTTTTATCCTTGTCTCCTCTTCCTCTCTGACACCAAAGGCTCTCTCGACAGCACTAAGTTGTGTAACACCACACATGCAGGATTGCTCTAACCGTTTTCCCTTTTGGGAGTAAAAAGCAGACCTCCACTTTATTGGTGAATGTGCTTAAGTGCAGCTTCCATATGTCTCCTTATTTTGTGCTCCGCGATAACACGATAAATAAATTATTGTAATTAGCAGGATCATACACAGGGCTTCCGCTGTCTTTACTATTACTGTAAGCTTTTATATCAAGAGGAATTTGAGAAAAAAAATATTATAAAGACACACCTGATTATGGAAGCAGATTGTGTAAAAGAAAAAGATAATTCTGCACAAAATTATTGTAAAAACAATATGTAAATACGCAGTTAATTAGGTTGAATATTTATGAAAATATTTTAAAACAAATTTTAGCGAGGTAAATTACAAATGATTGTAAAGTTATAAAATATACTAATGTTACAATGACAAACAGCACTATACAGTCACATCTCAGCTCTGTCACACGGACAGCGACTATCTTAAGTAGCTCTTAAAGCGTGACCTCGCACATTCATGTAATGTGCAGTTTTGGGAAACGCACTCTTAACTGCTAAGATCAATCATTATTGGGAAATGCAGCCCAGAGCAGTTGACCGAACTGGGGGTTAGGGGAATATTTGGCTCTTTACTTAATTAGTTTCATGGTAATGTAACCCTGCATGAGGAAGAAGGTAAACAAAACTAAGAGCTGTATATTAAGACTAAATGGCTGCACTATATGGTCAAAAAATCATTGCCATTTGACACATATTGTGAAATATTGTGAGACCTTCACTTTAAAGCATGAAGAGCATTTAGACTTTATCACATTTAATTTCAGCTTTTCTGTTAAAAAAACAAATCATTAAATCAATTTTGTTTCTATTACCAGCTGTAACGTTTGAATAACGAGGCTGACGAGGAGATGCGGATCCAAACGCAGTTTGAGTTTATTTAATCAGAAAACACAAAATGAACAAAAGAACAACCCACGATGGGGAAAAGAAACATAAACTAGTTAAGGTAACCACGGTAGAGACAAACAGGGAACAAGGGAGCGAAGCACACATCAGGCTAACATCAAACAACGATCGACCAAGACTGAACAAAGACACGGGGTATAAATACACAAACATGGGAAAAGGGGCCAATGAAAGAACAGAACTCAAACAAGATAACAAGGTGATTAACAGAAACCAAAGGCAAATTAACAAGGGCAGGTGTAAACAATGAACAGTGAACACGAACGCTAACAGAGGACTGTGGAGTTAAATAAGGGACTAAAGTGAAAACTAAGAAATACCAAAAGTGACAAAATTACAAACAAAGGGCAACAGAGGGACAAGACAGGGTAACCGTTACACCAGCGCAGCCGTAGCTGATCCGTGCTATCAATGGGTCTCATTTTTGACTGGAAAATGGAATAAACACGAAATGAATGAAATTATACACAGTCTTATTATACAGTATATAGTCTTATTCAAAGTCAAAACACATTCAGCTAATCCAGTGTTTACAGTGGTACATATTATAAAATATTTCATAATTTCCTAGCATATAGAAAAAAGAATTACATAAAAATAGTATTAATATTGGATATTAAGTCTTTTTAGGCATAACGTATCTACACATAGGCTTTTGTAGTCTCTTGTGGTTCAGACAGTGTTGTCAGCTTGAACTGGTCCATAATAGCTTGATGAATTAACTGTGTAACTTTTTAAATAGAAGGGGAAAAAAGTGTTATTGCTAAAGCAGACAGCAACTCTAAACAGATAAACAGCACCTATATATCATTGATTGACTATTTTCAAAGAATTGATGAGCTGCTTGAAATACATTTTACAGCATTTGTCAACCATTCACAACATTCAACCATGCACAATAAAATATTAGGATATTTTGGGCAGTGAAATATTTTGTTTATAATTTAATTATAGACTATAAAATAAATGTATTATTCGATGACAGAGTTTGTGTATGAAGCTAAACTTCATGTTACGAGATGAATTTAGTTGGTTATGACATTTTTATTTAAAATTTTATTTTATTTTTATTCTAAACCACCGGGTAGCTTATGCACGTCTTTTTTAAGCCTATATCTTTGACACTTTAGAAGGACAATTCTGTTAGATTTATGACTCAAAATTATTATTCCCCATGTTTTTGCAGTTAAAGAAGAGCTCAATGAAATGTTCTTTGGTTGATATTTAAAGATTTCAAACTGATTGAAGGCCGCTCAAGCTAATATCAATTCTAATAATTTTTTTAATTTTCTGCGGCAGCTGCTGCAAGATGCACACGGACGCATCAGGGATTTAGGTACACGAGCATCACGCAGAACTGTCCTGCATTGTGCAGTTTCTCTTAAATTAACTATCTGTGATGACATGGCCCTTATATTATTTGTGGGCTTTTCCAGTGTTTTTGGATGTTGCATTTGCAGTAAAATCGTGAGACGTACAGTAACTTCTCAGCGAGTGCTAATTACTATTGTGTTGACTAATTTGTACAGTATGTATTTTCCCAAATCAGTCAGCAGACATAAAAAAGATTCAGAAAGAAATATCAGTATAGACTATTATTTCTTTAGATAAATAGATGTAAATAAAACAAAATTAAATTGAATTGATGAATTGAAAATTAAGTAGAAATAAAAACTCAATTAAAATTTGAAAGATAATAACCTTGGTTGTAATGACTAACGCAGCTTTCACTGTCTTTAATCTATGTTTGAGTGGAGGAGAAAAAGTAACAAATAATTTAAATGTCAATAGAATGCAATAAGATTTGTGTTGAAGGATAGTTTTGTCTTCATACACCTAAAGCATGTGCTTTCATTCTGAAACCATTCTGAAAGTCTGTTCAGCAGGATACTAATCATAAAATGTATATATGAAATGCAACAGAGGTGTTTTTGTGACATTTATATTGACAAACTGTTTTTCATAGTTGTTAAGTTGAAAGTAAGCTTAAAATATAAATTTTGTGTTTATGGGTACAATTTCAATTCAGATTCATGAACAGATTCATTCAGACTCAGACTGTTATGGACTCTGTCTTAAGTCTGACTCTGCCCCTTTTGGACTTGGATTCAACTTGTACTCGATTTTTTAAAGACTCAGACTTGATTCTGACTCGACTAAGGTGGACTCAAACACAACACAACAAATTACAAACTACAGGCACACGCCCCTTTATTTAGAATAATCTGGATTCATTCATATTAAAAGAAGGTCAAGAACAAATTAATGTGTATACGCACGTGTTGTGAATCAGGCGTACATTTTTCATGAGAACTGTGCATATACAGTAAATACGCAAAATTCACAGAATCATTAGTGAATTAGGCCCATAGTCTTCTTTCTTTTTTTTTTGCTTGACATTGTATGTACAAACCTCAACTTAACTGTAGCTATATTATCTGTTTCTAGTGTACATCCTTTTTATATGTTTCTTTAAAATGAAGAAGTTATGACGCAACCATATCAACTCTTTGAAAGCTTGAATTACTTAAGCATGAATGCAGTATGTTCTGTTGACTCAATGTACTGAAATCAGTGGAAATGAATCAGGTCAATCTTTGACTTTAAGGTACAGCACAACATTCATCAGTTTTGTATTGCAAACACTGACATAAAAGTGATGAATGAATTCTACACAATTCTCATTTAAACATCTCCAAATTCCATTGAATTGAGTTACTGGCAGAAATTTCTAGTGAGCAAATGGTAAGCACAATGGCAGGTCTTTTGGGAATGGATTTAACCCTCAGAGAACTAATCATGGATATATGGATGATACATTTTCTTCCTTGAAAGTATTTTTAAGGAAGGCATGGTTTATAAAAATTATGTTTGCAACACTGGAGTTTTAAAGATAACAAAATTTCACCAATGCTTTCTTGAGAAGTCTTGGGAGCTGAAATGTGTATATGTGTGTGTTTTGCTCCCGTTAGCAACATTCCCAGTTGGTTGTGACCATGGTGTGTGACTTGCTGGGCATGCTGAGAGATTAAAATTGTAAATATGTTCCTGCCCAAAATTGTTATTATATATTTCAGAGTAAATATTGTTCCCTATCCATTCAGTTCACTCTATATTGCCTTAAGCACTGTAGGGAAATCCTTCTAGACGATTGAAACCCTTATTCAATCACGGCAATCTTCTGATTGGCAATGGTGTCTGAGCCCTGCCCATTTAGGCGAGCAATTGGACTATGTAAGTGGGTGCTCAGTCACCATTTCTTCTGAATTCATCTTCATCTTGGAACCCTTCTGCTTCACCGTCAATATACACTTACAGCGAATGGAACTTCTCAGCAAGACACGAACAGGACGACTCGTCGCCCGTGCTCAGCGCTTGCACCAAGAGGCTTTCCGCTCCCCTGTGTGTTCCTGTGAAACGCTCTCCACATCGCCATCAAAGGTGCTCTCTGTCACTTCCTGGTGGCGGGATGATGAGGTGGTCGCAAGTGTATTGCGCTCTACACAATTTTATGTTAATCGAACTAAAAAGCGCTCAAATATATTTAGAAAGAGATAGGGTTACCTCAATCAATTTCTACCTTCTTGGACATTTGAATTATTCTGAAATGACGAGTAAGAATGTTAAGAAATCGACGGCAAAGCAAACTTGCCTCGACAGTCCTGGCCTGAAGCAAACTAGCATGGAAGTTTCCACTACTGCTTGTTCGACTAATACTAGCAACCGTGCAAATACTTTTCTGAAACTTTTTCTCAAAAATTGGACTGATGGTTGAAACTTTATGGACAGAGACCAAGGCCAGAATTGATACCCTGCAACAAGAAGTCACGGGGGAACTCTGCTTCATTCAGGCTAAACAAGTCTCGATGTCTGCTGTTATGACAGATATGGAAACATCGCTTAGCTCTCATCATAATTCCATAGTCTACAAGATCAGGTAGAGAAGCTAAGAAAACAGAAGCCGCTGACAGAATTTAAGGATAATTGGTATACCTGAGGATACAGAGAATGGCAAGCCTACTGAATTCATGTCCAGGTTTTTCACAGAGGAGTTAGGCAAGGATTTGCCAGCTCCTCAGTCAGTAGTACTCGATCGTGCCCACTGCACACTTGCTCCGAAACCCTGCACAGTTGGTAGGCCCAGAGCAATGATTGTCCGCTTACATGTATTCTCTGATAAAGCCAAGATTCTCCAAGCCTCCAAGAAGCACGGTGAGCTGACATATCATGGTGTGTGAATTCATGTTTTTTTCAGATATGAGCGCTGAGCTGAGCTGTAAAAGAGCTGCCTTTAACCCTTTGAAACTCAAGCTCAAGCAGGCTGGGATCTCCTACGCATACATCATCCGGCAGAACTGAGTTTCACTTTTGACAACACCAGACAGTCGTTTAAATCACCATCAGAGGCAGAGATGTTCTTTGAGCAACATATCAAGTCGAAAATGGATAAAAACATTGGTTAAATGATTCTCCAAGCCTCCGGGATGCAAGGAGTGATATACTAAAAGGCCTGCAAGACACGTATACCGTTATGAGCTTTAGTGGAACTACTTTCAGCCCCGTGGAATTTAAGATTAATCAGTCAGGGACGAGATGGTCTACATCACTTGGCAGAACTACGCTTCTTTTTGACAATTTGTTTTAAAAATCGCCAAGGGTCACATAAGGTTTTTGTGTGATTTGGACCGACATATCAATCAAACAATGGATATATGCTGGATAAGGTTAGGGTTTATTTTTATTTTTTATTAAGGATCTTTTATTTCTATGTGGGGTTAACCTATGCTTATTTCACTGTTGCTTGTAATTATCAATAAAACTGTAATTTGAGTTAATATTCTTTAGTGTATTCAGAACTTTCATCTCTACTGGAGTTTGACTAAAACAAAGGGTTTTCCCCATTTTGTTCCCCCTACCTTCATGATTATTAGCATTATCTATTTATTATATTATCTAAGTAATGCACCTATCTCTGCTTACTGACGATAAAAAATATATTTGTTACACATTGCTCTTCTGCGATGGACTGGCGACCTGTCCAGGGTGTCCCCCGCCTTTCGCCCACTGTTAGCTGGGATAGGCTCCAGCCCCCCGCGACCCTGTACACAGGATAAGCGGTTGACGATGGATGGATGGATGGATGGACACATTGCTCTTAATTGAGCACTTAGATGAAATTCAACGCGTTTGGAAACGCTGAGTGTTAGAGATATGTTGGGTGTTCTCTTGCTTCTCGTTTGGGGAGTTGTAGAGTGGGTGGGGAGGGATCAGGGTATATGTTTAATATCTAACTTTGTGTATGTATACTTCATTTTATTGTGTACAGTTACAGTACATTGTTGTACAGCTTATTGTTTTTTCCTAAAAGTTACTGGATAACCAGACGCGCAAATCGCTGACGGTAAACTTCGTAAGCTGGAACGTGAAAGCGGTCAATCAGGCTGTGAAACGCAACAAGATTCTTACCCATTTAAAATGGCTGGATGCTAATATTGCGTTTCTTCAAGAAACTCATCTGGTTTCCTCTGATTATCATAAATTACAGATATTCCATTCATACTATCAATCGAAATCCAGAGGGACTGCGATTCTTATCAATAATAATACACCGTTTATAATGAGTAAAGTGCAAGCTGAAAAAAAGGGAAGATTTGTTATTGTGAGTTTATATAATTTATATAATGTCATTATATAACATTCCCCTGACACTAGCCAATATGTATGCCCCTAACTGGGATGATGTATCATTTATGAAATCTTTTTTGTTCGATCTTTCTAATCTTACCACACACAAACTAATTTTAAGAGGGGACTTTAATTGTGTTTTACACCCAATTTTGGAACGGTCATCAAAAACAACTTATAATATAACTAAATCTGCTAGGGTTATTACCTTTTTGGAAACATATAAATTCTCAGACCCCTGGCGTTTTTTACATCCTAAGCTCAAACAGTTCTCATTCTGTTCCCCAGTACACCATTCATATTCACGATTATTATTAACGTCTGATAATTTTCTAATACACAATCAACTTTTAACTTCTATTGCAGACTGTAAATAGGAATCAATCATTATTTCGGACCACAGCCCTGTAGTATTGAAGCTAGATTTTCCTAAAACACCTATTCAGAGAACATGGCTCTTTAATAATACCACTCTTTCTAATCTATCCTTTGTGGACCTCATTAATAATAACATTTATGTATTTTTATCTCTCAATGATACTCCAGATATTAGTAGAAATATATTTTGGGACACTTTAAAAGCTTATTTGAGGGGGGAAATAATTTCATTTTTATCTTGGGAGAGTAAGAAAATAAACCAGCGCTTGAATGATCTCATTAATCAGAACTAGATTCAACTAGATTCAAAACACACAACTAAACAATCAACAGACATTTTAAAGGAGAGAACAAGTCTCCAAACAGAGATAGACCTATTAACAACTGAACAAACATATACTCCCTTATACTCACCTGAAATTACATATGACCCATCCAAACTTGACTCTATTTTCAATTCTATAGCAGCGCTCCAAATTCTTGTAGATGATAAACTTGAACTAGAGAATCCCCTGAACTTAGAAGAACTTAATTCAGCCCTTTCTAGTATGCAAAATTCTAAAGACCTGATGGTTTTATGGTAGAATTCTTCATAGTGTTTAAGGATAAATTGATGCCCCTTTTATTAACAGTTTTTAAGGAATCCTTCCTTTCAGAATGGCTCCCAAAGACATTTTACCAAGCAGCAATTTCAATTTTACTGAAGAAGGGGAAAGACCCTCTTAATTGTGAATCGCTTCATCCCATATACTTACTGAATGTGGATATTAGCAAAAGTTTTAGCCCAAAAGCTAGAGAATGTTTAACCTACTATTATAGCACCTGATCAGACCAGTTTAATAAAGAATCAATTCTATTTCGATAGAAATATCAACAGCAGTGTAGTATTATACATGCAGAAAAATTGAAACGACATGATTTGAATCTAGGAAAACCCCAACCTTTTTAATCCTGTAATTCCTCAACATCATAAATTAAGCAACCAAGCAACAACAGTCCTACTGAAGGCCTGTCTTTGGACAATAAATTGGTCAAGACACTGTAAACACTATAATTCAAAGCAAAAATAGTCATTGGTCAGCAAGGCCCCCTCAGCATGACCTTCTGAACTTCCACACAGAGTTAAATCAGACGTTTCAAAAAGGTTTCCAAAAGACCATCACATTTGCACGACTCTAATACTAACACATTTCATCTTAATCCAGGAACATTCTACACAAAGTCACAGTACTTTACCGATTTAACCCTCTAAAATGTACAGAATGCATTTAAATCCACGATTTATACAATACCTAGTCTTGCTAGGTAATTTTGACAATTGCTTTGAACTGTGGTGACTTGTATAACTGACAAATTAATGATTATAGCCTGATGTACCTCTTTAAAATGTGTGCAATATTTGATCCATGTTGTATAACCAAGGAATTAGTCATTATGATTTGTAACCAGGGATTTTCAGTTTATTGTTTAGTATGTTTAGTATGTAAACATTTGCTGGCATATGCAGAGAAAGCTGATGACAATGAATGTCATGCCTCTTGAACCATTTGCAAGATATAATGTTAATGATTAAACATACACTATTTTGAGCGGGAATTTTGTAAAAGAATCTGAAACAAAGCACCATAAAATCAACTGTTGAAAAAGACAGCCCAGTTGACCATGTGACTCTGAAAAGTCACTTCTGATTGGAGCAGGACACCTTTGTGAATGCGGCCAATTTCAGTTAAAATGTTTCCAAACAGGAAGAACACAAGTGTTTTTCCTGCTTCTCTCTTGTCTTCTCTTGTCTCTTCCCTTCTGCACTCTCTGCTCTGGCTCTTCCCTCGTGGTCTTCTCTGGATCTCTTCGGAATCAGATCCATGCCATGTGAGGTCAAAGGAATCTCGGGACTCGAAATCCCGAGGAAGCCTCTCACTCTCTAACGGGAGTCACGGATCCTCCAAGAGAAGGCCTCGCTTCAAAGCCAACTCTCCTCACCAACCTGTCTCCCTGTTTATATATGTGTTAGATTAGATTTATGTTTAGAAAAGAAATAAAGTTTGTCTGTATTCAAAGACGATTTGACTGTGGTATGTTTTGATAAATAATGTGTTTATAAAAGATTTAGCTTCAAAGCTGTGCCTGAATACGTGTGATATTATTTTCAATAAGCCATGAGAATAATATTACTCCAATAAGTGAATTAATCATAATTCACTTATTAAATCGAATTCCTTACAGTAGAAATTGTGAGCAGATACAATGAGACGTTGTATTACGAGTTTAATGGTGGAGAATTTTATTCTGACAAATAATCTAGTTATTTATCATTTATGTAATTTATAATGGTTGTCAAACGCGACTAATTCCATTATATATTTCATTACATAATAATGTAGAATAAGAACAGTTTAATTTAGATCATAGCTCACATATTTCACAACCCTAAATTCCCTTACATATATTGGTGTGAGAAGAATAGCACTTTAACGGTTCCCTTCTAAATATAGCATACCAAATACCCCTACAGCAGTTATCCAAGGAATTATGAGAGGGGGTTGAGAGCATAAGTTATCATTGTATGTGGATGATCTGCTTCTGTATATCTCGGATCCACATAACTCTATTCCTCATGTCATGGCCATGCTTGAACGCTTTAGTAATCTCTCAGGATATAAACTTAACCTCTCAAATATTGAGCTATTTGCTATAAATCAAGCTGCTAAACGTTCCTCCTCTGCTTATCCATTTAAATTAGGCTGAGACAATTTTACATATATCGGTGTAGTTGTACCAAGAAATATCTCTGAACTGTTCAAACTAAATTTTTCTCCCTTTTAGACCATACAAAGACAGCCCTTGAAAAATGGTCTAGACTTCCAATCACCTCGGCTGGAAAGATCAATATAATAAAGATGAACAGTCTATATCTATTTCAAACGATACCTATATATACATATATATACTTTTTTGTTTATTTAAATAAGATAATATCATGGCTGGACTGAGGGCTTGTACGCCTGTTATAAGACAGGTCGTTACCAGACATCACTGGCAACAATGTCACCTATGGGCACAAACCTATATTCGCTGGACCACAAAGGGAAAAAATGCTCTTCACTGATGAGTTGCGGTTTAGTCTAACCAGGGGTGATGGTCGGACTCGTGTTTATCGTCGAAGGAATGAACGTTACACCGAGGCCTATACTCTGGTGCGGGATTGATTTGGAGGTGGAGGGTCCATCATGGTCTGGGGCGGTGTCACAGCATCATCGGACTGAGCTTGTTGTCACTGCTGGCAATCTCAACGCTGTGCATTAAGACGCTGAAGACATCCTCCTCCTTCATGTTGTACCCTTCCCATAGGCTCATCCTGACATGACCCTCCAGCATGACAATGCCACCAGCCATACTGTTTGTTCTGTGCATGATTTCCTGCAAGACAGGAATGTCAGTGTTCTGCCATGGCCAGCGAAGAGCACAGATCTCAATCCCATTAAGCACATCAGGGACCTGTTGGATCGGAGGGTGATGGCTAGGGCCATTCCCCCCAGAAATGTCCAGGAACATCCAAGTGTCTTGTTGGAAGAGTGGGATAATATCTCACAGCAAGAAATGGCAAATCTGGTGCAGTCCATGAGGAGTAGATGCCCTGCAGTACTTAATGCAGCTAGTGGCCACACCAGATACTGATTGTTACTTTTGATTTTGAACCGCCCCTTTGTTCAGGAACACATTATTCCAATTCTGTTAGTCACATGTCTGTGAAACTTGTTCAGGTTATGTCTTAGTTGTTGTATCTTTGATGTTCATACTAATATTTACATGTTAAGTTTGCTGAAAATAAAAGAAGTTGAAAGTGAGAGGACCTTTCTTTTTTGCTGAGTTTATGTACACAATATTGTATGTTCCTTCTTTTTGTTGTAGGGCTCACAGTTTAGGAGCGGGTTTGGTTATTAGCAATAATTAATAATTATCATAGATAACTATAAATTATTAAAATCAATAGAACATTGATTAGAATTAATGTTAGCTTTTTTAATCCTTTAAATCAGCAATCATCAAATTTAACAGAATATTAATTACTATCAAAGATAATAATTAATTATAAAAATGTATTAAACATTGATTAGACTTAACACTAGCTTATTGATCCTTCAAATTCAACAATCATCAAAGATAATTGTCAATTATCAAAATCAATAGAATATTAATTTGGATTAATGTAGACGGGGCACCACCCTGGAATCAGGGACTAATAATCAGACAGTATAACAGTCTCAATGTTAGATTGTTCTCTTAGGAAAATTGATGTCCGTAGATCATCAAGATTAAAAATGGAACAATGAAGGGTAGAATTCGAGCACTGGCATCCCCTGCCAGCCATTGACACATGTGTATGCAAAACAAACCAAAACACTTCTCTTTTAATTATAACGAAGTTTATTGAAAATATAATATCGATTAATAATCAATACAATGCAGTCAATAACTTCTGACATTCAACGACAAACTAAACATGACATGATTAGATATGGTAACCAAAATAAGCCTATAACACATGAGTGGACGGTATGTGTGTGTGTGTGTGTGTGTGTGTGTGTGTGTGTGTGTGTGTGTGTGTGTGTGTGTGTGTGTGTGTGTGTGTGTGTGTGTGTGTGTGTGTGTGTGAGAAAGAGGAGTGACACGCACGAAATGGCGGACGTGACTCTCGTGGAGAGTACGTCACGTGAGATTTCCGGCCAGAGAGTATGGCCGCGAATGTGGGCGGAGAGAAGCCGGTTAATGGCGTCTGCCCGTGTGCGGCTTGTCTTTCGCTTGTACTACTTATGTGTGTGTGTGTGTGTGTGTGTGTGTGTGTGTGTGTGTGTGTGTGTGTGTGTGTGTGTGTGGTTAGTATGACAGAGAGAGAGAGAGAGAGAGAGAGAGCGAGTGAGAGTGAAAGTGGCGGCGCCGAAGCCGGATTCGCGATCGTGGGAGAGAAGGCAACTGTTATGGATAAACACAGTGTGCCGGTCTCATCCGCGATGGTGTAAATACACAACAGTCCAACATGGATGGATTACAACACAGCAAACTCTCATTTGTGATAACAGTTTGTTACATCAATAGCTTGAGTATTATTAGCAACAAATGAGCGGACTCCGTGGTCCGTAAACTGTACAAACAATAAACTTGAACCACAAGAATAACACACCTAAATATCCTATCTCTGCCCAGACGTAACCTCTTAATTGTATCACTTGAGGGCGCATGTAGAACGTGTGTTCATCCGTCGTTTGACTCCGACTCGGTTCCTTGAGGCTTGAGTGATGGCAGGAGGCCGTTACCTCGCTCTGTCGGTGGGTGGCTGCTGATTCTCGATGGCTGGCGGAGAAATCAGCGACGTTAACTTGACTGAAGAGGAAAGTTGATCCTTCTTTCTTCACTTCTGCAGGCAAACTTGATGAAGATGCGGATTGCTCAGCAGTTTCTTTTGGATCTGTTAAAGTGTTCGGTGGAACACAATGTAATCTCAACTCGTCCAGCGAGATGGAGATTATATGGCCGCAGTTTCAAGTTGCACGTTACTTCCTTGTGCAACGAGGCAACACCTGAGAGCAGTGGTGACTGCGTCTATGCATGGCAAGCAAAGTCACTGGAAGCGAGGTACAGAACGATTTTCGCGGTATTTCTACTCCTGATGACACCATAGTTGAGGTGTGTTCTGTTGAGTGCCTCATCCAATAGGAGTTGAGAGTTCGATCCTTTGGAATTTCACACAGTTGTAAAGTGAGCAAGGCTTCTTGGGATTTGTAGTCTGTTTTGTACTCCCTTTGTTTGATTTTGATGTGGTTTTTATCAGTAAGATGTATGACTTTGTTTTTGTGGGCCACGGTCAGGCTTTACGACTGTGTTAGGCCTGCCTTTGTCTTGTATCTGACTACGAGGCCCTACATTGTGTTTTGTTTTCTTCTGTTTTTCTCCTATTTGTATACATGTAGTATTGTCTTCTATGTAATTGTGTGATTATGTGTACTGTTAATTGTTGCATAAATAAAAATAAATAAATAAGACACTCTGGGTGAAGACCGCAAAGATCTGCCATGTGCCCCACCTTTCGCGCACTCAGGTCGGAGATGCTGCCTTCCTCACTAAAGTGGACCACACATAGGAAAAGGTTACTCAAAGCTTCCTTCAGTGGAACAGGTGGTCTCAGCACACTTCTGCAATAATACTACCATGGGATGGAAATCCCTCCCCACCTCTCCGAAAAATGTCGACTGATGTGCACACTGGCTATAAGAGTTTATACAGCAGTTGGCCAAGCTGGTTCAGCACTCCACAGCATGTCGATACTCCAGGATTTTCAAGCTAAGATACAGAGCTGTTTAAAGAGCTCCACACCACAACAGATTTGGCGCTGTGAGCCACAAAAGCTACCACTCAGTCCATCAGAAAAGTTATGAGCAGCCTGGTGGTTCTGGACCAGCATATTTTGCTAACTCTCACAGAGCTGCGAGACACAGAGAAAGCCGCCCTCCTCGACAAACTAATTCTGGTCAGTGCCTGGCAAAGAATCCATCTCTTGCTGTCCCAGCGCAGCCGAAAGCTACTGTTGAGCCATCTGTGAAGCCACGTAAACCATGGACCAAGCGTAAGCACCCGCCAACTCAGCGTGAAAAAAAAACATGCAGACAGACAAACCGTGGAACAGTCGTGAGGCTGAGGGTGGAGGGTCCGCGTCCAGTGTGCCGGGCCTGTTGAGGTGTGGCAGCAGAGTGCCGTGTGAACGGCATTTGCGGGCCAGGTAACCCGAAGACAAAGGAAATAGCTCATTATTGAGAATATGGGTACCGCAGCCCCGTGTATTGGGTGCGGCAAATGAAATAAATCCAACAAAAGATTCTCCTCCCAGCCCTCCACCAGGGTACGGAGCAGTCTTCTTACCTGCTCCGGAGCTAACGTCTTGGTCCCTGGGTCGAGCCTTGCGGGTCCTCGAGAGGGTCCGTGAGACAGGGGCCGTTGACTTCCTCCGGAGTGCTCAACGCATGGGCTGAGAGCTGGACCCGGGTTGAGGCGGAGCAGGGCGTGTCTTCGTCACAGGAGGACACCCTCGGCGAGCAGACGGGGCATGGCCCATGGCGGCAGGCTTGTGGCGGGGCAGAATATGTGAGATGGCCTCCGTCTGTTTCTTCATCGCAGAGATCTGCTGGGTAAATTCATCGATGGTGTCGCCGAGACAGGGGCGCTGAGGAAGCGCACTTTGTCAGCCTCACACATCTCGACCAAGTTCAGCCACAGATGGCGTTCCTGGACCACGAGTGTGGCAATCGCCTGCCCGAGTGACTGCGCTGTGACCTTCGGGGCTCTGAGGGCATGGTCGGTCACTGAACGCAGTTCCTGCAGCACATCGAGATCAGGGCTACCCCCGTGCAGATCTTTGAGTGCCATGGCCTGGTGGACTTGCAGGAGGGCCATGGCATGCAGGGCGGCAGCGGCGTGTCTGGCGGCACTGTAGGGTTTGGCCGTCAGTCACGACGTTGTCCTACAGGCCTTGGAAGGGAGTACAGGGGAGTACAGCCAGGTGGTAGGGTTTTCGGGGCATAGGTGGAGCGCAACAGCCCTATCCACCTGAGGAATCGCCATGTACCCGTGGGCTGCTCCACCTTTGAGGGTAGCTAGAGCGGATGAGCGAATGGCTTTGTGACGTGTGGAGAGGGGTGCCCTCCATGCAGACTCATCATGCACTTCCGGGAAAAACAGGACCGGGGGGGGGGCGCGGCTGTGAGGGCGTGGAGCCCCCAGGAACCAGTCATCCAACCGCGATGAATGTGGGGAGGACGGAGGGTTCCAGTCCAGACCCACGCTGGCGATGGCCCAGGCAAGCATATCAGACATCTGATGGCATATTCGGCGTTCAAGAGAGACGCCTAGTGTCGCTTCTTTGACACAACGTCGAAGTGAGCGACAGACGGGGAAACAGAGTTAAATAGAACTCCAGCTTTATCTAATGCATCAGTGGTCTGCTGTCAACTAGCTCAGAAAATAATGTTAAAACTAAAAAGCCAGTGTGAGTTTCCAATGTAAAGTCTTCCTACTCAGCTATGAGGCTTAACTGATGAGTTACAGTAAATCAAAACAACATGAAGATCCATGGATAAGAAGATTCAACAGCTGAGTTCCATCAATTAGTAGGGTCACCCACGAGAAAGAAAACTGAGGATTACTAAGCTCGGCTGAGAAGAATAATGTACACATACCATTTATTCACACTGATCTGTTACTACATGTGAGACTAAAGGAAGAACCTTTTTCTTATAATATTATCTATATCCATGCTTAACAAATACATCTATAGCTGTTCTTGCAGCTAGGTGCAGGTTGCGAATTGCATATTGACTTTTGAGGGGTGGACGGACTTGTGGACTCTTAGTTGGTAATTTTAAAAACGCAGGCAACAAAACATTTTTATAAAAATATAATATGATAAATATATTAAAATCATTATAATACATAGGCCTATAATAAAGTATAAAATATATATATATATATATATATATATATATATATATATATATATATATATATATATATATATATATATATATATATATATATTTTTTTTTTTTTTTTTTTTTATTTATTTTTTTTTTACAGATAATTCCCATTAGGCACAGCTTGTGAATCAAGGAAAAGCAATGCCTGGGGAAATGACAAAATTATGCATAAAAAATATACACTGTATATATATATATATATATATATATATATATATATATATATATAGTATATACAGGGTTGGGGAGTAATGGAACACATGTAACGGGATTACGTATTTAAAATACAAAATATAAGTAACTGTATTCCACTACAGTAACAATTAAAATAATTGTTAATTAGAATACAGTTACATTCAAAAAGTATTTTGATTAGTGAACAGTTTACTTTGCATTTTATGACATTTGTTAAATTTAATATTAAGTCCTTTCAGATGGAAAACATTTATACATATAAATGATGCGATACAAAGTGCATTCTTATGATGTGTTACATTCATACGAGCAGACAGAGAAGTAAGTTTGGAGCAGAAGAAATAGAAATAAATCTTGTGTAAATTGTCAGCTTTATGCTAAGCTAAAATGCTATTTCCAGCCATTTTACAGGCACATGTTAACAGGCACGATCATATTTTTTATAAAGAAAATTCCCATTGGATCATAATGTATTTTTTTCTAGTGAGACCTTTGATATTAGGGCAAAAATTATATTCTTGATAATAATTTTTGTATTGTTTTACTGTGAAAATATCTAAAAAAAATAAAAAATCCTTAAAACAAGACCAATGATCTGTCTTGTATTAGAAACATTGCACAAGATATATAGGTTTTTCAGATAATTAATTTTAACGTGTATTTCATCTTACTGTACAGAGTTTTTTAAAGTCAAAACAAGTGAAAAAATCTACCAGTGCTGAAGAAGTAGTCCAAAGTATTTTGAATACATATTCTAACAGAATACGTTACAAGTGACATTTTACAGTATTCTGTAATCTGTAGTGGAATACATTTCAAAAGTAATCCTCCCAACCCTGTATGTATATGTATGTGTATATATATATATATATATATATATATATATATATATATATATATATATAAATATAACTGTCTTAAATGTTGTATTTAATTAATCACCTGATTTTAAATGAGACCCCTGAGAATGCACACATGAGCTTTCAAGGGGGTCTACTGTTGCATTCCCCCCAGACCCCCCATAATTCACACCATGGCTAGGTGCCATATACTGTATATCTTTGGGAAAGTCAACTGTTGAATGTATAATGAGGCCACATACTGCAAAAAAACATATTCTTAACATGTAACTCTGTCTTTTTTAGAGTTAAAAATTCCTTAAAACAAGATCAAATTTACCTCATAAACAAAACTGCACAATACATTAAAGTAGCAGTTCACCCAAAAATGGAAATTCTGTCATCATTTACACACCCTCATGTTGTTCCAAACCTATATCCCTTTTTTTTCTTTTGTGTAGCACAACAGGAGATATTTTAAAGAATGTTGCAATCCCTGATTTCCATTCAATGGCAGTTGCTAGTGACTCGTTTTAAAAATTAAATAAGACATAAAAGTGACATAACAATATTATGGTTTTGGTAATTAACAAAAGCTTGTGCTGAAACCTCACAAAAGGTCTTGGCAGTTTTAGCTTTCACAAGGTTTCTATTTTTGCAGAACAAGATTATCTCATGTACTTATTCATGGAAAGGAGTTCTTTGGCAGAAGTCAAGATTTTCACTGAAAACTCAATTCAGTTTGTTTCTAATCAAAACCCATCGTATGGCTTCAGACTTGGAATATGTGGCATGGACTACTTTTATAACACTTTGGGTTCTTTTTTAAACTCTGAAAAAGTGAGTCATTAACTGCCATTGTATGAAAACCAGGATTTGCTCTTTGCTCTCTCTCTCTCTCTCTCTCTCTCTCTCTCTCTCTCTATATATATATACACCCATATGGCTTTCTTTCTTCTGCTGAACTCAAAAGGATCCTTTTGAGTTCAGCAGAAGAAAGAAAGCCATATGGGTTTAGAATGATATGAGGGTAAGTAATCAAGGACATTATATTCATTTTTGGATTAAATATTCCTAAGGATTGTTTCAGAGAATGCTTCTTAAATAAGTGCATTGTGCCTTGGTGCACTAGCAGATTTATTCATTTGTTTTAAACATAAATAAGACAAAAATCACTTTTATTCAAGATACATTATATGAGTCTTAGAATCTTAAAGAGTCTTAAAATATTATGCTGTCATGCTTAGCTGGTTGATTAGATTGTCTTATCTAAATATCCTTAAACCAAGGATACTTCTTAAGAAAATTATTTCTTGCAGTGAAAACAGGGCACTCTGGTTGCTACTGCATGTAATGGAAAGAAAATAGCTAGAAGATATCCCACAGGAGATAATTGCTCAGGGGTTATACACTACTCTGGAAACCTTTCTGTCAGAGATTTCATTCTTTTCAGTCTCCAAATCTCCAAACTTCATACCTTTCTGTAAAACATTATTTTGTCCAGCTGTTTATGCAATCTCTCCCACTTGCTTCCATTTTCCCCAGCTCAATTTCCCTCTTTTATCCTCCCACACTCCGTCTACATTCGTCACCTTCTCTCATTATTTGCAGAGAATTTGAGAATATAGAAAGGCAGAGATACAGCAACAGCAGGTCCCTGGAGCAGTGCTTGTTCTATAACAAATAGTCTGAGATCATTACCATTGAGCCAGCTGCTCCACCTGCAGTATTTGAAATCACCAGTGGCTAGGGAAGAGGGCATGGGGAAGTCAAGGTCCTTTGTAACTACGCTTTTCAACTAATTACATTGTAAATTCAAGGTGTTTGCTTGAAATTCTCCCTAGTGAAATTTTCAGCCATCCATCAATTTTATATCTCTTACCTGCTCTTTCCACCCACCCGAGTATTTCTGTCTTATGTTTTTTTCATCAAATGTGCTTTTCGAACCATGTTTTCTATTAAAGTTACTGCCGTTCCATCTCATGTACTTGTGAACACCAGATGGTGCAAGTTGAGATATCTGACAGTATGAAAACAAACAGATATAATACACATACACACACACACACACTCACACTCACTATAAGAAAGCTCAAAGCCACTCTCTGAAAACGCCATGAAATATGCAACACAACAAGGCACGATTTTCACAGCTGTCTTATAATGGCACAGTAGGCACACCTTGGGAACAGCATGCCAAGCTGCTGGCTCTTGCCAGCAATTGACAAAGTGATGTAGTGGAATAGCTGGCAGTGTTGCATTCAACATTTGGTCTGGCATAACCAGAGCATCTCTGGCTGTCTTGGTTTTGAGGGCAATCTCACAGGAGCATATGCTTTGGGGTCAGAAATACATTCACACTCTCAAACTAATTTTAAATGAAAAAACATTCTCGTGACTTGAGAGCCAAAAAAACTTTGTGTATTCATCTAAAAGGGAGGTTGTGTAATAAATCTAAATTCAGCGAGCCTTCAGTAGGCTGTTCATCAAATATGCTTTCACAAATTAATACGAATGAGATCCACAAGGACTTTAAGCATTTTCCCTACAAATTTCGGTAAATGCAGTGTTTAATTTGTCCGTTTGTGTTTGGGTTGTTCTGCCTTGTTATTGTCCTAGACACAAATGCAGAGACACATACAGGGTTTGCACTCTTATATGATGACCAGTTGTACATAGCTATTCAAGTAATGACAGCAAAGCACATTGAAGCTTCTAATTTTAGTTAGATTTGCTTGTTAGATTGTGAAGCATTACATAAAGGCCCCATTTACACCTTGCATTAACATGCATTTCATATCCAGATAGTATCCTATTATTCTTTATATAGCTGTATTTCATTTACACCTTTCAGTCAAATGTGTCTCCACTGTGATTGGATGGAGATTTAATCTTACCTTTAATCTTAAGATTTAAGTTACCCACTCAAACAGGAAAACACTACTTCCATATTACATCAGAGTCGGTGGTAACTGAAAATTATACATATTTTAGAGAATTTAAAAACATTGATAGATAATTCAAATGCTTTTCATCACGTTAACAGTCAGTGTTTTTCTACATTTAACAATTTTTGGCAGCCACCAAAACTAAATGTCGGGTCGCCGAAGCAATGTATATGTTTCTAATCCAAAATGCACGCATAAACAAGAGAGAGATGCGAGGGAGTGGGATTTGAGGAGCGAGAAGAGATATTCCAAGTGTATTCCAATGGAATAATTAATGGAATACGGTTCATTGTTAGGGTGACAAGATTGCAAAACGGCAGTTTCTGTTATGTTCTTCATATTACTTTGATTTGATTTGATTTGATTTACTTTATTAATCCCCAAGGGGAAATTTATATGTCACAACAGCACAAAAATACAATGAATAAATAAGCTACAACAACAACAGACAACATACACAACAACAACAAGTCTTGTTCTCAAATATCAATTTCATCAAAGCATTATGATTATATACGACCATTATCTATATATCATCTTATATAACACTGGTTATAAAATCTAATCGCAGTTGGGAAAAAAGAGTTTCTAAAAGCCATTACGATGGCTGAGTTAACAGAATAAGGCAAGAATCTGCAAAACAGTGCTTAAACAACGGATGACTGCAGCGTAACCTCATCGCATAATTAATTAGTTGCGTGGTTGTATCCGGAAAACAAGAACACATGTGCATTTACGGGGGGCGCATGCGCGCAGTTTATGGAGTAGTCGCTTTTTACAGAGCTCTTCCCGCTGACACTATATTTTGAATGTTTTTGTAAATTAAGTACCAGCAAGTCACTTTACAGGCGATTATGTTCTTTTGAGAGTTACCAGTCGTCAGTTGTTTTAAGTTTCTCGTGAAATTTAAGTGCGTTGAGTGCGATTTTCGTTATTCACTGACTCACTCTGTGTCCGCAAAATGGCGTCGAAGAAATCTTCAAAAACCGTTGCAGCTATTAAGGAGGACACCAATCCAAGTGATTCTATCGCACAGGGAAATGTGAACGCGATACTTGCTGCAATCGGTGCCCAAGGAGATGATTTAAAAAAACTGATAGAGGACAAGATGACAGCTCTAAGTGTTCACTTGGATGCGTTGGACGCCACGCTGGTTAACTTGCAGTCAGAACAGGCCGGCGTTAAACAGAAAATAGTAGAGCTAGAAAGTGCCCTGAACGATACGGATTTACGCCTCGGTGCGGTCGCAAAGGTGTGTGAAGATTTGCGTGCGGAGAATAAATCTCTGTGGACTAAACTGAATGAATTGGAAGGACGCTCTCGCAGGCTGAACCTCAAATTTGTGGGAATAAGCGAGGGAGAGGAGCGGGGGCGCCCCTCGGTGTTTATTTCGGACTTGATTACTGAGCTCTTCTGCCGAGATAACTTTCATAAACCTGTGAAAATTGACCGAGCTCATCGGGCCCTGGTACCCAAGCCGTCTGAAGGCCAGAGACCTCGCACTATTATCGCAGGATCCACAACGATCAGGACAAATATTTAATCCTTCGTCTGAGCCGTGAAAATTTTCCTCTGGAATATAAAGGAAAGCGGATTCACATCTTCCCTGACTATACACCGGAGGTGACCGCTCGGCGACGTGCCTTCAGTTCAGTCACGAAAGCTCTACGGGAGGCTGGATTGAAATGGTCCCTGCGTTTTCCAGCGAAACTGACACTGCATTATAACGGTCGGGAGCGCTCTTTTGAATCTCCGGAGGAGGCTAAGAAGTTTGTGGATAACTTGTCGAATGATTCGGCGTAACTTCTATGTTTGACTTTACTCATCTTGACCTGTGTGTGGTACTCAACTAACAGAAGTGGACTATTTTTTGGAATATTTTGCTATTTTCATCGTGGTACTTAACGTTAATTCAGATGAATGGTTGTTTGCGCGGGGAGAGCAGGGTTTTTTTGGTGTGTGTGTGTTACTCCTTGTTTTTCGTTATTTCTGCTCTTTTAGGGCTAAGGTAAGCTATGTTTGACTTACTTTGCACTCTTGTTGTCTCCGAGAGGATGGGGAATACTTGCTGCTTCGGTTCTTGGAGCAGCTGTGGGGAGTTCGTAAGTTCTTTTTATGTTTTTTTTTTGTTTTTCGTTTTTTTTTTTGCACCAGACAATGTTACTCTTGCTATGATTATTACTATTTTTGTGTTTTTTTTTTTAAGGATGTTGTTGTATGAGTGGCACTATTACTAATAACAATAGCGATGCCGAAATGAATATTACATTTGTCAGTTGGAATGTAAGAGGAATGGGACACCCGATTAAAAGGGGAAAAGTGTTTGCACATTTAAAGTCATTGTCGGCTGACATTATTTTTCTTTAGGAAACCCATATTAGACCCAGCGAACAGACGCGGCTTAGGGCAAGTTGGATCTCACAAGTTTATCAAGCCACTTTTTCCTCTAAAGCAAGAGGGGTGGCTATACTTTTTAGGAAATCTATTCCTTTCCGAATGCACTCTGTGGTGTCTGACCCTGCGGGAAGATATATTATTGTATCCGGATCCATTAATAATTTCCCGATTACATGTGTTAATGTTTATGGCCCAAATATAGATGACCCTGCTTTTTTCAGGAAATTATTTGGGCTTATTCCAGATACTAACTCGACTAATTTGATAATTGCTGGAGACTTTAACTGCTATTTGGATCCTCATCTTGATCGTTATTCTTCACAAGTTTCTCATCCTATGCAATCTGTTGGTGTTTTAAATAATTTGATAAAATCCATGAATCTTGTGGATATATGGAGATTACTTAACCCGACGTCTCGTGATTATTCTTTCTTTTCCCATGTTCATAAATCCTATACACGAATTGATTACTTTATTATTGACTCCAGACTTATTCAGGGGGTGACTCAGTCCAAATATCACAATATTTTGATTTCTGATCATAGCCCTATTTCTATGGGTCTGAAAATGTCATTACCAAAGGCGCAGTATTGTTGGCGTTTCAGTCCTCAATTATTAGTGGATAAAAAGTTTCAGTCTTTCATGTCTGAGTGTTTACAACAATTTTTGGAGACTAATGACAAGGGGGATGTTTCAGACTCTTGTTTGTGGGAAACATGTAAAGTAGTGTTAAGAGGTCATATTATTCCATATGAATCCTCGTCTAGGAGGGAGAAGCGCAAGCGCCTGGCTGAGATAGAATCCACAATTCCATCTTTAGAACAAACATTTCGTTCATCTAAAGCTCAGAGTGACCTTAACGCTATTCTTAAGTTGAAATATGAATATAACTCTATTTTGAGTGATCATGTCTCTAACTTGTTAATTAAACTTAAACAGAAACAGTTTGAATTGGGTGTCATAAGTCTTCTCAATTGCAATCAAAAAATTATTGCCAAGATCCTGGCCACTCGTCTGAATAAGCATGTGGCCCCGTTAATTCACCCAGACCAAACTGGCTTCATCCCAGGAAGATTTTCATTTTTTAATTCACGTCGCCTGCTAAATATTGTATACAGTAATCGGAGTAAGATATCTAAGGCAGCTGTTCTTTCTTTAGATGCTGAAAAGGCCTTCGATCGAATAGAATGGAGTTATATGTTTTCTGTGTTGGATCGGTTTGGTTTTGGTGAGAATTACATACGAATCATAAAAATGCTTCATTTTTCCCCTAAATCTGCAATACTTACTAATTCGGATAGGTCTGCTTTCTTTCCTCTTCAGCGTGGTACGCGTCAGGGCTGTTGTTTAAGCCCATTGCTATTTGATCTAGCTTTAGAACCCCTGGCCATCCATCTTCGTAATCATTCTGAGATCAGGGGTATATCATGTGGTCATTCTGAGGTTAAACTGTCCTTATATGCAGACAACTTGCTTTTATATTTGAGTGATCCCTCTTCTGCTTTGCCTTTTTAATGGAATCACTTGAGGTGTTTGGCTCTTTTTCTGGTTATTCTGTTAATTGGGAGAAGAGTGTATTCATGCCCTTGGGTGAGGGGCTAGATGCTCAGTTTCAGAGGTCATTACCTTTTAGAATAACAGAGGATCATTTCACTTACTTGGGGTTAACTATTCCTAAAAAATGTAAACAAATTTTCAGTCTAAATTTTACAGAAGCCATGAATAAGTTAAAATTATATATTGATAAATGGAGGGTGCTACCGTTATCTTTAATTGGTCGGGTCAATGCTATTAAAATGGTTTCTCTGCCTCGCTTTGTCTATCTTTTTCAGAACCTGCCTATATATATTGTCACATTCTTTTTTTAAACAATTAGATTCCGTCATTTTGCCATTTATCTGGGGTTATAAATCGCATAGAATTTCGAAGGCCCATTTGCAGAAGCCGAAAGAGTTGGGTGGTCTAGCGCTACCTGTTTTCCGTCATTATTATTGGGCTGCTAATGCCAGGGCTATGATGTTCTGGCGGATTAGTGATCAAGCTGGCGAGAACTTGATGGATACCCAACCCAAGTGGCTGTACATGGAGGCTCGGTCAGTTGTTGGTAGCTCTCTTGCCGCTATTCTTTTTTCGAACCCTGTATCTTTAAAGAAGTTACAATGTAAAAATGATGTTGTGCTCAATTCCATTAGAATTTTAAATCAATTGAAGACTGTTTTGAATATTACACGTCCTTCAGTGTTCCAGTCCATTTGTGATAATCATAATTTTTTGCCTGGCCAGTCAGATAGGGTATTTTCACAGTGGAGAAGCAAAGGACTGACCATGATTAAGGACTTCTATATAGATGGAAAATTTGCCACTTTCGAGCACTTGTATAAAACATTTGATCTTTCCCAATCACACTTTTTCCGATATCTACAGGTGCGCCATTTCATTAAACATTCTTTTAATGAGTTTCAGGGGTTGCCTCAGGATCATAATATGTATTGTCTTTTGGGTCAACCCCCTAATGCCAAACAGTTGGCGACACGGTTTGTTTCCTTGTTTGTATCTCAATTTCCAGTCTCTTCAGAGCACATCAAAGTAGCATGGGAAAATGACGCAGGAATTAATATCTCAAATGAGATTTGGGAAGAAGGACTGAAGCGAATTCATAATTGTTCTATTAATGCAAGATTACAACTTATTCAGTTTAAAGTGTTGCATAGATTACACTATACCCAATTTAAACTTAATAAAATGTACCCTTCAGTTTCCCCGTTATGTGATAGATGCAAGAGCTCTGACGGGACGCATGCTCATACTTTTTGGTTTTGCCCTGAGATTTCTGAGTTTTGGAATAATATTTTTTTGTGGTACTCAAATGTTTTTGGAGAAGAAATCAGTCCAGATTTTGAGTTGGCTTTGTTTGGGTGTTCTGACCCTACAGGTGAAACTCGAAAAATTAGAATATCGTGCAAAAGTTCATTAATTTCAGTAATTCAACTTAAAAGGTGAAACTAATATATTATATAGACTCATTACAAGCAAAGCAAGATATTTCAAGCCTTTATTTGATATAATTTTGATGATTATGGCTTACAGCTTATGAAAACCCCAAATTCAGAATCTCAGAAAATTTGAATATTACATGAAATCAATAAAAAAAAGGATTTTAAATACAGAAATGTCGGCCCTCTGAAAAGTATTATCATGCATATGTACTCAGTACTTGGTTTGGGCCCCTTTTGCATTAATTACTGCCTCAATGTGGCGTGGCATGGATGCTATCAGCCTGTGGCACTGCTGAGGTGTTATGGAAGACCAAGATGCTTCAATAGCGGCCTTCAGCTCTTCTGCATTGTTTGGTCTCATGTCTCTCATCTTTCTCTTGGCAATGCCCCATAGATTCTCTATGGGGTTCAGGTCAGGCGAGTTTGCTGGCCAATCAAGCACAGTAATACCATGGTCATTGAACCAGGTTTTTGTACTTTTGGCAGTGTGGGCAGGTGCCAAGTCCTGCTGGAAAATGAAGTCAGCATCTCCATAAAGCTTGTCTGCTGAAGGAAGCATGAAGTGCTTTAAAATGTCCCGGTAGACGGCTGCGTTGACTCTGGACTTAATAAAGCACAGTGGACCAACACCAGCCGATGACATGGCTCCCCAAACCAACACAGACTGTGGAAACTTCACACTGGACTTCAAGCATCTTGGATTGTGTGCCTCTCCATTCTTCCTCCAGACTCTGGGACCTTGGTTTCCAAATGAGATGCAAAATTTGCTCTCATCAGAAAAGAGGACTTTGGACCACTGAGCAACAGACCAGTTCTTTTTTTCTTTAGCCCAGGTAAGACGTCTGACATTTGAAGCCCATGTCCAGGACCCGTCTGTGTGTGGTGGCTCTTGATGCAGTAACTCCAGCCTCAGTCCACTCCTTGTGAAGCTCCCCACACATTTGAATGGCCTTTTCCTGACAATCCTCTCCAGGCTACGGTCATCCCTGCTGCTTGTGCACCTTTTTCTTCCACACTTTTCCCTTCCACTTAACTTTCTATTAATGTGCTTTGATACAGCACTTTGAGAACATCCAACTTCTTTTGCAATTACTTTTTGAGGCTTTCCCTCCTTGTGGAGGGTGTCAATGATGGTTTTCTGCACAACTGTCAGGTCAGCAGTCTTCCCCATGATTGTGAATTCAACTGAACCAGACTGAGAGACCATTTAAAGGCTCAGGAACCCTTTGCAGGTGTTTAGCTGATTAGAGTGTGACACTTTGAGCCTACAATACTGAACCTTTTCACAATATTCTAATTTTCTGAGATTCTGAATTTGGGGTTTTCATAAGCTGTAAGCCATAATCATCAAAATGATATCAAATAAAGGCTTGAAATATCTTACTTTGCTTGTAATGAATCTATATAATATATTAGTTTCACCTTTTCAGTTGAATTACTGAAATTAATGAACTTTTGCACGATATTCTAATTTTTCGAGTTTCACCTGTATATTAGCTTTGACACATTCTCAACAACTGTCTCTTATGTTTGGTATGGTGGTGGCCAAAAGGGTGATCTTGATGGACTGGAAGTCCATTGTACCACCCAGCTTTCATAAATGGTTGGCTGAAATGGTTGCTGCCCTCAAGCTCGAAAGGATTCGTTTTTCTAAAGCTGATGCCTCTAAAAAATTTGATAAAGTCTGGGGCCCCTTCCTTAAGTATCTTTCTAAGAGTTGAAATATGTTTGGGCATATATATAATATGGATGACTTATTGCTTTTATTTCTTCACTCCATTGTCAATTTTTATTTATTTATTTATTAGTTTTTTGTTTGTTTAAGCTTGATTGAGTGATTTAAAATGTGATCTCTTTTTCTCTGTCTGGTGCGGGGTGGGCGGGGGGTGTTTTTATTTTATTTTATGTATAACAATTTTTCTGTAAACATTTTGTGAGACTTGGATATGTTTTCTGTTGTATAAAAAACTGTTACAAATAAAATTATTAAAAACACATGCATTTACACCTTTATTGAAAGTGGTCAGAATCTGTTCCTGACCACCTCTGAATGTGGTTTGAGTGATCCGATCACGATCCGATGTTGAGATCACATGACTAGATACATACTACTTATTTTATCTAAGTAACCCCCCTGATATTTCACAAACTTTTTCTCACATAATAAATCATGGCTGGTTGTGAATAGCATATCTCAACATTAGCATTAGTAATTGAAAACCAGCTTGTTTGCATTTACATGACACCGCATCCACACAGCAAGATGTCAGTACAAGTCCAAGATGACAGCTATATCGGCCAGCAAAACACACATGGTTTGCACCATTAATAATATCTGTACAATCACAATTACCATATAAACTATCAAGAAGCAACTTTCTTACTCAATAATCTATAAAAGGTTATAATAGAAGAGATAAATCCTTATACATTTTCAGAGGTCACACATGCAGGCATCAAACTGAGCAGCTTGGCCAGCTTCATCATGTTGTATAAGCTCCTTACAGACACCCTGTGGAAAAAAAAAAAGGTTTTCTCTCCCCACACTCTTAGACACACACACAACACACAATAAGCCTATAACTCACCAAAGCAAAATATGACACAGCCACTACACACTCCATTATGTGGTGTAGTCTTCCATTTTCTCTTTGATTAAAAAGCTTGCCTGGTGGCTTTTGGATCTTGTTAATTATCCATATACAATTCTTGACCCTTTAATATAATTACTGTTTGCTATCTGCATCATGTCTCCTAACAAACTCATTGATTAAACTAAAGACCTATATTGACAGCAAAGCCACTTTTCTGTGAATTTCCCTCAAACAGCCACCTCGGTTCATTTGGGCGAATAATTAATATTCTTAGGGCAATGGAATGGATAATATTTGCTTAAGCTGTAGCCTAATTCTGTTCATCCAGTCTCTGATTCCCTCTGCATTTATCATTTTCTAATAAAGATAATTTAAGTTGAACTGTGAACCTGGGATTTAATATTACAAGTTAATAATTGATGCCCTAATTCAAAGGCTGTGGCACCACAGTGAGAATTGATTTTTTTTTCATGTTTAAGGACTGCCATAAATTAAAATCTAAAAAAGGCACAGATAAAAGACGAAGCGCAGAAATGATCTCACACTCAATGTGTCTGAATCACAAATCATCTCAACACCAGAAATGACTGTCGCTGTTAATGACATGGTGAAACAGGCCAGACTGGAACTGTGCAATCTTTAACATCTTTTCCATCCACCAATGTCATGAACATTTAAAGGTGCCCTAAGTAAGATTTTAGCAAGGATTTAGCTGGCTCTTACTCGTCCCATCGGTCCTATAAGTATTTGCGGTTTTGGACTCTTCACACCAAATGTTTTGTTTATCTTCTGTTTTGTTACATTTAGTATGTGTTTTTTATCTGTTTCATATTGCACACATCCTTATGATGGACATTCTTCTATCCAATCCAAACTAATTTTTGCACATTGTTGTGCACCGGACTGTGGCCAGACAGCCACGACTTGGGAGCTTTTACTCATTCTGGGTGGATTGTCTGGTGGAATGTCTGGTGGACTGTCTGGTGTCCTGTTTATCAAAACCATACCATCATTGGTACCACCGATGACCACTGCATGACAAAGTGTCATGTGTTGTCAACATGGCAGCATGCATGAGGGGGGCAACACGCTCCATGTAAAATTAAACAGCTTTTATAGGGTTTCTGATATAACTTGAGTCTTCATCTTATGTGTGTATATAATTTTCAACATATACAACACCGAATATATAAATGCCATTAAAGGTGCATAGGTGTTTTTTATTTAACTGAACTTAAACCATCTCAGATTAACAGCTTCTGAAGTGTTCTGATGCACGTGCCATCTGTGGAGGTTTCCGCAAAACTCCTGCAAAAATATGAACAAGGATTTTGATAGAGACAAACAAAGCACTCTGGTTTCACTTTAATTTTATGTTTGTGTAATGTCAAATGTTCTTGGCCATTGAGGTTCATACATGCCATATTAATGACACACAGTGACACAGAGAAGGCGATGCCTACTTTATCTATTTCTCAAATTCACAAAAGCATTTGTCTTAAGATGGTTATTTATATCTTCAGCTTTAGTGTGCCAATAGGAAATATAAATGTTAGACTCCCAAACTTTACTTTCGCAAATAGAAAAGATTAGAATAGAAGAACAGTGAGCCCTACAACAGATGGCATGGCCCCCACAAAGCCCCCCACTGAACATCATGTCTGTCTGAGATTACATAAAGAGATGTGGCGAATTCTCCAAGAAACTTGGAACATCCTATCTGCCAACAACCAAGAAAAACTGTGTCCAGGTGTACCAAGGAGAATTGGTGCTGTTTTAAAGGCAAAGGTGGTCACACTGAATATTCATTTAGCTTGTTTCTGTTTACTGGACTTTGTATGACATTAAGTGATGAATGAAAACTATTTATTTCATTATTTTGAACACATCCTCACTATGCAACATTTTTCACAAGTGCCTAAATGTTTTGCACAGTACTGTATATATATATATATATATATATATATATATATATATATATATATATACATATACAATTACATCTGCAACCCCATCAGGCAAGTATACATCTAAACATGCAGGCGGAAAATTACTTACACACAGACATAAAAACAATTATAAATGTAAAAATAATAATTATAATCATGGTTCAAGGTGAATGTGTTTTTGAATTATTTTTACTTAATTACAGATGTATAGGCTGCAGATTTGTAACTATAACGTTCTTGTAAAAAAATAAAAAAAAATTCAGAAGACAGAAACAAAGAAAGAGTGAAAACCTTTTACATAAAATTACTAAGTGAGTGTATATCAGCATTCTTTTATTTTTAAATGTAGAGATATAAATAGGGCTTACATTTGCCCAATAGTCATTGTCTCTTCAAACATATTTCTCAACACAACTTTGGTCAAGTGAGGGCGGCAGGGTAAAGGGGGTTGCACACAGGACGCGTCTAGTGGTCAGCATGGTAAAACAATTATTTTCTACGAAGATTCACACACTTTCATAATCGTGACAGCCCTAGTAAAGTGTGTAATTTCTGAGCCACTAGCAATACCAAATAAAGTTCCAAATGAAAGTTTGGGAGAAGTTTGTTCATTTAGGCCTGCCAATAATATCCTAAGCTGCTTTGCTTACACCATTGACAATTCTTCCGGCATTCCTCCACCACCCTATTTCCAACTTTATATTTTGTAATGCCTGCACTGATTATTATTATGCTGACTAGACAAAGTGAACATACTGTTATTCTACAGACTTGGTTAAAGGTTTTAAATTATCAATTGTATCTCCTCCAATGGTATTCAAGCTACATCCATCAATTTGGCACAGACCTTCAGAATTTTCAAAAGTCTTTTCTAACTAATCAGATTTACATTTTTCCCGTAACAGACATCTGAAAATCCTCAAAATCCCATAGACTTACACTGATGGAATGTTCAACTCGAATGTTCTAATAAACACTCTAACAACTTGCTAGAACATCATAGCTGTGACTGAAATCGTCCCCCTATCCACTATATAGTGTGCTATTTTGCATGTCGGCCATTTTGTAGTAGTGTCTGAATTAGTTCCCTACATCTCGTTCCATACATTTTTTCACTCATTCTTAACACAATGCAATCTGATTTCGATTGCACAGTCAATGTATACTCGCCGATGCTATCTTGCCCATAATCCAATGCGTGGAGGACTGACGTGTAGGGAGAGAGAGTGCAAGTGAGTGAGCGAGAAAGTGAGGGAGTACATAAGACGCCAGTTTACAGCTTCATTTCATTCCTGAAATGTTTTCTTTCACACTGGCTATGTCACACTGACATATCAAAACTTGATTTAAAATAACATGATAAAATATAGCAATCCAAAATCATACAGATAAATTGAACTATTTCTTGTTTATTTATATAGATAACATATTTGATATCTTTTTTTAAGTATTTTGCAATTAAAATGCTGTGATTTATTTTTTCACTAATTCGCTGAGGTGATATTATTAATTCAGAAGACTGTGCACAATGGAAATTATTCAAATATTCATTTATCATATGTACGAATTAATCTATTAATCAATGTACATACAGTATGTTGTTATTAATAACTTTAGTACTGTCCTACAGTAACATGATGGCGCTATGCATCATGTCTTCTCAGTGCTTAGAAATGCTGCAGAATTTGAATGGGAGAGTGGAAAGATGATAAAATAATACAAAATAAATATAATAATGAACACTTGTACTAATGTTTTTATTCTTGTTGGCAGTTTTTAGCAGTATTAACATTTTAACCATTATTCAAATAACTGGTTAAACAAACAGAATTAAGATAAATTGTATATACAATTTTATAAAAATAAAAAGTATTATTATTGTTATGATTATTATTATCCTACAAGTAAGATAGAAGTTAATATGCATCATCTCCAGTGCTCTCTTCTACGCTCAATATTTACGTCAGCGTCCGAATTCACTCACTCATTTCGTTCACTCCTTGCCTGATATATGGCACTCGCAGACAACCATTATATAGAAAATAGTGAATGAGTGAACAAGTGAGCCATTTCGGACATAGCTCATAACACAGAAATGTTGACCCAGACATGCAAATAATTTGCTTCATTACAAGTTGACATTGATTATTGAAACATATTGTAACAGCATACACTTCAGTGTAAGATCCAGAGGCACATATGTAAAGATTACCCCTCATGTGTTCACACTCTTTCTGGTCTATTTGTGTCAAATTGACAGCGAACCACCCTCACTCATAAACCAATGTGACAGGATGGAGAATTTCGTGATTCTACACACCCGGTCCCTTATCAGGCTAATCAAGCCTCCGAGAGGAATAAAGGCGGATGATGGTGACAGAGAGAGAGAGAGAGAGAGAGAGAGAGAGAGAGAGAGAGAGAGAGAGAACACACCTTTGTGTGTTTGTCTTTTGTTTAAGTTCCTCATTAAATTATTATTTGTATTGTCAAGCCAGTTCTCGCCTCCTCCTTTCCATTAATACCTTTACACTGGTGCCGAAACCCGAGAGGAGGGATACACCGTAGTGGGGACCGCAGGGGGATGGAGGAGCCCGGCCATCTGGAAGCGGTCAGTGATGCAAGAGAAAGCGTTTATGGGCAAATGTCCGACACCTTTGTGTGTTTGTCTTTTTGTTCAATTTCATCATTAAAATAAAATTTGTATTGTCAAGCCGGTTCTAGCCTCCTCCTTTCCATTAATACCTTTACAACCTGCTAATATACACAAATGCACATTTGCATTATACATAAATACAGAATCATAACAAATACATTGTAACTGATAAAGACATACATAATCATTACAAATCATTACTTAGTTGTAAATTACTCTTCAATCATCAATCATTTTACCAGCCAACACAAAATCTTAAATGAGTTTCATATTGTGCAAAAGATCCAATTGAATAAGACCTCCAGTGGGCCAATAAAATAGATTAATCTTGATCAAAATAATGATCAGATCATTTCGTCTAGACTAATGAAAATGTCACTCAAACAGTGGCAAATTCACAGTTGACAAAATCCTACTTATCTCATCAAAGGTGAAAACATCTAAGCCTTTGTTCCCATTATGGATTTATTGAGTTGTGTTTCACAAAACTGAGTGTACTGCAGCTACAGCTGACAAATATCATCTTCTGCCTAATTCATGCTATGTTTCCAAGCTTTCATGTACAAGACACTTGGTTCAGCACAACTAGAAAAAGTGTCAAAATAAAAATGACAACAACTACAGGACACATAATGGCGCATGGTTTGGCAAACTTAGATACTATTAGGTTTTGCTACAATACAGTGTAAAGACCATTACAGAATATTTAAACAGATCAAGTGTTTGTATAATCATTTGAATAAGGTAGACCTTATAGTCTCCACAATGCAGGGGAATCTTTGATTAAATAATATAGCTGCAGGCAAATCCAAACCAAAAAGAGATAAATATGTTTCTGTATAATGTGCATTTACAGTAAGAAGTGGGAAAATGTCTTGTCAGAAGCAATGACGTATTGGTCATTGTTATGTTTTGTGTAAATAACTTAAAAAAGTTTTAATAAAAGATTGTTTCAGGAAACATAGAGCAAATTCAGCTTTCCCTAGAAGCTACACCCTTGCGACCACAACCATGAAACTTTGCACTACATCAGCGGTTTATTATGTGCATACTGTAGATGTATTAGGTGCAGTCACAAAAGACTTTGTGCTCCTTTTCCATAAACAACACATCATGGTTTCAAATGTTGTGGGAGAAAAGAGTGCTTTTTAAAATAACAGATAACCCAAAAAGATCAATTCTGTCGTATGGGTTTGGGATGAGTACATTAATAATATTTATTAATAATAATAATAATTAATAATAATTTTAATTTTTGAGTTAAGTATTGCTTTTATATTTTTTTTGTTTATTATTTACCATTTATTGCTTATTGAAAACAGAAGCCCTAGATATTTGTAACGAACCAGACTGTGAGGCAGACGTAGGATCCATATGCAGATTTAATAGAGTGATCAAGCAGGCAAAAGCGAGGCAGACAAATCCAAAAAGGAGAGGTAAAATCCACAATAAACAGGCACAGGTTTGACACAACGTGTGAACTAGCTAGGAAAAGAGACAGCAGATGATGTGACAGTACCCCCCCACCCCTCTTAGGGTGTGCTGGGGGTCTGCCTCTAGGTC
This sequence comes from Xyrauchen texanus, assembly GCF_025860055.1. Lineage (NCBI taxonomy): Eukaryota > Metazoa > Chordata > Actinopteri > Cypriniformes > Catostomidae > Xyrauchen > Xyrauchen texanus. The sequence continues at coordinate 23,787,671 of NC_068282.1, read as the reverse complement.
TGGGAGCGGGACGATTAGGATGAGCTAGGTGATATTCCGGAATGAGAGAAGGGTCCAAAATGCCCTCTGCAGATACCCAGGAATGTTCTTTGAGCCCATAGCCCTCCAAGTCCACAAAGTCCTGAAGTTGACCCACATGCCGAGAGTTAAGGAGAGTATTTACTCGATATACATTGTCTCCATCAAGGTCCAGAGGTGGTGGTGGTGGTGGTGGAGGATAGCTGAGAGGTTTCCAGGTGACTCAACCAGGGGTTTGAGGAGGGAGACATGGAAAGTGGTAGAAATACGATAGTCAGACAGTAGTTGGCGATTGTAACAGACTGGGTTAATATGTTTGATAACTTTGAATAGATCCACATACCTGGGTGAAAGCTTCTTGCAAAGAAGGTGTAGACGGAGGTACCGAGTAGATAACCACACGTGTTGGCCTGGTCGGAGAGTAGGAAAAGGTCTACTTGTAGTTTCTGCTGATGTACAGCCCTTTTAAGGTGAACATGAGCTGATTCCCAAACCTGGTCACTTCAATGTTGGACAGAGCGAAATTGTGTGGGTTCTCCTGACCAAGGGAAGAGGGGTGGTTGATAGTCAAGGATGCACTGAAAGGAGTCATACCAGTTGAGGAATTATGTAAGGAGTTCTGTGCATATTCAGCCCAGGGGAGAAACCGACACCAATCGCACTGGTTAATGAGACAGAAGGTGCAAAGGAAGCAGCTCACCTCCTGATTTAGGCACTCTGTCTGGCCATTAGATTGAGGATGATATCCGGAAGTGAGGCTAATGTTTACATTTAGGAGTCTGCAGAATTCTCTCCACAGCCTTGATGTAAACTGTGGACCCCGGTCAGAGACAATGTCCTCAGGCAGGCCATAGAGTTTAAATACATGATGAAAGAGGGCCTTTGCCATCTCTAGAGCAGAGGCCAACTTTGGGTGGGGAATGAGGCGGCATGCCTTAGAGAACCAGTCCACTGTCACCATAATAGAGGTGTTACCTTGTGAGGGAGGTAAATCCATGAGGGATCAATTGCTATGTGTGACCAGGGTCATTGAGGGACAGGCAGAGGGTGAAGAAGTCCTGTGGGGAGAAGCCTAAAAGACTTGGTTTGTGCACAGACAGAGCAACCTTTTACATATTTTGTGACATAGTGGATTAGGGTAGGCCACCAGAATTAGTTTCGGACCAGCTGAATAGTGCGGTTGTCACCTGGGTGTCCAGAAAACAAGGAGGAATGAAGCCAGTGAATGACTCGGGGTCAAAGGTCAGTTGGCACATAGGTGTGTCCTCTAGGACAACCAGGAGGAGATGGCTTACTTTGGGAAGCTTGTTCAATATCCCTCATGATATTCCACTGAACCGGTGCAGAAATGATCGTGTTGGGAAGTATGGTTTGCATAGCCTCAGCTTACTCAGAGGGATAGATTTGTGTCGGCTTTAGAGTTTTTAGTGCCAGGGCGGAAGGTAACTGAGAAGTTGAATCTTGAAAAGAAAAAAGCCCAGCGGGCCTGTCTTGGATTCAAGATTACGGTGGTCAGTTAAGACAGCGAAGGGATGGTGTGTGCCCTCTAACCAGTGCCGCCATTCCTCGAGAGCAGCTTTCATTGCCAAGAGATTCACACATCATAATTTTGTTCTGCCATAGTTAGTTTGTGTGAATAGAAGGCGCATGGACACATTTTAGTGGAATTATCATGACGCTGGGAAAGAGCTGCTCCGATGCCAATATTTGAGGCATCAACTTCAACAATGAAGGGCAGATAAGGATCAAGGTGTCGGAGTATGGGGGCCATATTGAAGTGATATCTAAGTGATTGAAATGCAGAGGTGGCTTGGGAAGAACAGACAAGAGCTTTAGATTTGCCTTTGAGAAGAGAGGTGAGTGGGGCTGCTATGGAAGTGAAGTTGTGAATAAACCATCTATAGAAGTTTACAAAGCCCAGAAATCTTTAGAGTACCTTAACTATGTTGGGACGGGGCCAGTTCCTGACTGATTCGACTTTGGCATTATCCATATGTGCCCCTTCCGGACTGATCACATACCCCAGCAATGTAATAGTGGAAACATGAAACTCACATTCCACAGCTTTGAAGAACAAGTGATTGTTCTTGAGGTGAAGCAAGACTTCCCAGACATCTTTCCTATGGACTTCCAGAGATGGGGAATAGATGAGGATATCATCAATGTAAACAATGACATGGTGATTCAACAGGTTCCTGAAGATTTTAAAAGATAAAAGCTTGAAATACTGATGGCGAGTTAGGCCATAAGGCATGACACAATATTCATAGTGATCTGAGTGTGTGATGAAGGCAGTCTTCCTTTCATCCCCCTCTTTTATATGAATGAGGTTATAGGCATGATGCAAGTCCAATTTGGTGAATACTTTATCCTCTCGTAGTTGTTCAAGGGTGGAGCAAACCAGAGGAAGAGCATAGGGAACTTAATGGTGATTGCATTTAGTCCACTGTAATCAAGGCAAGGATGAAGACCACCATCTTTTTTCCCATGAAGAAGAAACCCGCTGCAGCGGGAGAAGAGGAAAGACAAATATACCCACATCGAAGGGCTTCTTCTATATACTCCTCCATGGCCTTGGTCTCAGGGTTTGTTAGGGGGTATATGTGGCTTTTAGGTGGCCTGGTGCCTGGAAGGAGGTCAATTGCACAGTCAACCAAGCAATGAGGTGGTAATTGGGTGGCTTTGGTCTTGCTGAATACAGAGAGATGATCATGGTTGCATGCAGGGATGGATGAGGGTTCTGGTACAGGCACTGGGGTGACTTTAGTGATGTTGAGTTCTATGTGTGGGATGGTTCTGAGGCATGAGGAAAGTTGGTTACCAAATATTTAAGCTGTTCTTGATGTAAGCTTACTACTTGCAGTGAGACATGTTGTGTTAAGAGTTGAGTGGCACCTGTGTACAGACACTGAAGGTACACAAGGAATTGTCACTATAGAGAGTAGTTCACAAATGTGAGAATCAAATAAATTTCCAACAGCTCCTAAGTCAATGAAAGCGATGACTGAAATTGAGTTAGCACTGGAACTAATTTGAACTTCAACACATAAACATCTATTTTCTAGAGAGAACACAACATCTTCACTCACCAAATTTTTAAGGCGAATTGGAAGAAGGAGAGGAAATGGCCTGTCTCTCCACAGCACAGACAATGGCAATCATTAATACGTCACTGTCGCTCCACAGTGTCCCAATTGCATGGGTTCTGGTGAAGTCATGGTTGAAGTGGTTGTCTTAACAGAGGGTAGAGGTGCGGGACTGCAACGTCGCAGTAAATTATCAATCTTAATGGAGAGTGAGATTAACTGATCCAGGGAGAGGCCATCTCGACTGGCCATTTCGGTCTGTAGTTGGTAAGATAATCCATTATGGTATATAGTCTATAAAGGTGCATCTGGCCAACAACTCTGAGCGGTAAATATGCGGAAGGCGAGGGCATAATCTTTTGCGGCGGTACCAACTTGTGTGAACCAAATGAGTCGATCCTCTACATCCTCGCCTCCCACAGGAGTCTTAAAAACACTTAAATTGTGATGTGAACAAATCAAAAGAATCACAAATCTCCAGATTCTGATTTCACTCTGCCGTTGCCCATTCCAATGCTCTCCCAATGAGTAGTGATGTAATGAATCCCACTTTAGAGGCTTTGGTGGGAAAATTGGAAGGGTTTGGGCAATATATATGGAACAGTGAAGCAGAAAGCCCTCACACTGACCTGGAGTGCCGTTAAATTTTTCTGGATTCCATGCCCATCTCAGGACTCAAGTCTGGAGCCAGTGCTGAAGCAGTATCATATGCATTAACCCAAGCGGTATGGCCACTGCTGAGGACGCCATATGCCCTAGGAGCCTCTAAAATAGTTTCAGTGGAACCGCTGTTTTCTGTCTGAACGCCTTCAAACAGGTCAGCATGCCATCAACGAGACCATCTCCAAGCTGAGAAAAGAGATACTCTGAATCGGGAGGAGCTTGCTCTTTTACTCGATGACCCAAAGCCCTAGCCATCTGAGGTGCGTGAGCAACAGGTCCCTGTGCGCACACAACACACCGCAAAAGTGAGCTAGGATTAGCCAGTCATTGTGATAGTTGGGGATGCGAACAACCACTTCCCTTAAATGGGGAAGAGCTGCCTCTGTGGCCTTTATGAAGATCGCGAGGGAACAGGGACAGGCCAAAAGGGAGGACCTTGTACTGGTATGACCGACCCTCGAGCGCAAACGGCAGAAAGGGTCTGGGTCGAGGTGGAATCAAGATGTAGAAGTACGCGTCCTTAAGGTCTACCGCCGCAAACCAATCTTGATACCGGACGCTCGCTACAATGTGTTTTTGCATCAGCATCTTGAACGGGAGTCTGTGTAAAGCCCGGTTCAGGACTCACAGGTTCAAGTTTGGCCGCATTGGATAGTGTAGCCGAGTCAGACAATCCGGGTCAGCCATCGTGAAGGGTTGGAGAGTGCAAGCCACGAGTCCAAAATCCAGGCGAGGGGTACCAAGGGGACAATCTCATTGGATGTACCGGTGGGTGGGGCGGGTGGGGCGGAGCAAACCCTGAGGCGCCGGCAGTGAGACGGGTGGCATCTGCTTCCTACGGTGGGCTCGATGCCGGGGAGGGGAAGTGGGGGCGGGCCGCAGCGGAGCCAGTGCAGTCGCCACATGAGGACACCCTTGGTGACGAGCAGACGAGGTGTGGGATCTTGAGCTGCGCCGGGTTAGGATGTGTTGGACGGCCTCCGTCTGCTGCTTCACTGTCAAGATCCCCGACGGTGTCGCCAAACAGGCCAGCCTGGGAAATGGGGGTGTCAAGGAACCGTGCCTTGTCAGCCTCCCTCATCTCGACTAGGTTGAGCAAAATGTGGCGCTCCTGGACCAACAAGGTGGACATCGCCCGCTCGAGAGACCATGGCTTGACCTTCGTCGCCCAGAGGGCGTGGTCGGTCGCCGAACGCAGTTCCTGCGTCATTCCCGGGGCGAGACTGCCCTTATGCAGTTATAGTAGTGTCTTGGCTTAGTGGATTTGCAGGAGAGCCATGGCAAGCAAGGCTGAGGTGACTTGTCCAGCGGCACCATAGGCTTTGGCCATCAGGGACGACGTAAACTTACAGGCGATAGACAGGAGCTTCGGACACCCATGCCAGGTGGCAGCGCTCTGCGGGCATAGGTGCACCACGAGCGCCTTATCCACAGGGGGCATCGCCGAGTACCCCTTGGCCACCCCACCATCAAGAGTAGTGAGGGTGGGGAGCCGAAAGATTGGGACAGGGCAGAAAAAGGTGCGATCCGCGATCTTGTCAGCTCCTTATGCACTTCCGAGAAGAAAGGAACTGGGGCAGGTCGTGGATGTGAGTGGCGCCGTGGGCCCAGGGACCAATCATCGAGCCAGGGTTCAGGGATGCTCGCGGCTACCCGGGATAGCATGTCCATCAATTTCTGAAGCTATATCGCCCAGCCCAACAACGTACTTAAAAGCTCATCTAAATCATAACTATCCCATCCAGTTTTCCAAGCTGGGAACAAAAAAAACGCTTTTGGAGATGGAGAGGGGCCTTTCCGACTTTAATTTGTTTTTGACATTCCGATTCCAGTGTCTGAATATTCTTAAGAATTAAAAGTGAATTGCTCTTTGAAAGGCATTATTATGCAATTATATTATCATTATATCAGTGCCATAAATGGTCTTAAAATGACAATAATATTGTTTATCGCAATTATATTGTTAGACAATATATCATCCAACAAAAGTAGTTATTGTGACAGGCCTATTTGGTACAGGAGAGTGGAATACAAGCACGTGCCAAGAAGATTAATCTTTTGCAAGTTTGAAGAATTCTGACCTGTGAATTTTCACAAGTAAATATATGACCTCTTGACTTAATACAAAGAATGCAATCTTAAATGCTGCATGTTTTCCAGTGTTGCAGGAACATTGAGTAGAGAATACATTTTAAAGGAATAGTTCACCCAAAAACAAAAATTCTGCCATCATTTGCCAAACCTCTTGTTGTTCCAAACCAGTGCAAACTTTTTTCTTATGCCGAACACAAAAGGACATTTTTTTATGAATATCGCAGGCCATATATTCAATATAATGATTGTGGATAGTGCCTTACTTTGAAAGGGGTGTGCAATCAAATTTGCTTTGATCTTTTGACATAAAGAAGTTAATTGTACAATAAAAACAAACTGTAAGTTTCAGAACTCAAAACTTCCTTTCCCATGCAAAAAGAGCATTTATTGAAAACAGTACATTTCAATTTTCCCTTTTTTTGTGATGTCTCAGAGGTCAAAGTCTTCAGGTTTCAAAGCATTTGGATGGTTTTCTCTCATCATTTAAGTGCCACTTTCACAACACGTCATTAACACCTTTTTTTCTTAATAATGTGAAAACTACAAAGAATAAACATTTTAGATAAAAAAAAAATTAGGAGCAAACCATTCTATATTCTGTGGCTATTGTTACTTTTTGGATTGTGCTACTTTTTGGAGTGTGTTAATAAGTAATGATAAAATTGCCATTTTCATGCTTATGACTGATACAGTAAATTGGGATCGATGCCTTTTTCATACATCGATAATCAGAAAATTTTCCAAATGATTATAGACATATTTCTGCACTTTTTTTCAGATATAAATAGGGCTGCTCGATGCACAACAATCTTTGTCTCTTTAAACATATTTCTCAACACAACTTTGGTAAAGTGTGAGAGGCAGGGTAAATTCAGGGCAATTCACGGATTAAGTTTTGAAGTGAGACGCAAACTGGGCTGATTGTGACGTCTTCACAACAACATTCTGGAGTCAGTATGGCCAATTTATACCACACCAGCTTCCAAGTTTGTCAAAATTATATCTAGTTATTTATCTACAAAAATATTAGTAAAAAATACACACACTCCATACACAGTTCAAATGTTGACGTACACTAACTAAAGAGATTGAAATCTGCTTCTGCGCCAGCATAGAGAGAGACTGGCTATGCACTTATAATTACATTCACGTACATACCTTTGATGAAGCAGTTATCTTCGTGTCACAGCTCTGGTGAGTTTTGTATGTTTTGTTATTTTCCCTCCCTCATGTCTCGCAGGTGCAGCTGGAATGTATGACCAGTGTTTCCATGGGAACATTGATTGTTCCTGGGGGGAACACTGGTCATGCCACTGATTAGTGTGCCGAGCAACACATGTTCTCCTCTAATTCACTCCCTACTTAGGCCATTCGTGTTCTCGGTATCTTTGATAGATTGTTGTTTGGTGTGAAGTAACTAACCTCACACTCTCTGCCTAGTTGGTCCTGTCTTGTGTATCTGTTGGTTGTCTACATGTCGGGTGTGTGGTTGCCTTCCAGTCCACTGCATGTCAGCTGGGTTTCCAAGGAGGATCCCTTGTCTTCGCCCGCATGTTGGGAGCTAGATCGCCATACCCTGCTGGGCATTTTTCTGCACCTCACTAAGCTTCAACGGAGGATTCCACGAATCTATTCCTGACTTCCACAATGCACAACACTCATTTTACGAACACTCTCTTCATGGATTACCCCGGGCCTGGCCACACCAAGCACGCCTCTCATCTCTCCCCACTGCTGCAGCCGGTGCCAGGATCCTTGACATCCACAGTAACTGCTCACATTTATTGTAAATAAATCCTTTGAACTGTTCCTCTGTACTTGGGTCTATTTGTCTTGCTATCGCTTGTTACACTTCGGTTACAAATGCTTCTGGAACATTGTATTGGTTCAACTGTATATTCTTGTGTATTTGTCCCTCTTTTGTATGTGTCTATTAGATCATTTGACAGTCTTTTATTGTTTGTGTCTGCATTCAACAACGTTACACAAACACAATATGCCCTGTGATTTATACCATTTTAAAAGCAGCATATTGCATTCAGCATTGTGTGACTTGAAGAGGTATGGGTTAAAGTAATTTCCTCATCACCAATAACAGGATAAAAAGCAATATTTGCTCATTATCCTATTTTGACTAATGCTGCAGACTTCATGACTGATCTTCGATATCAGTCCTGACTTACTGTGAATTAAGGCAAATTTTCCTTTTGAAAGGAGAATAACACAAAATCCACATAGGTTTTAAAACACAGTAATTTAACTTGATAACATTGTGCAAACAGTATATGGTCACATCATTCATATCATGCAAGTTATAACTACCTACTGTATTGTACTGTAATTTCATTTTCTTAGTGCAAAGGGCAACATGGCACATTTAACTATTTAAATGAATATCAGGTTCTAAAACTACATAGAATTTACTGTAATGTCTGATGATGTTTATGCTTGAGGACTTGCTATTGGCTGTTGTCATTGCATAGTTAATGAGGTACGTCTGTGCAGGTTTTAGGGACTGTTTGGGGGTGTTATTAATTAACATTTAAAAGTTATTGGCGGTTACAGTTATGTTTTAAGTTCCAATTAATGTTACTTATGTTGTTTTATGTTATGACATGGGTTAATTTATTAGTTACCCTAGGTAAGATTAGTGTTCCTTTGAGTTAGGTTTGATATTGTTTGCTATAACCAATATGTGACCTTTTTATTGCTTGAGTAAAACATCTGTTGGATTATTAATGTCCATCAAGAGTAAAGATTGGAAGTCTGATTCTTTCAGACAATTTGTTTCAATGAACAGGTTAAAAAAATGGATTCACCAGCTAATTTACTTCATAACTGTGACAGGGTGGAGTGCGGGGCTGGGTCGTGATCAAGCCTCCGAGAGGGATAAAGACTATGGACAGTGGTGCGACAGAGAGAGAGCCGGGCAGCTGCCTGTGTTTGTTTGTGTGTGTATGTGTCTTTTTATTTAAGTAAAATATAATTTATATTGTCAAACCGATTCTCACCTCCTCCTTTCCTATAACCCCTTTACACTGGTGCCAAAACCCGGGAAGGAGGAGGGATATGCCTTAGTGGAGTTCTCGCCACTACCAGCCACCCGAACTGAGCAGTCACTGCCATCTGCCAGGGGACGGAGGAGCCCGGCCGCCTAGAAGCAGAGGAACGGCCACCGACCGCGAGGGGAGAAGGGGCTCCTAGCCGACCGCCTGGAGCGGTCAGGGCTGCTGCCAGGGGCGGGACGAGACTCTTATCAGCTGCTATACCGACAAAAGAGAGGACTGCCGACCACAAGCGGGGAGGGGCTCCTGGCTAACCGCCTGGAGTGGGAGAACTGCTGCCAGGGGCGAGGACTGCCTGACAAGGTGTGGCTGTCATCCATTAGAGGGTGGAGGAGTGGCCGAGGACCAAGCTACTGCGTATCAGAGAACCAACGAGCAAGTGTTTTTTTTTTTTTCTCCTTCTCCCACTGCCTCTCTTTTAAATGTTAAAAATGTTGTTCTCAAAGCTGTTTACATCTTGAAGTCAAAAGCAGATAATTATAAGTCTCATATAATTGCAGGTTTCTTACGTTGTCGTTTTTTTTGAATAAGTCGTTTTTTTTTTGTTTATTTATAGTTATGACTTATAACTTATGAGCGTCTTTCTGTGCATGTCATGCTCAGTGTTGACTGGGAGAGGCAGCTGTTAAACTTACTGCTGTTGTTTCTGCCTCACATATCCACCGATTTGCAAGGTGATGTCAGCGTATTTATGTACTGTAGCACCAGGACATGACACCATTGTTTGGCAAATTCGACAAGCTGTACCGCTACAGTACAATGTACTTGGCGCTTGCTATCTTCTCGACTATTTGCTATAAGTGTGTTGCTCTGTTTTCCTTTTCTCTATTAACCAACATTGCATGGAGTTTTGTGTTCTTTGCCACAGTCACCATTAGCTTACTCACTGGGTGTCTAAATGCACATTTTATTTAAGGCACAATTTACAATGACATTTCTATCAAACCACAAAATGATGACTCTATGACATTAAAGCTTCCTTTTCTGTTATTGTGTAATTTTCTGTAAAGCTGCTTTGAAATGACGTGTTGTGAAAAGCATTATACAATTAAAAATTATTGAATTTAATTCTGCATGCTCAAAGACTTTCGTAACCTCATCTTTACTCTCACACTTGCATATGTAAAGAAACACACACATGAACAATTGTGATGGAGGATGTTTCTACTCTCCAATCACTGTCACTCTGACCCTTCTCTCACTGGCCCAGGTCCAGGAGTGTGTGGCAATGAGGAAGTGCAGGAGAATGGAACACTGCCGGCAAAGTGTGATGAGATGCACCTGCTGCCTATTGTGCCTTGTCATGCACTGCTAAAACCCCTCCATCTCAATATCTGTACCAGTTCTGGCCCATTGGTGGGAGAAGGTGCCCTGCTTTGTACCTGACAGTTTGACACAGCCCTTACCCTAAATGTGGCCCTAACCCTATTGAGCCCTTGAAGTTAATCCTACTGACAGGCACCAAGCCGGGTACCTTACGTATACACTCACTGAGCACTTCATTAGAAAGAACTATATCTAATCAGCCAATCATGTGACAGCAGTGCAATACATAAAATCATGCATATACGGGTCAGCAGCTTCAGTTAATGTTCACATAAACCATCAGAATGGGGAAAAATTTTGATCTCAGTGATTTCGACCGTGACATTATTTTTGGTGTGAGACGGGCTGGTTTGAGTATTTTTGTAACTGCTGATCTCCTGGGATTTTCAAGCACAACAGTCTCTAGAGTTTACTCAGAATGGTGCCAAAAACAAAAAACATCCATTAAGCGGAAGTTCTGCAGACAGAAATGCCTTGTTGATGAGAGAGGTCAATGGAGAATGGTTTAGGTAACTCAGATAACCACTATATACAATTGTAGTGTGCAGAATAGCATCTCAGAATGCACAACACATTGAACCTTGAAGCGAATGGGCTACAGCAGCAGACGACCACGTAGGGCACTTTATTAGGACCATAATGTTCAGTGGGTGTATATACACCAGTTCTGATGTGATCTGTGCATAAAGTGGTCCAGCAACAGCACAGTATAACTTGGATGTCACTTAACCAATGACCATTTGGCCTTGCCCTGTCTGGACCAACAGCCCATCTCTTATGTCCTGCATAATGAGGTCACCATACTAGACTTGGCTTGCTTATTTTGTTTGAACCTTTAGACCCCCCCCCTCCCCCCCACACCCTCCAGAGACCTTTATATTTTTTATTTTTTGACAAAGAAAAGACTCTTTGAGCAATAAAACAGCTAATCCCACTGCATCCGTCTTCACTCGCTTCCATACAATCAACAAAAAAGTATTTCAAATGTGAAGAATAAAGAGGTTTATTCTGTATTCTAGATAATTTTTCCAACAATGGATTGGAGTAATGACATGTCTGGTTTTCATTAACCAAAGTAAAAGAACTATCAGGGAGATTGATGACAACTGCTATGTGCTGAGGTCTTATAGATGAGGTAGTGTGTAGCCGAGGTTCTGCACCAATAATTCTACATGACAAATCTGCCACAGGTCCAAACAACACACACAGTACAAACTACAAGAAAACCCCTCAGGTACCTGCTCAAAACATCGCAAATGGAAACTCACAAACCCTCTCACAAATACACAGACCTTGTAACATACATGCCCATGCTCACACATTCAGTCGTGTGGGAGTGCATTCCCACACACACACACACACACACACATTAAAATACACACAAATTCTAGCAAGCCAGGCAGTGAATATTATCATTAGTGTTAGTGTTATCCGGGAATGAAAATCATCAGGAAACCTCTTGTCCTTTTCATTGAGGGTCCATCTGTTCACCCAAGGTCTGATTGATGGTCTAGATCCGTGGTTCTCAACCTTTTTTTGATGAACACCCCTCTACTTCATTCCCTTACCGTATCCATCTCCAGAGCCATACTGGTGCATTAGCCTAGGTTGTGCCTCCACCTGTGAATTTAACACTGCTAAAACAGATCCTTCAGATGTGTCACTGACTTCAAAATCAGATGAACCATGGTACAAATGCATACCAACCCATATAATTGAGAACCAAATGATATACTCCAAGTCTAGATAAATGTTTTAATGCAAAGAGAAACTTGACAATAGGTTTGATTATTATGATACATTTGTAACATAACGCCCCCCTCTCTACTAATTTGCTCTCAGCACCCCATGGCATTCTTTGAACGCCCCCGTTGAGAACCCCTGGTCTAGATGATGGCAGCAAACATGCATGTCTCAACAAGACAAGTAATCATGTGGAAAGCCTCAAAATAGGAGAAAAGCCAAGTTGCTTTTGAGAGTAAACTAAAACACATATGGTCTCTATCTCAACTAACAAGTTGATAGACTGTTTGTCTGGATTTTTATTTTTATTCTGTCAATGGTTTCTAGTAGCCTATGTGGTCTAATTTTCCATAATGTGCTATCTTTATATCCGCAGAGAGCAAGGTGATTTTTTTTTTTTAATAATAAATAAAAATTACAAAAAATCTTTTAAGTAGGTTAAAGAATGTACACATGTAATTTCAGTAAACTGTACTGTATGAGACAAAAAATAAATAAATGTAGACCTCATTCATGTTTTTCACTCTAGAAAAATCATAATCATAAAAAATTCCATAGTTAGGCAATGCAATGCAAGTGTATTTATAAAGCACAGTTCATACACAATGGCAATGCAAAGTGCTTTACATATACATTTTTAAGAAAATACAAGATACAAAAAAAAATAAAAATAATCAATTTAAGCACATGAAATAAGAATAAAAAGTAATAAAATAAATGTGATTTTTTTTTTTTTTTAAATGACTAAAATGAAAAAGAAGGAATAAGAATATTAAATTGTTAACACCATCCATAAAAAAAGGTTATATAAAAATAAAATAGAATAATTAAAATGATATAGGCCTATTTTGGGCTGAAACAATTTTTTTATTATTAATTAATAAAGAATTTAATAAAAAAAACATTATTTTTCATCAGGACTAACTACTAAACGAAAGTGATATCATGTTTATACATCACTTTAACAGGGGAAAGCATCTACAGTGAGAATAAGACTGGAGCAATTTTAGCTCCTTAAAGGGATTGTTCAACCAAAATGAAAAATGATCTCATCTTTTACTTACCCTCATGCCATCCCAGATATGTATGACTTTCATTCTGCTGCTGAACATAAACAAAGATTTTCAGAAGAATATCTCAGCTCTGTAGGTCCATACAATGCAAGTGAATAGTAGCCAGAACTTTGAAGGTCCAAAAAGCACATAAAGCCAGCATAAAAGTAATCCTTACAACTCCAGTGGTTAAATCCATAAAATCAAAAGCGATATAAGTGTGGGCTAGAAACAGATCAATATTTAAGTCCCTTTCTACTTTAAATCTCCACTTTCACTTTCACATCTGAAAGTCACATGTGACGCCTGTTTAGTATCACATTTGAAAGTGAAAGTGGAGATTTGTAGTAAAAAAGAAGGACATCTATATTGATTTTTATCACCCACACTAATCATATCTCTTTTAAATATATGGATTTACCCACTGGATTCATATGGATTAATTTTATGCTGCTCTTATCTGCTTTTTGGACCTTCAGATTTCTGGTTACCATTCACTTGCATTAAAAGGACTAACAGAGCTGTTATTTTTTTTATTATTTTTTTTTTTTTTATGTATCTTCATTTGTGTTCAGCAGAAGAAAGAAAGTCATACAAATCGGCGATGGCATGAGAGTGAGTAAATAATTGGAGAATTTTCTCTTTTGGGTGAACTATCCCTTTAAGGAACAATACATAAAGATGGGCTACAATTCTGCATGCAAAATTACCATTTCAAAATGTTTATCATTATAGGCAGGAGATTTTAAATGTCATCAGAACAAATATTTACTTATTGTATTGGTGTTTAGTGGCGATATATTGACAATACACAATATAGATCAAATGTGACGTGCATGTGACATGCATGTGACAGGAAGAGGAAAGGAGAATTATACAAGACACAAACAGTCTAATGTGGTCATTATGGGAGGCCACATACCAATTTACTGCAGAGAAAACAAAGATGGAGATATCACTGCATGTGGTCAAAAGGAGATGGATGGGGGTATTTCCCACTGCTCAAAGGTTTGCCAACTGACAACACTTCAGTCTTATGTTGTTGGCAGAACAGTGACTGCTCCAAATAACAAATAAAACAGGACTTAACGAGTGCTTACTTTTGTCTAATTCCATAACCTTGTTTATGTCAAAGATACATTTTACAGACATACTGTAAACAAATAGCTTGCATGGATGAGTATGTCAAATAGAAAGTGAGTACGACTGCTGAGTGCACCCAACACAGAGATTAAATACTAAATCTGACAGATAAACATTTTTGGTTCAGCAGATTAATTCCTGTGGAAATAAATATTTAAATAAAAGAATATATACAGTATGTATAATAGAATTTGTCCAATTCGTTCAGAGAACCTGCCATATGAAATCTTTGTGTTTATATTAATATTTCCCCTTTGAACATTGCTATTTGTATTAAACTGTATTAAATTAAATTATGTAGTTGATTTTTAAAATCATTGTGTTCTATTCAGGTCGTCTGACCAAAGTTCCATTTGGCTACAATGTGTTTTACTTTAGTTGTCTAATAAAACATATTGATATTATGTTTTAGAGATATTACATTTTAAATATTAATACAGTTCTAAATTGGATAAATATTGATGCTGCGGTACAAACAGAGCTAAAGTAGGGGTCAACAGCGCACCCATGTCGTTTACGGTACTTTTTCCGAATATTAAATGGTCGTTGTAGTAAAGAATCCGCTGCTCCGCTGGTGTACTGTATCTAGCTGAGCAACTTAATCAGACATCACTGAATAATCCTAATGAACAATTCATCGCTCAGCATCCCGACCGAGAACCCGAAGATAAAAACAAACACTCCGATATCAAAGTAAAGCACAGTGATACACTCACCCCAATATCAAAATAAAGGCAACAGCGTAAACAATAGAACAAAAGCAGGAACATTTGAGCATATTCTCACCTCTAATACAGATCCAATTTCTTCCACGTGGGAGACAAAAGAGGAATAAAAGGATTCCTCTTTTAAACTCGTGTTGGGTACGAACACAAGTGTCGTGTCGGTATGTGTTTGCTTGTATAACCCATAAGGTGATAGCAGATGGACCAGACCGAAGAAAGAACGGTCAAAGAAGAGAAACCAGCATCCTCTGTCCCGGTGCCGAAACCCGTTTTCTGCTTCCTTCCTTCAACGCTAGTCTCAGAACAGTGAAAACTGAGAGGAGGGTCCGTTCAGAGACGAGCTCCAACAAAAAAAAAAGTATATATTCGGTTAAGGTCTGGCTCAGCAAGACGCGGACGATTTTCACGCGCACCATGCACGCGCTACTGTCAATGTGCCTGTCAAAGCAGAGGAGGATCTCCAATAAACAGCGCATGTATCCACATAGACGTGGGATGCGTATGACTAAGTCACTGGATGGGAGGATGGATGCTCAATTTAGTGCGTTTACGTTATAGGCAATTCCAATCATTGTTTCAAATAGGAATATATATCCTCAATTACTCCATTATTTAAACTGAGTCATCAATATATAGGTCAGACTACACATGTCACTCTTTTTACTCCACATAATGTTTCTCAGGGTATAGGATCATTTTTGAAAGTCTGTGTATTTAGTTACCTTAATATCTTGGTTACCAAAAAGCTATTGAACATTTAAACTGGTTTGTCCCAGGAAAAAATATACAGTTCTTTGAACACACACTGAATTGATAGCAGGGCATGTTATCACAATATATGACAGTGCTAAACTGCCATTATACAATTGAAACATTAAAACAATTACGAAACACTATAATTTATTAAACAGAAAAAAAATGCGAAAGGTAACATACAGAATATTAACCCACTGGCCTACTATAATATATATTCTGATTCTGATGTCAGGTAGGCCTAACCTAGTAAAAATGCTTCATGTGGTGACATCATTGCTTTATTGGCTTTATTCAAATCAAAACTATTCAATAAATCAATCTGACTACATGAGGAAACATCAACAAAAGAAATGCAGATCAAGTAGAAAAAGATCCTTAAGGTAACAATTGCACATTTCCACTTTTTACAGTGCAAAAAAGATTTATGAATGCATTGCATAAAATTATAATGCATAAAAATAATTGGCCCCAATAAAAATGTGACCAATTGCCATATCATATTATTTATTAGAAAAAACCTTGTTCCGAGAACTCAGCCTTTCAATTAAAATGTATCTTCATAATATAGTTGTCTACTGCTATACACTGTATATAATTGTGTACATGTGACTCTAAGCCTTATAGTTAAACAACCCTTGTGACAACTTTCCAGTGTGAGAACTAGCTCCAGTCTCCCCTTTGAAGCATTTTGTCATAGGAGTTCCAGTTAAATATAGTACAGTGTATGTGATGGCAAATGTGATGAGCAATGCTGGACTTCATTGCAGTCCTCATTACAACACTATGTGGAACCCTTTGGAGAACATCTAAGCACCCTTTTAAAAATGCCTCAAATATACTATTATGTACTCAACAGCCTTTAATATATATTCAAGTGCCTCAAGCTATTTGCCTTGGAGCAGGGGACCTGAAGGAATAAAGTATTCCATAAGAGAACTGCCTTTACAAAAGGATAGAACACCAAGTGATTCTTCAAGTATCTTTACATTTTTACAGTGGCAAAATTAATTATATTAACCCTTACTATGTTACTTGTTTACATTTTCTACCATTTTAAAGTATAAAGGTTTTCAACGACCCTGCATCAGTGTGGAGAGGCCTGAAAGACTTTACTAATTCAAGACACCATCCTCCAACAACTTTATTACAACTTGAATGTGTTTTACTGTAGATTTGAACTACATCAATTTGATCTGACCTTCACTTCACATAACCATCAACACCAGTAAATTTACCCTGTAGTTTGCACATTTGGCTGAAGCATATATTTCACCTCCCAATGGCAATGAGAATATTGCTTTATAAGTACTATAAACTATGCAAATCTGCAATAACTTTAGTTTATTGTCTATACACACCAATGCATTTAAAATATGTTTGTGTATAATTGCTGTCCGTCTGAACATTTCCACATCAAAAGTGCTTCCAAAGATATTACTGTGAAATTAGCTATATAAACTCAAAAAAATAAATGTCCCTTTTTCAGGACACTGTGTTTTAAAGATAATTTTATAAAAATCGAATAACATTACAGATCTTTATTGTAAAGGGTTTATACAATGTTTTCCATACAAGTTCAATGAACCATACATAAATAATGAACATACACCTGTGGAACAGTTGTTAAGACAGTAAAAGCTTACAGACGGTAGGCAGTTAAGGTCACAATTATAAAAACTTAGGACACTAAAGAGACCTTTATACTAACTCTGAAAAACACCAAAAGAAAGATGCCCAGGGTCCCTGCTCATCTGCGTGAATGTGCCTCAGGCATGCTGCATGGAGACATGAGGACTGCAGATGTGGCCAGGGCAATAAATTGCAATGTCTGTACTGTGAGATGCCTAAGACAGCAATACAGGGAGACAGGAAAGACAGCTGATCATCAGTGGCAGACCACATATAACAACAGGATCGGTACATCCAAATATCACACCTGCGGGACAGGTACAGGATGGCAACAACAACTGCCCGCGTTGCACCAGGAATGCACAATCCCTCCATCAGTGCTCAGACTGTCGGCAATAGGCTGAGAAAGGCAGGTCCTTACCAGACATCACCAGCAACAATGTCACCTATGGGCACAAACCCACCTTCACTGGACCAGATGGGACTGGCAAAAAGTGCTCTTCACTGACGAGTTGCAGTTTTGTCTCACCAGGGGTGATGATTGGACTCGCGTTTATCATTGAAGGAATGAGCGTTACACCGAGGTCTGGAGCGGGATCGATTTGGAGGGTCAATCATGGTCTGGGGTGGTATGGCACAGCATCATTGGACTGAGCTTGTTGTCATTGCAGGCAATCTCAACGATGTGCATTACAGGGAAGACATCCGCCTCCCTCATGGGGTACCCTTCCTGCAGGCTCATCCTGACATGACCCTCCAGCATTCTGCTTGTTCTGTGCATGATTTCCTGCAAGACAGGAGTGTCAGTGTTCTGCCATGGCCAGCGAAGAGCCCTGATCTCAATCTCATTGAGCGCGTCTGGGACCTGTTGCATTGGAGGGTGAGGGCTAGGGTCATTCCCCCCAGAAATGTCCAGGAACTTCCATGTACCTAGGTGGAAGAGCATCTACAACCCCCCACCCCATTCAGGGACACATTTTTAAATTTCTGTTAGTCACATGTCTATCAACTTTGTTCAGTTTATGTCTTAGTTGTTTAATCTTTTAATGTTCATACAAATATTTACACATGATAAGTTTGCTGAAAATAAAAGCAGTTGACAGTGAGAGGACGTTTCTTTTTTTGCTGAGTTTATATATTAATATGTATTTGAGAACATACAGTAAATTTAGAATTTGTATCATCTTGCCTAGTGACAAACTCACATTATATACAGACCGAGTTTGACAAATAAGACAGCATTACATTTCTGTAGCACATCACATAAACTCAAGCACAAGAGAACATATCAGGGTCCCTGAGGACACAATTACGCACACTGTAAAACCAGCACTGTCTTCTCATTAGTAACCAACCAGCAATTAGCCAACTGATTAATCACCCCCACAGAGAGGTCTTGTTTAGAAATCAAGATGTGTTCTACATGTGTTTACAGATTTTGCAGTAATAGCCTTTGAATCTAAGCTTTATAGTGATGTTTTTTTTTTTCTTATTTAACACTTTCTTAAAGGGATATTTTCACTTTTAGGTTAAATATACCTTAAAAGCTGAAGTGTAAAATTTCTGTGCCACTTGTGTCATCAAACAGAATTGCAAAACTAATGGCAGTTGTCAAACAGGTTTCCTAAACACTGCCCAAAATCCCACCCCTAACTCATGTAATTCAATGAATCAATGTTGCTGTATCTGGCTAGTCAGAATGCTCAAACAAACAGAGCAATGTTTCGATAGTGCCACAGTGTTTACACTTTTTGAGAGACAGCAACCTTGATTGGCTAACTTAGTAGTTGCATATTATGTAAGCTGAGATAGGAGAAAGTATTTTAACATTTAAAAAAACTACACACTTCAGCTTTATCAGAGTCTGCAGACTAATACCATCCCTAAAATCTGGAAAGCATGTACTTATGTACTTCCTTTACTGAAGGGTGGTGACCTTTCGAATTTAAACAACTATCGCCCGATATCCAAAGTTTCTACTCTTGCCAAGATTCTAGAATATCAAGTAAACTCCCAATTGAAACAATTCTTGGCTAACAATAATATTTTAAGTGAAGGACAGTCTGGTTTTAGATCAGGTCATAGTACCATATCTGCAGCTATGTTTGTAACAAATGACATTATAACTGCCTTGGACAGAAAACATCATTGTGCTGCATTATTTGTTGATCTGTCAAAGGCATTTGATTCAGTTGACCATGAGCTGCTGTTGGGTAGACTCAGTGATGTTGGGTTGGATGACAAGGCTATAGAGTGGTTTAAGAACTACCTTGCAGATAGAACCCATTGTGTATACACAGATGGTCATAAGTCAAGCTTTTTGGAAACTGCCTCCGCCTTCTTGTCATAACAGAACGAACGACCGAAATATGGATCTAGCGGTGTTACAAGCCAACTGCCGTCTACTAAGCCTCATGCAGGGGGACCGTCCTGTGGAGGACCACATCCGCGAACTCCTCGAGCTGGCGAGTGTCGCGGACTTCCCGGACTCCTGCTTGGTGGTTTTCTTCTGGGCCAACCTGAACAGTTCGCTCAAGGAGCGGTTGCCACCGGCGAAGAGGACCCTGCCTCTCCTTCCACAGTGGTGACCCCCCAGTCATCCATGGCTCGTCCCTTCGCGCCTGCCCCGCCTGCCAGCGAGCCAACCCCCATGCCTGCCTTGGTCAACGAGCCAGCGCTGCCAGTCTCGTCCGCCCGGAGGAGGAGGAGGAGAGGAAAGGCTTCCGCTCCCCAGTTCACGCCTGCCACGGTCAGCGAGCCAGAGCCCACACCTGCCACGGTCAGCGAGCCAGAGCCCACGCCAGCCACGGTCAACGAGCCAGAGCCAACGCCTGCCATGGTCAGCGAGCCAGAGCCAACGCCTGCCACGGTCAGCGAACCTGAGCCCACGCCAGCCACGGTCAGCGATACAGCATTGTCAGCCTCGTCCGCCCGGAGGAGGAGGAGAAGAGGGAAGGCTTCTGCTCTGCAGCCTCCGCCTTCCACGGCTCCGTCCCCAGAACCTCCCATGGCTCTGCCCTCTCTGTCCAACAAACCAGTGCTCAGGCATACCACAGTCAATAAGCCAGTACCTGCAACCCCGACCGTCAACGAGCCAGTGCCCCGTGGCCAGCTCCCAGGCCACCTGACCCAGTCCCCGTCTTGTGCGCCCCGTGGACTGCCTGTCTTCCCCCTGTGCCCCCGTGGACTGCCTGCCTGCCCTCTGTGCCCCCTTGGACTGCCTGTCTGCCCCTTGTGCCCCCTTGGACTGTCTGGTTGCCCCTTATGCCCCCTTGGACTGTCTGGTTTCCCTGTGTGCTCTCCTTGGTCTGCCTGCCATTCCTTGGACGATTTTGTTTAGTTTTTTGTGTATTTTTTGTTCTGTTTGAGGAGCGTCTCTGGAATCCGCTCCTCGGGGGGGGGGGGGGGGTTGTTACGATCCCTGGTTGTCTGCCCCGTGTTTTCCGTGTCACCGTCACCATGATTCCAGACCTTCATCACAGTGTTATTGTTCTCACCTGATTGTCTTTTGTTATCATCATGTGTCTGTGTATTTAAACCCCGCTGTCCCTCCATTCCCTTGTCATTCGTTGTTTTGATGTTTGATGTTTCGGAAGGTCCTGATGTTTGCTCTGTTTCCTGTCTTGCCGTGTTTATCCAGTCCGGGTTCCTTCGATGTTTTCTTGTTTTAGTTTCAGTTTTCCCATCGTGGTTGTTTCCTTTGTTCCTGTTTGTCTTGTTTTCACTTTTGATTAATAAACCCGCATGTAGATCCAAACTCCCCGTCTGCCTCCGCCTTCTTGTCATAACACGTATAAGTACTTGGGTATCTGGGTGGACGATAGGCTCTCCTTTAGCGTGCATAATGAACACCTAGTGAAGAAGCTGAAGATTAGGCTGTTTTTTTTTTTTTTTATCAAAATAGGGCCTGTCTTAATTTAACAGCTAGGAAAAATCTTGTACAGGCTACACTCACAAGTGTTCTAAATTATGGAGATATTATTTACATGCATGCAGCTTCCTCTATACTTCGCCATCTAGACTCTGTGTATCATTGTTCTCTTCGTTTTATAAGTAACTAATTGTCTAGTACACATCATTGTGTACTTTATAATTTGGTCTCGTGGCCTTCATTAAGCTTAAGGTGACAGCACCACTGGTATATTCTTATCTATAAAGCCATACATGGAAAACTACCTCCTTATTTGTGCAATCTTTTGTCACTTATCAAAAGCTGTTATGATTCTCGCTCCTCTAGATGGCTACTCTACAGTACCCAGGATTTGCTCTAATTTGGGTAAAACAGCGTTTTCTTATTTTGCACCTTGGTCATGGAATTCCTTCCAGAACACATTACATATAAATCACCTTGTTACCTTGGGTGAATTCAAATCTTTGATAAAAAAGTAAGTGACTGAAGAGTGCAATTGCTGTGTATAAGCTGGATTCTGTTATTGTAGTCCATTGTTTTCATTATTGTGTCCTCTTTTTGTCTTATGTCTGTTTTTTTGTTGTATTGATCTTTTAAACTTTTTTACCATGTTCGGTGTGCTTTCTTGGCCAGGTCACCCTCGAAACAATTTTTTTTATCTCAAGGGACTTCTTGGTTAAATAAAGGTTAAATACCAAAAAATTTTTTATATTTGTTTAGAAAAAGGAATTTGCAACTTCTTCGAAAATATCACATCTGTCTACAACTCATTCTATGAAGGAGGAAATTGACCCTGAAACACACTCGCACATATACCTATGTAAATCCGCCTAATGTCCTGACCGATGTTGCTGATTTTTATTAAATCTACTTTAGGGATTTTAAATCTGAGGACTGCATTACAGATGACTGTAAGTTTACTTTAGTTGAGACTCTTGCCATTTGCAGTAGCAACCCCGCTATGCATCAGTACTATTCACCCAGTGAGGTGGCGTTACTCATCTAATGGAAGAGGCGTGAACAGCCACAGTGCAGCCTCCAACCCAAATCAGAGGCTGTCACCGCAACCATTGCTTTTTCAACCCTGAGGCATGACTCATCACTCTTACATCATAGTGCAACAGTAACAATTTAGTCCTACCATCATTTACATATTAAAATGTACCAGGCAATTTTTTAGGAGTATTCATTTTGAGCTACCGCAAGACATGATAGGAGACAAAGAGGGGAATGGCATAATTATAAACATCTATACTGGCTTAACAATGCATTATTGCTACATATGTTGTATTTTGGATGCTGGTTCCCACCATAGGATGACAGTATGCTGTAAAAAGTGGTAACCTGCATTTGTTACATTAAGCAGCTATTTCTACCTGATCTAACCCTTAAAATTACTTTCGTTGGTGTTACCTAATGTAGTCAGGTTGATTTAGTTATGCTGAATAAAATGGAAACTCATGGGTGTATCAGCTGGTCTTTTCAGCAGAGTAGTGCAATACAATAAGAATCCAAATGTTCTGTTTTTTTCCAATCTAATACTGACAGTGCCTGTTTTTTTTTTTTTTGTTATTTTTAAACCTGACGGTAAAGTCATATCAAATATCGAACAGTATGGATCAAGTGGGATGGCCTCATAATGAATGTTTCTGATCATGAAAATGGATTCCCATCCCAAGTTAGGCATATAAAATACATGATTACTATTTAAGACAATTTTCACAACACATCATGTTATTTTATACTTAAAGGGATAGTTCATACAAAATGAAAATTCTCTCATCATTTACTCGCCTTCATGCCATCCCAGATGTGTGTTTCTTTCTTCTGCTGAACACAAATTAAGATTTTTAGAAGAAAATCTCAGCTCTGTAGGTCCATACAGTGCAAGTGAATGGTGACCATCATTTTGAAGCTCCAAAAATTGCAACATAAAAATAAGACTCCATTGGTTAAATCTTCTTCTTCAGAAGCAATAAGATAAGTGTGTGCAAGAAACAGATCAATATTTAAAGGTGCACTCAATAAGTTTTGTCTTTGTGCCATCTTGGACATACACAGACACATAGCAGCTTGGATCCAGCATAATTTAAAATCAATAATTTTCAGCTTCAGATGCCATTGTAGAAAGTATTCACAGTCAGCCATGATTACGTTCATCAATGAGGGAAAGTTTCTAATAACAGGACGGTTAATGAGATTAAGAGATTCGGCTGGTCATGTGATTCTAACATGGCAGCCCTGGTGTGTTTACCCTCTCCATGTAGAATTAAACAGCTTTTATAAGTTTACTGATGTGACTAGAGTCTTCATTTTAATGTGAGTGGTCAGGATTTCCTACATATATTGCAAACTTATAATTAATGTCTTTATTATTAAAGTAAAATATATTTATCAGTAAAATTACAGAGTGCACCTTTAAGTCTTTTTTACTATAAATCTCCACTTTCACTTTCAGATGTAAAAGTGAAGATTTATAGTAAAAAGGACTGTTTCTCACCCACACTAATCATATTGCTTTTGAAGATATGAATTGAACAACTGGAGTCTTATGGATTACTTTTATGCTGCCTGTGGCAGCGGGGGCGTGGTCAAGCACCCGTCGGGGAGAGGAAGTGGTAAGGGCGCTTGCACCTGAGCTAAATCATGTCTAACACCTGTCTCTAATTCCAGTGAGCATGGGGAGAGCGGCATAAAAGCAGCCACAGAACCTCCAGACTGTCAGAGAGAGAGTGACAAGGGAACCCAGTGTTCCCAAGAAAGACTATAAAGAATTTATGTACAATAAGTGTGTCAAGGATTATTAAAAACCCTGTTACCTGTGAAAGTTTCCTGTGTTTTCCCTCTCTCAGAGCGAGAGCATTCCACACTGCCTTTATGTGATCTTTGGACCTTCAAAGTTCTGGCCACCATTCACTTGCATTGTATGGACCTACAGAGCTGAAATATTCTTCTAAAAGACTTTTCTTTTCTTTTTTGTGGTCAGCAGAAGATTGAAAGTCATACACATCTTGGATGGCATTAGGGTGAGTAAATGATGCGAGACTTTTCATTTTTGGGTAAACTATTCCTATAAGGCTACTGTAGGGAATCACTAATCTCACACTGCCTGCCAAACTATACAAAAAAAAGTATTTATAGTTCTGTGTTTTTCTCTATAAGATTAGAGCACTAATCTAATAATACCTGACATGCAACTGTGATAATTTATGAAAAATCATCCTGTGAATGCACACATGTACACAGAAAAAAGAGACAGAAAAAGACAAGAGGAAACTTTGAGAGACATGCTAATATTTATTCTTATAATAACACAGAAAAATATTTTCTAGTGATGTATCCTGCTCCTTGACGGTGTAGCTGGAGGTGTGAATTCACATCCCACTGATTAAGTTAATTAATAGAACTGAGAGAGAAGCAGATCGCACATCAGGACAAGGGTAATTAGCATCGTTTGGTAAACAGAATTTTTTATTAGCTTGGGATGCACCTCGGCTTAGAGTGTTTCCCCAGCATCCTTCCAGCCCTTATCAGCTGCCAACCATTTGTGTGTTTTTGAAATATAGGAATTATTTAGAAAATTGGAGGCAAATCCAATTGTTTACCATGCCTATCGTGGCTCAAAGTAAACATATGTACAAGCATGGACAAATTATGAATTCATAAATCCAGCATGAAAGGGAGGATATGTAAGAGAGAGAATAAAAATGAAAATATCCTGTACACACCACTATTAGAGCAGATCAAATAAATCTGTCATCCTTCACCAGCCCTGACCTGCAGCTCCACACAAGCTTGTGGTTTCACATACATGCACACACATGACTGATTATAACCCTCTGTGCACTGTGGGTACTCTTATGAGCATGACAGACAATTTGTCACTATCAAGGCTTTACCCCGCCTCAATCTTTTTTCTCCATCCCCATCTCTTTCTTTTTCATTACATTCTGCCAGATCCCCACCCCCCTACCCCACCCCCATCCCTTTTACAACAGTTAGTTCGAATTCTCAAATCTGATTGTACAAGTGTTGTTTCAAGAGTGCTGATATTTTGTATAACAGCACTGGGACACTTCAATATTTGAATCACTCCATTTGTCTGTGTTTGTGACATTCCAGAAAAACTGCCATTCTGTGCGTTGCTTGGCAACACACTATGGTTGTTCCTACTTTGGCTTTTTTGGGGATAAATTGTGTTCGCAGAGCTGTACAAGACAAAATAACTGGCCTTTTTGTGTGAAAGTTAATTGATATGAACTTTTGAATAAAATATCACATTTACAATCGTGCTGTTATACTGAATATTAGCAAGCCTGTGATTACCTGCAGCATTCAGAAATATTTCCCAGTAGAACATTTCATGTGAACATAATTAAAGGGATATTTCACACAAACATGAACATTCTCTAATCATTTACTTACCCTCATGCCATCCCAGATGTGTTTGACTTTCTCTCTTCTGCTGAATGCAAACAAATATTTTTAGAAGAACGTTTCAGCTCTGTTGGTCCTCACAATGCAAGTGAATGGGTACCAAAATGCTGAAGCTCAAAGTTATCCATATGACTATAGTGGTTAAATCCATATCTTCAGAAGCAATATGATATTGTTGGTGAGAAACAAATCAACATTTAAGTCCTTTTTTACTACAAAATCTTATGACAAATAGGTTGCAATACACACATTGAATGCAAATTTGCAAAAAGAAAAGAAGAATGTGAAAGTGAAAGTGGGGATTGATCATATAAAAGGATTCAGAAATTTGTTTGGATTACTTTTACACTGCTTTTATATACTTTTTGGGTGAACTATCACTTTAAATTTGGAAGGTCTTTATTTTGCAAAACGAGTTCCCAACATATTAAAATACACCAACTGGTGCCAGTGAAATTCAATGATGTTGACTTTTGAAATTCAAACATTTCAATGTGGCAACGTCGACCAGCACAAGGTCTGTCCAACAGCACCTTTGTGTGTGTTGTCATATTCCTTAAAAAGATAGTTCAAAAAGCAAAATACTCCCATCATTTACTCACTTTCATGCCATACCAAATGTGTATAACTTTCTTTCTTCTGCAGAACACAATATATATATATATATATTCATTTGGCAGACACTTTTATCCAAAGTGACTTACAAAAGAGGAATATATGTAATATATGTCTTTTGAAGCGATGCAATCACTTTGGGTGAGAAACAGACCAATATTTCAATCCTTTATTACTATAAATCTTTACTTTCACTTTCATAATGTGGAGATTTATAGTAAAAAAGGACTTAAATATTGATCTGTTTCTCACCCACACCTATCAGATTGCTTTCATATTGCTTCTGAAGACATATATTTAACCACTGGGGTTATATGGATTACTTTTAAGCTGACTTTATGTGATTTTTGGAGCGTGAAATGTCTGGTCAACATTCACTTGCATTGTATGCAAGATTTCAATATGAGAGATTTATAAACAATCTTAGTTAGTCAGGGAACACAACATGTGTTTGCACAAAACCAACACAACATAAGGATTAATTTACATCGCTTCAATCACACACATGTAATACATTACTGAACCTAGATCTGTCAGTTTCCACTCTTGTCTTTCCCATATAACACTTCTCCCCACATTCACATACTAAAACCTCTCAACCATATCTTCTGCTTCTCCACATTCTTTACACCACTTATCTCTCTTTCTCATCTTCATCTAATTTGAAATCCTCCACTGACCCTTTAATCTCCACAAATCCACTCCCTTTCACTAACTTTTTTCCAACCGAGAGTCTCTTTATTCTCCACATTCACCCTGGAACTATTTAGTCTTCTAATTTTGTTAATAAGCCACTTTGCTGTTTTTGCCATCCTCTCCATTTCCTTTCCCCCCTCTTCAATCCCCCCTCAATTTTATTCCTTCCATCATTTGTTCTTGCACTTGAGCAAATCGCAGTGCAATGCGGTCATCATTAATGATTCACTTAGCTATCCAAACACGGGCATTCAATCATATTGTGCTGATATTATTCACCTCAGCGACTGAATCTAATGAATATGAATGGAGTCCTAGTGTTAGACAATCTTCAAAGGCTTCAAGCTTCAGTGACCATTGGCATAAGCAAAAAGTAGATTTAGTCCAATACTAAAAGTCTACATTGCTATGATGTAAACCAATATTCAAGATTTAACTAGAATCAGTCATTGAAAATCCCATATCGATCTATCACTTCTGTATTGGTGGTGGTTACAGCCCTGATACACTCTGAAAACAGCACTTTGATACAATCAATCACAATCATGCAGCTTAACAGGTTCATTTTAAACTAGCATGAATGTCCTAAACATGAATTGGTTATGATCAAAACGTATTGACTCTAACCACATAGCTGTAGTTCAGTCAGATTCTGCTCATGGTCAGGATCTAGTAGTGTTTGTGATTAATTTATTAATTCAAAATACAGCATGCAAAGTTTGTGGATTTACCACATTTAAAGATGTCATGCATTGAATTTTTATTTTATTTTAGAATGTTCGTTGAGGTTCACTTATAAAGTTAGTGTGATTGTTTTCATTTAAAATAGTCATAATTTAGGAATAGTTTCATTTTCTATCCAGTTGTTGTGTCTCTGATTCAAGCGATCCTTTTTTGGGGTGTGTGTTCTTGAAGACTTCAGTGTAAATGGCCACTGCTGTAATTTGGTAACATCTTTGCATGTGGAATTAGTGTTAACGCCTCCGCCATTACACGCGTCTATACATTTGAGGAAATGTATAACAGCACTGGGAGGAAATATTATTTGATTGGGAAATATAAAATTTTTTCATTTGGCAGACGTTTATTATCCAAAGCAACTTAAAGTGCATATAATTTATAAATGTTATTGTGTGTGTTCCCAGGGAATTTAACCCATGACCAGGGGTGGACTGGGAAGTGGAGGGGAGTTTGGCCGTTTGCTCCCATTACGCGCCCACCAGGAAATGTCCCGGTTCTCCCTATGGCCAGTCCGTCGCTGCCCATGACCTTGGCTTGCTAGTGCCATGCACTTTCAGTTGAGCTATAGAAACCCTATAAGGGAACCCTACAGGAATAAAAAGAACATCTGCAGTGACAAATATCTCCTATGCTTGTGGAGGACATTGCCACATGACAATATATCATGTGAATTAGTCTGTGCAACACCTTTGAAATAGCTCAGAGGAAGAATTCATCTTTACTTTGCTGAAGGGGACAAACCAACTTCATCCATTATTCAGTGAACATGATTCAGAGATTTCATGCTCTTTTCAAATATTAAACAACAAGATTAATACAAAACCAAGCTTTTACATGCTATCACACATAGGTGTATGTGCACTATAAAGACCACGATAACCATAGGGGTTAGAGCAATGCAATAGAACAATGGGAAGCTGAGAGCTAGTGACTTGTTTTTTATTTGACTGTATCTTATTTTAAGTTAAATAAGACACTCTTTCGTTCGATTAAGATGAGGACATCTGCTAACACTCCTATATATCAAAGTTATGTAACGTGTTGCCCAGCCCCCAGGAAAATAACCTTGACCAATCAGTCAACCTTGTAATTTGTTCAAAGATTTTTCTCCTTTCTAATCTCTAGTTGTCTGACGTCCTATCTGTTCCTCAAACGCTTTGTTATATAGACGGCAGTTCTCTTGTATACAAAATTATTATGCTTTTCTACCTCTCTCTTTCCTTTCTCAGGTTCTGCAACATCATGTCTTTCTTAACCTTGGATACTATTCTAGTACTTACTTTTTTATGAGATAGCAGTATCTTCAGCAAGAGGCTTCCCACAATACTGATTATGACCTTGGAGTTACTTTTTTGCAAATCATGCTCACAATATGAAAGAAGGAACAAAGCATTACAGTTCCTGTGGAGCCTGAGGGAGATCCATCAAATGTAACCTAATGTAGTGTCTCATAAGAAATGCTGATTCTTGCAGGAGTTCAATTTTTGACATGGATAAAAGAGCTACTTAGCTGCACTTAACCTGCAAAGATTGTGCCAGACAAGCACAGCACAATCCAATTCCATTTCAACCCATTTCGCCCTTTCTTCTCATCCACAGATTTTCCACTGAAGTGTTTAGTACCTAATGTTTGATCTGATTTCGTAAAAGCTTTAGAGTTACTGCCCATAAAGATTGTGCAAAGGATTATACCCAGGTCACTGAGGCACAGGGCCCCTGATACAAGAAAAAAGAGACCACAAGTTTATCTATGGAGAAAAAGGCTTAGTGCCTAAAACATAAATTGTAAATTAACTAGTGTGATATACTTAAGAGGAATAGTTCAACAAAAATGAAAATGATGTCATTATTTACTTATTGGCATTATGGGGTTTGGTTACAAGCCACTTGAGAACTAATGACTGTCAATGTTATTGACATCCAACACCATATATAGAGCTCTTTATAAGGAACACCTGTACACCTAATAATGCGATTATATAATCAGCCACTCGTGTGGCATCAGTGTAATGCAAAAATCATGTGTCAGGAGCTTCAGTTCATGTTCTCATCAATCATCAGAATGGGGAAAAAATGTGATCTCAGTGATTACAATCATGGCATCATTGTTGGTGCCAGATGGGCTGGTTTGAGTATTTCTGTAACTACTGATCTCCTGGGATCATATACTAGAGTGTCTAGAGTTTACTCAGAATGCATCCATTAAGCAGAAGTTCTGCAGACAGAAACACCTTGTTAATGAGAGAAGTCAATGGAGAATGGCTAAGGTATCTCAGATAACCACTCTGTACAACTGTATTGAGCAGAATAGCATCTCAAAATGCACAATACTTAGAATCTTGAGGTGAATGGGCTACAACAGCGAAAGACCACGTAGGGCACTTTATTAGGACTATATTTTTTAGTGTTCCCAATAAAGTGCTCAGTGAGTGTATTTAAGAGCTGCAGCTTCAAATGCAGTATAATGACTTAAATATCTGTTTATTCATTACACAAACCATTGTGTGGCTTCAAACTTCTGAACTATGGACTACTTTTATGTTGACTTTTTGTTCTTTTTTGAGATTGGCAGTCCATGGTCACTATTAATTGTCATTATACAGTATGCAATAAGATCTATGCCTTACATCTATGTGCAAGATTTAACTTTGTGCATTTTAAAGTTTGAATCTCCTGATATGCACATGTTTACCTGTATCTGTGAATCGTTTATAATAGAGTTATGGCACACACACAAAAAAAAATATTTCCTAGAAGAAGAAAAAAAATAACAGTAACAGGTTTGGAACGATATACAGTAATGGCAATTAAATAATAACATAATTTTAATGTTTGGGTAAATTAACCCTTTAAATTAATATATGTTGCCATTATGAAATGTTTCCAGGATACATCCATTGCCAACACAACAAATATGGTCTTTCAACCACTGGAGTTAACCAAAATGGATATAACATAAATCTCTAATTGTATTATACCCTCCACATTACAGCTAAACATCGCCTGCAGGTACACCATCATCCACAACACTTGCATAACAAAATCTCTGCAGTTTTTGACTGTGGGGCTGTGACAAGCATTTGTGCTTTCAAACCTTGAGCTATAACCTTATTTACAGTAACTTGTTTATATATATATATATATATATATATATATATATATATATATATATATATATAAAGTAAAGTCACTTTTTAAAATTGAGATCTTCCTTCAAGTAACATGGCATATATATTGTTGTACTTGTATGAGATACAGGAAGGAATTGCAACCAACGTAAGTTATTGTTATTGTAATAGTTTACCACTTGAATAGTTCATGAACAGAACTTCTGCCATTTCAACTCTTCAATTACTACTACCACCACCACAACACAACACTTTTTCTTTAAATTCATATAAGAAGACATATAGTCATCACTAGAAGGGAGACTGTCGGTAGCCCACTGTAGGTGAGTGACAAAGAGAGCTATTCTCATCCAATCTCTTTGTATGACCCTTGAGTTTCATAACAAAAACTATACCTAAGAAACATTCATATCTCACCTCATCTCAATGGACACAGACACGTCTGAGATTTCAACTGGATTAGAGAGGTTTGTTGGTGTTGCTAATATATTTTCTGGCAATTGAGGAATTTCCATGCACATATTAGTCTAGAGTACTTGAATATATTCTAAATAATTCACAAAGTGCTGATTAGAGACAAAGTCAAACTATTTATGGTTTTCAAATCTGTATCTTAAATAAATCACTGCACAAGTAACTGACAGACCACACATACAGACATATAAAAGTAGAACTGACAGTCAGAGTTTGTCACAGTACTAATCTGATAACCTGAAGTGTCCCTCTGTCCATACAAATCAGTGAAATTTGTCAAGAAACAGCCCTCTCTGGCATGCTTGGTGAATACTAATCCAGATCTGGTTTAGATTTAATGTTGCACACAGAGCTGCCGAGGGATGCTCCAAAGCACAGATCTGTCTATTTGTTGAGCTGGATAAGAAGGATATAGGAATGAGTGAGCATATGACCATCTGACCTGTTTCTAATAGATCATTAAAGCTGTCTTAAATAGATTAAGGAGCAGTCTTACATGTTGATTAAACTGTTATTGGATTAAATCCGTTTTTCATCTCAAAAGTAGGATTATTAAATAGTCCCCTTTCATCTTTGAACACATTACAATTAACCATAGCTTAATCGATGCATAAGGCATGATCAAGCATGCTGCAACATGTGTAATGCAAACAGCAGATTTACCCTAAAGGTTTAAAAAAAAAAAAAAATTATGGAAGCTCTGTCCTCGTTGCTGCTTGAGGTGTAAATATCTAAAAACAAACAGCATTATCTATCATGTTTTTATTTTTTATTACATGTCGTGTAATCAGGCCAGTCATGGCCTCCAAAGACGCAACACAGAAAAATTTACATGATTAATCACATGACTAAACACTGCTGTGGCGGTTGTATGTTGGTATGTTAAAATGCAGTCGTATAGTGCCATCTGTTGGTCGTGCTTGAAACAAAACCCAAATGAGCCAGATCATTATGGTTTTGAGATAATAATACAAAATATTCAAATCAGTAAGATTCCAGTGAGAATCTTTTATTTATACTATATTGTTGATATATATATATCAACAAAAAATAAGTTATGTCATTATTTAGTCACCTTATCATATATATATTTTACAGAACTTGTTCCCTCACCCAGAAGGTCTCACTGCCTGTCCACTGCTACTAGTCTCTGAGAGCATATGTGAGGTGGGGATCATTGAGAAACCTCTTCCTGTTACACTTGAACATAAAAAAGACAAAGAAGTTCTCCTTTACAACTCTGCAGACATCGAAAGGACAATCACCATCTCTCCTCTTCTGAGGGACTCCTCAGAACCTCTATCTCTAATTATACTATAATTTTAAATGTCATGGTTTTCTTGCGTTGTTAATGAGCTGACCTTTGATGGGCGCAGTATTGTGCCCATAAACGTAGGCCTGAACAGAAACAAACGGTTCATCAAAACAACCAGCTCAAAATAAAGAATCATTAACGAGTTTTAGTAACTGTTGTAATCTATAGTTCTCCCGTTAAATGCTCACCAATATGCAATATTTCCAGATAAAATGACGTACATTTTGGCCTTTTCTTCACACAAAGCTATTTAAAGGGATAAATCACCCAAAAATGACAATTCTCTCATCAGTCACTCAACCTCATGCCATACCAGTTGTGTATGACTTATATCCACTTCTGTGAGTCCTGGCAATGCAAGTGAATTATCACCAAAACTTTGGAGGTTGAAAAAGCATATTAAGGCAGCATAAAAGTAATCTATATGTCTTCAGTGGTTAAATTCATATTTTTGGAAGTGATATGATTAGTGTGGGTGAGAAACACATCAATAAGACCTTTTTACAATAACTCTCCACTTTAACTTTCATCTCCACATTCTTTTTCTTTTGTTTTTGGTGATTAGCATTCTTTATGCATAGCACCATCCACTGGGCAAGGAGAATTTTTTTGTTGCAAAAAATGACTTTTATTTTGATGTTTCTCACCCACACCTATCATAACACTTCTGAAGACATGGATTAAACAACTGGAGTCATAATACTTTTATGCTGCCTTTGTATGCTTTTTGGACCTTCAAAGTTTTGGCCACCATTCACTTGCATAGTATGGACCTACAGAGCGAAGATATTCTCCCAAAAATCTTTGTGTTCAGCAGAAGAAAAAAATCTCATGCATATCTGGGATGGCACGAGGGTGAGTAAATTATAAGAACATTTTCATTTTGGGGTGAACTATCCCTTTTAAGAAAACTAATAAAGCGTATTTGTTATTTTTTTATTATTTTACTTGACAAATGTGGTCAATTTGAACAGTCACTGTATGGACAAGAGGAGCCAAAACTTTCTAATTGTATCTTCCATGGACAAAATAACAGCATATGGGTTTGAAACTACATATGGGTGAGTAAAACATTAGTTAGTATTAATACATTATTGAGAGGAGTTTGTGATGTGCAAAACAGATATAGCCTACTGTATAATATCTATAAAAAAGATATGATAAATATCCACTTCAACTTTTCAAAATGTATTCATATTTATGTATTTGAAATACATTTTATGTCTGAATTTGTTCATCTTGTATAAAATATAGTTTGTGCCACAGTTGACCAAAAAACAATAAATGTTACATAGGGCTAAGTTTATGTCTACTACTATGCACTAGCCATCCTCTAGAAATGCTGTGGTGGATAGAGAGTCAAAACATAAAATCTGACTGCAATAAATGGTTTATTTTGACCAGAAAAATAGACAAAAATACTTGTATGTTGAACACACATTCTTACTGATACTCTGCAACATATAGGACCAATTTTATTAACTGAAATTTACATTCAATCCTCATTTTATAAAAAATAGACACTGAAATAGATGAGATTTTATACTCAAAATATTTGAGTTTTCAAAGAACACAGACCTCACTGACAAAATATACAGTACATTCATATTGAATAGTTAATGCAAATGTAGACATGAGAGGCTATTTCTTCACTAAGTAGATATTTTAATGGACGCCTCTGAAAGTGGACTTTAAACTGTAGTTTATGAAGCACATATAGTGTGCTAACAGCCACTAAACCATGACCTTAACCAGTGTACTCAGTGCCACACTGGGAGAAATAAAGAAAGTCCTTCTTCAAACTCTTCTTGTTAAAGCACTTCATTCCAGTAAGTGCGGTCAGTGCAAGATTTTATTTCAGCCTTCAAATGCTTATGAAAGATATATAAAGAATATAAAAGGATGGAAATCAGCAAGTTTCATTAATGACAGGCTGATCAAAACATCACATTCAAAGTTTAACTGTGCTTGGATGCCCTTAACAAATGAAACCCTAAAGGTCCCAATTTACTTCCGGAAATGTTCTTCAGCTGAGCAACATTATACTTTTTGCATACAATCTGACACCCCCAAACAACTGTAGGAGGTGTTTAGAGAAGCATTTAAATATGAGGACAGTAAATGTACAGTAAAACCTTAACTAATGAGACATTTAAATGTGTTATCAATGACTTTATGGCACATTATAGCAGTAGATTTCACATGAGATCAGTAAAAGAAGCCGATTTAACCACTCAATGATGATTTAAAGTAATATATATGCAGTAGAAAATGTGTAATATGTCTTGTTTACATTCTGAATGCACGGAAGCTTTGAGCTAACACAATATGCGCAGATTAAACGTTCATAATTACATAAATTTTGATTTATGATGACACTGATACTAATGCAAAGATGGATTTGTAAAGAGTGTTAATATGCAGAATACAGACAAAAGAATGATGATTGGCACATCTTATATGGGCATATGTGTGAATGACTTTCGGCTGCAGATGGCACATCAGTGAATGAGCACTTGAGAGAGAGTAGATTTGATTCCTTTTGTAGAATCCTTAAGCAAAACAAAAAATTGCATGACATGGTCTTGGAAAATGTCCCTATGCGAAAGATCACACACATGTAGGTACATTTTGCATCAGCTTGCTAATAAATCTGCACACCGGTGTGTTCATGTTGACTGATTATGTCTGATGGAACAACATAAACGGAATTAGCTGTTGGCCTCAAAGTAGGTGGAGCTTAAGGTCACACCTACTGATGACATGGACCAATGTCAGTAAGAAGGTGTTTAGCAGCAGGTTAGAAGTTTTCCTAAAAGTTCGCCTAGGCGAGCCGTTTACAAACCATAGAAATGAACGCAAAAGCACATTTTGGCCAGAATTTGTTCTAAACAACGTCACACCTGCTTGTTCTTTGATTTCGTATGAAG
The DNA here is from genome assembly GCF_025860055.1 of Xyrauchen texanus. Taxonomy (NCBI): domain Eukaryota; kingdom Metazoa; phylum Chordata; class Actinopteri; order Cypriniformes; family Catostomidae; genus Xyrauchen; species Xyrauchen texanus. Next base: position 23,752,125 of record NC_068282.1, on the reverse strand, counting down.
TATATCGGGGCCTTTAAAAGGGTATAATAAATTAGGAGTGAGTCAAATTGATCATAAAAGTCATTTGAAACAGGGTATATAACACTGGGTTGGCAGAGGGAGACTCATGAAATTAATGGTTTGGCTGTTTTCTCCAGAATGCATGAAAAGTTCAGGGCAAGATGGTAGATGAAGACTGTAGACAGCTACAGTTTGAGTGCGGAAAGTAACGGAGGCATCTGCATACAGTATTCTACCTCCATTCAGAGAGCAAGAACATGATCCTATATTACCACCCAGGGGAGCTTTTCTCATGGTATCAGGGTGGATTAATGCATTCAGTTCGAAACTGAGGCAGGTAAGGAATACTATGAGATGCACCATTCGAATCACTGGCCTTGGAATTTTTGTGCTCCAAAAGTGGCCTTGAATCCACCCCCATAACTATTTCACTCAACTCTGTCTCTTCATTTTCCTTTTTCTCCACGTCCTTCCCCTCTTCATTCATACCAAGGTAGTTGAGGTCTTTGGCTACACCTGTGCTTTCTGAGGCTTCATACTCTTGTTCTGATGTTTCCGAGAACTCTTCTACAGAGTTGTAAGAGCTGGAATGGCGAGGATTGGAGCTGTCAGAGCCAACATGGTTCTCCCGGTCCCAGAGGCCTCCAGGAAAGGAGCCAGAAATGTCTGAGTTGTTGGCAGAGAAGTTTCCTTCATCGCTAGAACCACTTAGACTCTCTTGCTGCTTTCGAAGAAGCCCAGGCTTATCAGAGAGGAGAATGGTTGAGTACGCCACTGAAGACTGGCCTGATGTTTCTGGGGTAGCATCAGAACTGGAGGCCTCCAGAGATAGAGGTTCTGAGGAGTCCCCCAGAAGAGGAGAGATGGTGATTGTCCTTTCGATGTCTTCAGAGTTGTAAAGGAGAACTTCTTTGTCTTTTTTATGTTCAAGTGTAACTGGAAGAGGTTTCTCAATGATCCCCACCTCACAGGTGCTCTCAGAGACTAGTAGCAGTGGACAGGCAGTGAGACCTTCTGGGTGAGGGAACAAGTTCTCTATTGTGTCAATCTGTAAATGAGCAATAAACAGATTTTGAGAGTGTTCTGTTTTGTCTCGGCATTAAAGGTGTAAAAACACCAACAGAAAAGGCAAGGCTATTTTTTTCTTATAACACTAACTACTGATATGCTTATACAGCAGATTTCAATGGAGGACAACATTTTCAGCTTTTTCATAAAGGCCGTACACACTGACCTGTCTGAAGTCTATTCCTTTTGCCCAAGAGCATTTGTTGGGATTGGGAACATCCTTCCACATTCGCTTTCTCATTCTGCAAGGTATAGATTATGGTATGATTAACTTTCATTTGAAATTATGAAAAAAAATGGCCTCTCTTAAAAAATAAACACATACTTGTACCATTTTGTCTTTTAGTTTATAGTACATCCTGATATTATCAGCCACATATTTTAAGCATATGTTACTTGGAAACAAAGCATTAGCATAATAGCTCTTTTTCCACCCTAATGATTGACAACTTCCTGTGGCAGTCATACTTCAAACCACCTTTTCTAGCTCTCATTTGTTACCTGAAGAGCATGACATAGCAAGACAATCCTTGCCCCGGATTTAAACAGAATATTTATACAGTATTCTTTGGTATTTTACAATCAAACATCTGAAGAAAAGCAATGTTGCAACATGTTTTTAATAATACTTGCATTGCTGCCACTCCCTAAACAGGTTATATAGGTACAGTACTTCCCTGTTTGTGGTTCACATAGGCAAGTATTACCATGAATTACCACGAAATCAAGCCAAAGCAGATATATTAGTTATTTCATTGAGGATCTTTTGAAATATCTACCCTCAAGCAAACTACTAATTATCATTACTGAGATTTATGTAATTTACATTCGTAATGCACACTGTAAAGCTGTGATATAATTTTTTTTTTAGCTACATCTATTTTTCCCCCAAATAAAAACAATAAATATGATCACGTTGCATTATATAATAATTTTAAGAGAATTTTAAAGGTGCACTCTGGTGTGCCTTGGCTCAGTTGGTAGAGCAGATCGGCCACTAATCGCAGGATTGGTGGTTTCGAATCCCGGCCCACATGACTTCACATGTCGAAATGTCCTTAAGTTGCTTCCAATGACAGGCTAGTGCCTTGCATGGCAACTCTGCCACCATTGGTGTATGACTGTGTGTGTGAATGAGTCACAGTGTAAAGCGCTTTGAATACCGTTAAGGTTAAAAAGGCGCTATATAAGTGCAGACCATTTAACTCATTATTTTTTTTTTTCATTTAAAAAGTGTGAATTGCAATTTTGAAACATATGTATAAATCATGACTGCTCTCATGAGATTAGGGGCTCCATTTTCATAAGCGACCTCTTAAGCCCTCTTGTTTGCAATTGTCTCTTGTCAAGTATTGTTGATGTAACCTGTTTGCTAGTCAAGTTTACATTCTTGTTAATTGTTCATGTTTATGTTTAGTTTAATTTATGTCTAAAGTTAGGGTTTTGAATTTCACATATTTCAATAAACTGCACTTGGGTTCTTCATCTTCACATCATCGTCTACGTCATTTCCAGTGCCAGCACAAAGTTACATCCCTGTTGTTGCTGTTTTATGAAACTAATATTTATGTGATTTGTAATAAACTATCTTAAGGTCATGGTTTATTTGTTTAATTATTATTGTTAATTTTATATTTACAATTGTATTTATAAAATGTTTGGATTTAGCATGTGTTTTTTTTTTACAACTTCTTTATTTTGATTATATTTTCATTTAGTTTGAAGTGTAATTTGTATTTAGAAATATTTTTGGCTTAATTTTTTCGTGTTTCAATAAATAAATATTCTCAGAAACCACCCTGATATTTGACACTTTCACTTATATATTCAATTAATTATGGCTAACTGTGAGTAGTGAAATTCTACTGTGGCATTAGTAAACAAAAACTATTGTGTTTGATTGATGCTGCATCCACACCGCTAATTAAAAAAATTACTGACTGCACCTTTAAAATTGTTTCCAGGAAATGTCATGGAAATAAGTAAAATCACAAATGTCCAAGAAAAATATTTTCTAGATGTGCTATGCTCTAAAATATTTTATAAGCAAAATATTGCTTTTGTTTAGAGAAAAACGTACTCGCAAGCCAAAGTGATGTCTAAAAGTTAATGGAAATTCATTGGTCAAAAAGCGTGTGAACCCTGTAAAAAGTCTCGACTGCTTAGTTGGCTTTTGATGCACTGCACTTGCTGCAACTTTTCCAAGGGCCATCCAAAAGGGTCAATCCCATTTTGCCTTTATTGGTTCCTCTCGAGATGTATCCATTACTCTCAAGGAACAGTTTAACCTTTCCAATATCAACTTGATACAGTATCCATCTCAACCATATCATCACAATGAGAAGATGGTCATGAGCCTTACTGGTTTTGGGAGATCATCAGAATGACAAACAGCACTACTGACAGGAAAGCAATGATGATTAGGAGCATGTATGCTGCAGGGTCTCCTCTGGTAGCTGCATGACAAAAAAAGACATTGTTAATCTGGCTTTAAAAAAAATAACATTCCGTTGAACAAAATTTCTACATGATCTAACCCTTAACATTTACTTTTGTTGGTTCAACCTAATGCAACCTATGGCTCAGTCATATAAAAACATTTTTGACTCAAATCAAACCAATTAAATTAGATGTTTTCAGATGAAGCACATTTTTTAGGTTACCTGACAAAACATTTTAATAGTTTGTGCTTGTAACTTGATTTCCATACATTTTATTTCAATAAACAAAAATTTAAGAGCCATGTGTTAAAAAAAGAGCCTACATATATTAAATTCTAGCAGTGGCAATTTCTCAGGGCCAGCAAAGCCTTCTCTACTGGCGTAACATGCCTAATAAATAAATACATATTTTTTCATCCTTTCATTCTCATTGACCTTTTTGTAATATCACTTTCCACTCCTAATTCAACAAAAAGATTATCCAATCAGAATTTATTACTTGATTCTTACAAGCAAAAGTGTGAAAACTGATTCATAAATTGCATGCTCCTTAGCCGAAGCAGTGTGTGAATCTGAGCTCCATCCCCTCAGGCTGATTGTCTGATTCATCAGCCAATCAGATTGATTTATTTGTTCTGAGTGGGTGTGGTCTTTAGGATATGTCCCAGTCCAGGGCTTCTAGCTGGCCTTGAGTAACGCAAATCATACTTGAAGTGATGTACGTAATTTGAAAGCGAAGAGCGTGAGATCTTGCTGATGAGCCGGCTGTCGTCACTGATGTTATTGCCATTGAGAAAGAGATTCTTATGGATTTAAAATCCTGAGATGTTCTGCATGATTGTGCGATTGATTATTAAACAGGAAAGGAGGACTGATTTTCACCTCAAGCAAATTGGTAAGTGCTTTTTGCATTTTTATAGCAGCATCAGGAGTTTTCGAAGTGTAAATTAGGCTGCTTGAGAATTCAGTGTCAGATCAAGTTTTGAAAAGTAACCGTGTACCCTGATGAAACAAAATTATTGCAAGCAACATTTATATCACAAATATTAGATAGCTTTTTCTTAGTATTAGACCTCCTTGGTTCTGGCTTTCATGCGTGGATGTGTTTTTAAAATATCAATTGGTATTATTAGTTGACTGCCACATAATGCATGATCTTCTTCATTGTGAAACTCTTTTCTTAATGGCATGTATTGCACTGAAGGCCTATACTTAAAATGCATGGGCCACGTACATGGGCCGCCGCTAAATACAAAATACTGCATTCTAGGTTTTGTTGCATTGTAAAAATGACTTCAAATATCTCCCTGCATCTTTGTCAACTATTTGAGCACATCATCTCAATGCTATTAGGCCCACCTGTGCATCGTGCCGGCTCCGACTCACCATCCTCAAACACTGGATACAAGGTGAACTCCTCTGAGCCATAAAACCGTCCTTTAGAACAATAAATAATTATCTTACAAATAATTTATACTGATGAGTTAATTTCAAACAGCTTTTCATATGTCATTTCCTTATATGAAAATGTGTGATTAAAAATAAAGATACATAACATACTGCAAAGGGAGAGATCCCTTGAGGTAGACTGCACTCTGAGCCATTGTAATCTTTCAGTTAAAGACCTGTCCTGTTCAGAGTCTTTGTTCAGGTCTAACCACTCTATGACAAATGTCTGAGGCACTGGTTGATCAGATAACAGGGTCCAGGAGAGATAAACACAGCTGACATTTGCCACAGCACTGAATGAATGTACACATTGTCCTAAAATAGGAGAAGGAAACAGTTAACTCAAATTGAACAAAAAGACATATCATTGCTATGTAAAAACGTTTTAGACAGTATTTGGCTACCAAGCATGAATAGGGTACTGTGATTGCACACTTATGAATAAGTGTTTACTCTGTGTTGAGAGTAAATAAACCTTTCTTAGACATAACAGAGAATGCCACCAACAGGTAAAAAAATAAAATGGACATGTATTTTTCTTAAAGGTCAACAAATAATAATAATAATAATAATAAAGTCCAGCTAATTCGTATGGTGAAAGATGTGTTACAGGAAGTGTGTAAAGCATATCAGCTCACGTGTTGGTTGATGCAACAGTGTCATGTTGCTGTTCCGTGTAGAGATGCCCAGAGCATTGCGAGACATTACAGTAACTGTGTGTACATCTTCCCTCCACTGGAATGAGTGAAATGAAGCTAAAGGTGTTTCATTTAACCACATGGCTCCCCCTGAGGCTTGGTGCAAAATCACAAGTTCCTCCACACAACTATCTGGATCTGCTGGGACAGGCTGAAAAAAGTGTGGTGAAAAACACTAAATCGCAAAGAAAGCAGACAATCTAAATCACATTAAAGCCTGTTGAGATATATTTTGCATTAATAGTTCAACCAAAAATGAGAATTCTCTTCATCATTTACTCACCCTCATGCCATTCCAGAAGTGAATTACTTTCCTCCTTCTGCTGAACACGAATGAAGATTTTAAGAAGAAAATCTCAACTCTGTAGGTCCTCATTGCAAGTGAATGGTGGACAGAAATTTGACATACCAAAAAGCAAATAAAGGCAGCATAAAAGTAATCAGTATGACTCTAGTGGTTAAATGCACGTCTTCAGAAGCAATATTTAAGTCTTATACTATAAATCTCCACTTTCACATTCTTCTTTTGTTCTTGGCGATTCACATTCTCTGTGCATATCGCCACCTAGTGGGCTGGGAGGAGAATTTATTGAGGAAAAAAGGACCTAAATATTGATCTGTTTCTCACCCACACCTTTCATATAGCTTCTGAAGATATGGATTTAACTACCGGAGTCATATGGATTACTGTTATGCTGCATTTACATGCTTCTTGTACCTTCAAAATTTGGTCACCTTTGACTTGCATTGAATATTCTTCCAAAAATATTTGTGTTCAGCAGAAGAAAGTAAGTCCATCTGGAATGGCATTAGGATGAGTAAATGAGAGAATTTCTATTTTTGGGTGAACCATCTCTTTAATCTGTGGTCTGTAAATTTGCAAGGGTTGTTTAGGAACAAATGCACAAGGTTTTAATACAATTTTCACATTTATTTAAGGGACAGTTCACCAAAATGTCACCATTAATTTTCACTGTATGGAAAAAAAGATGCAATGAATGTGAATGGGGACCGAGGCTAATATTCTGCCTGACATCTTTTGTGTTCCAAAAAATAAATGAAGTCATTCAGGTTTGGAACAAAACAAGGGTGAGGAAATGACGACAGAATTTAAGTTTTAGGTTAACTATTCCTTCAAAGTACCAAATCAGTCTTTAAAATCAAGCACAGTCTCTTGACCAACCTTGAAGATCAATGTGACATTCATCACATTCCTTACAGGATCCTCTTGAATAATGCGCCAGAAGTCTGGTCCCATCTCTGGTGCTGAAATGACACACCGCACAGTCATTGTTTTACATGCCAGTATAAATCCAACACCTCTAAAGTGTTCCACCAAACTATGCTTAAAAAAATTGTTCACCTAAAAATAAAGATTCTGTCATCATGTATTCACTCTAATGTCAGTCCTGACCCGCATTACATTCTTTCGTCCATAGAACATAAAAGCAGAAGTTAGGCAGAATGTTAGGGACTGACAGACTCAATCACCTTTCACTATCATTGTATGGAAAACATTTAGCAATGAAGTGAATGGTGACTGAGATTGTCAGCCCCTAACATTCTGGAACGTGTCCTTTTGTGTTGCACAAAGGAAACCAATTCAGGTTTGGAACAACATGAATGAGAGAGTACATAATGACAGAATATACATTTTTGGGTGAACTATCCCTTTAGTTGTAGATTTGAAATCAAGAAAGAACACGAGTTTTATCTCACTATCCAAAAAGTGATTGAAGGAAGAGTTTCAAATAGTTTGCAGATAATATAATTTACTTTATGTTTTGGTGTGTTTTAGCAGAATGGCACAGATGTTAATTTACAACCACACACCACCACACTGCTGTGTTTATTATAGATGATATAACTGGGCACAGAAGAGGGTATAGGTCTTTAAAGAGTTGCATCAATTTTCATTTATGAGCTTATTTAAACTCTAAGCACTTGCCACTGTGTTTTGCACAAATATTCAACTTAATGAAGAATATTCTAGTAGTATTTGTTTAGCAAGAGGAGCTTTTTGTTTTTTGTTATTTTGCTTTGAACACATATTAATTTGAATTTGAAATTGAAATAAAGCAATGATTCCAGATATGAATGGTAAAATGCGTTGGCTTCAGGCTCTGATTACCACACAATGGAATAAATCTATATTGTCTATCAATGGCAATATCTGATTTTTTTTTTAAAAATAAGTCTTAGTCTAAAAGGCCAAGTCTTCCCTAAGAAGGAAGGTGTGGTAAACACTGTAACAACATAATTAATGTAACAAAAATAATTATTGTGATTACATCCTACCCTTAAATACTGATGTCAATCAACTTTCAAACTACTGAAAAATGTCTCAGTATGAGTTCCACTAAGGGGCACTCAGCTTTGAACCAGGGGAAAATTGTGCACCTACGTAGATAAATGCGTTGTTAAGAGATGACAAATGGTGTTGCAAGCAGGTATCAATCTTCACCTGCCTAGCCACTTTGTTCCATTTCACATTCCTACAATCAAGTCAAGTCAAGTCATTTTTATTTGTATAGCACCTTTCACAACACACATCGTTTCAAAGCAGCTTTACAGAAAATCATGGACTAACAGAAAATGAAACAGTAATATCTATAATTGTGATTCGCAAGAGTCATGGTCTGTTGTGATGTTATAATGTCCATTCACCCTATAAATGACTTTTGCTTTTTGTCATAATTCTGCTGAAGCATTAAATTCAAAACATTACCACAAAGGAGCCAAAGACAATTAATATGTGCAAAGTAATTTAAATGATTAAAATCACACTGACCAATTGAACAACACCATGGGAGCAACAAATAAAGTAATTCAGTCACTTCAGTAACTAATATTTGTGGTGCTAAATTGTACACCTTCAATCCACACACTATTACAGGGTGGCTGTGGCTCAGTTGGTTGAGTGGGTCTGCCACTAATCGCAGGGTTGGTGGTTCGAATCCTGGCCCACACGACTCCACATGCCGAAGTGTCCTTGGGCAAGACACTAAACCCCAAGTTGCTCCCAATGGCAGGCTAGCGCCTTGCATGGCATATCTGTTGCCATTGGTGTATGAATGAGTGTGTGAATGGGTGAATGAGTCACAGTGTAAAGTGCTTATACCATTAAGGTTAAAAAGGCTCTATATAAGTGCAGACCATTTACACTATTAACATTCTTGTAAACATTATGTTTGCTTCTTTTCACACGTTGTTCCTTATGCCCTAATGAAATCTACAAACTGCAAAGATTTTGGGCGAAAATGTATTTAAATATGCTCAAATGTGTAAACAGAGGTTAGAGTACTCTTATTGGTAGCTAAAAGACCAATAAAATATTTAATAAAAAAAATTACTTGCAAGGTGATGGAAATGTTTATAACTTATATAATGCCCTCTTGCGAGTGGAATTAAATATGGTAAAATGTATAAAACAGAGCTGAGAACACTACAATTTTAGTTGTTTAAAGTATAATTAAATTACTTAAAATATTTAAAGGTGAACTACGTAACTTTATGTCAAAATACGTTCTACTACCCTAGTTTCTTGTTCATTGACAACTAGTAAGCCATTTGTGAGTTTCCCCTCCCCAAAAAGTATAAAAACTGAGCCTCCCAATCAAAACATTTGTTTATATATTGAGTGACCCCACCCATCCCTTTCTAGATCTACCTATAGCGTGACATTGAGGCGTGGCTACTTGTAGTAAGCTGTTCAGCCGGGAAAATATGAACATCAATGGCAGACGTGTACAGAGGAAAATAAATGTAGCTTTGCCTACAGATGTAAAAGCTGAAATTTGAAGACTTGCTAAAAGACACAGAGACAGAAAACGGAGTAAAACCAGAGTGAACACTGGCATCACATCTACAAGGTGGAGGACTTTGAGGGATTTTTTGGGGGGGTTGATGGAGATGCCAAACTTGCTTTTTGACAGGTGAGCTACACTCAATGTATTTCCACATAAGTTAGCTCTTTACTGTCGTGCTCCAGATAAATTCGTAAGATACTCGGAATATGTATTGTTACTCTTACTTGTTACTAGAAGAAACATCCACACCCAGATGCTGTTCAATCCGATGTTTTTTGACGACCCGGTTCCTCTGCCATGCTTTTTGTCTTATAGCGGTCTTGTTTATTATGACGTTGTAAGGGGGTTTAGATGGGCAACCGGCTTGACAATATAAATAATAGTTTAACGAAGAAATAAACGACACAAACAAACACACAGAACAGCTGCCTGTCATTCTCTCTCTTGAACTGTCGTCACTGGGTGCCTTTATCCCTTGCGCACACCCATCGGGCTGATTGGTGACCGGGCGTGCTTGTTAAACCCCGGCCCCACCCTCCTCCGCTCTACAGACGTTAAATGTTTTTCACCTTTTATTTAGTATGGCCTATTTGTTCAAAGGGAATCAGAGAGTGCAAAAGGCAGTCTAAAGGGAGTTGGAAAAGGTTGTTTGAAAACATACTTTATTTTTGTTATACTGTTGGGTGCAACTAGTAGCACATAAAATACATACTTCACCTTTATCAAACAAACATGCAAGGGAAAGCAAATCTATATAACTTTGTGATTGATGGGCATTCCAATCTGCAGAGCTTTCTGTGGACTTCTGCAGTTACATATTCTGTGTGGACTGTTCAAGACTCACACTTAAATATTTCTAATACAAAGACCAAACACAGGCAGGTGCGTGGTCAGAATTGGTATGAGGAATCACATGGGCTTTCAAAGCAAAGATGAAAGTATGATTTCTTATGCTTTGATTTGTCTTTTTAATGCTTGCTGGGATCCATTGTTTTTTTTTCCACCTGCACATTCTTTCACCTGTTCAAATTCATTCAGTCTCATCCAGTTCATGCATTGCTTTTATTGTAAAAGTGACTTTGGTGTCAAAATATTGTCTGTTTGATGCTCTTGCCAATTGAGCAAGAGCTTTGTCAATTACATTGACAAAGTTCTGTGAGTTTCTGTCTGTTTGCAACTACAAAAGTCAGTATAAATCTCTAAAATGTAGGATTGTTCTCTCAGAAACATCATATATTGTGGTCCCAAAAAGTGTCTGAATGTCATTTTATAACAAAATATCAACCCAAGTGGCATTTATTTTGAAGATGGCACAATCACATTATTTCCAAGCAAAACGTTTGTTAGTGTTTTTTTTTTTTTATAGTGATATTGTGTAGAAATAAGGACAATAGTTATAGTGCAAAATGTGTCAATTAATGCTAATCATTCTGATACAGCAAGATGTATTTTTTTAAGCAAAAAATTAAGATAGTGCCTACACAAAATAACTGCTTCAGAAAAGGGTGCACAATTTCCTGTTAAATTCAAACAGATGTGGCATTTTATAACACCTCAAGTATTCTATAAACATGCCCAGGGGGCATTCAAAGGATGCCAGAGCAAATTAGTAGAGAAGGGGGTGTTAGGTTACAAACGGCGTTTATCAGTTATAATAATCAAATCTATTCCTCTTTGCATTAAAACGTTTATCGAGACTTTGAGTATATCAGTTGGTTCTCAATTATACGGGTGGGTACGCATTTGTACTGTGGTTCTTCTCATTTTGAAGTCTAGTGATGCATCTGAAATATCTGGTTTAGCAGCATTAAATACACAGGCGCACAACCTCAGCTAATGCACCTGTATTTCTCTAGAACAGCACGAGCACAAAGGTCTTAAAGATCGAGCTTTTAAACATGCAGCTTTGCGAGAATCAGTGAGAGGCAAGGCGTGAGAAGCGAAAACCATTTGAAAACGGCACAGAATTATACATCACCACCCTTGAATTTAATTTAGTAACACTAACTTTAAGTTTTAAGTTTTAGGCAGAATTAGATTGATAATAAATATTATCATATCACTGCTTCAGCTCTATTACATTTATCATAGGCTTCATTAGGGGAGTAAGGGAATAAAATAAATTTTTGTTACAACTTATATTTATATTTATGTGTTTAGAGTAGGTCTACGGTTTATAATTACAAAAATGCCATAGATTGTTTTATAGAAATCATGTTATATCTAACCATGGTAGTGAAAAAGATCCATGCTTCCATGTGTTTACTATGGTCTTGATGGTTAAAACTATAAAAATAAATAACTAATGAATTAATTAAAATGTTAAAAAATGCAAATGTAAAGTATTTTAACAATAACACTTTTACTATTAATTTCAGTCTTTGCATTTTCATTTTATACGCCCCAGATATACTGTAGCCCTCCATCTGCTTGAATTCAAGAAATGCATTAATTCATTCATGATACGCAAGCGTGCTGAATTAATTAACAAAACTTTAAAATTATGCAATGCATCAAAGTTGCATTGAGCAAATAACACAAATATTGAGTTTTATGTTTTTTTCTTTCTTTTTTTGCAAATGATGTAGGGGTTGTTTATCCAAAAAAAGGTGTAGAACCACTGGTGTAGGGTGTCTGTGGGACTCTAAATAAACAAAATAAACACATTGCAGTGATACTATATGCTACTATTTATTAGGAGTGCATTAATTACACCAGGTTGCAAATTGCACTTCGAAAATTAGGCAGATGTAATTTGCATTAAGTGTAAATAGCAACAAAAAGCATCTTCTTTTCACTATGATATCTGATATTTTATCTAATGCAATGCATACATTTTAAGTGTGGCATAACTGTACAAATACTTTTTGGGGTCACTGTCTGATGCATTTTCCATTAATCACAGGAAATTATCATAACTCATATAGCACCTCAACTCTTGTAAATATTAAATCTGTTAAACACAGGTTTCAACACAATGTGTATTTATTACTGTATATCCTATCGTATCTGCTAAATATTGGCATATTGCTGAATGTTGACTATAACTTTGATAACATTACCTTTTCTGTTGTAAACAGTTGAAGTGTGACTCTTGCTCCACTCACTCCAGTATCCAGAGCCATTCAGTCTTCTACAGCGCACTTGTACCTTATACTGAACACAGGACTGCTCAAGCAGAATCTCTGCTCGCGGTTCTAAAAGAGGACCAACAGCCTGTAAGGGACACAACACTCATTCGTAAATGCCACAGAAAATGACAGAAAGTACCATCTTCACTCTAAAGGATACAAGGGAAAAATAAATTGAAATAGAAATGCTAAGATGTTGTGTGGGCATTTAACTGCACTGTAAGGGGGACATTTATCTTGGATCAATTAACTATCATTTTCATCACTGAGTGTGACTGAAAAATGCATTTACACTCAATCAGATCTTATTCAGGTATCCTGGTATTACAAAATTTGCCACTTGAGACCCAAGCTTTCAGAAACTTCTTCCTACCTCCCATTGCATTTCAGCCTTCCCACGCAAAGCCACGAAGCGCAGCTCATACTGCATGTCATAAACTGGTAAAGAGGGGCGTTTCCACCATACACTTAGAGTTTTATTGGGTAAAGTGATTGCTTCCAAGTCTGAGGGAGGAGATGGTTTCACTGAAAAAAAATACAGAGGGAAGTTCATATAAATTTGCTATAATTTTCAAAGATGTTATTATCATTAACGCAAACTTAAACTAAATTAAAACATATCTGTTAACCCTTAAATGCATGGTAATTTTCCCAAACACTATTAAATATTCAGGTTTTTACAGGTTAAAAAAAAAAAAAACCCTGACACACACCCTACAGCAGTGGTTCTCAACCTTTTGTTCTACTGGGTCACACAACGGAACAAGTGCAAGTCTCAAGGGCCGCATATCATTTACATATAACGTTATCAATGCAAACCAACCGGATTTAATATTATGGTATTAGCAGTTAATAATATGAATATTGTGATACCTAGACAATTACATTTAAACAAAGTATAATGCTACTCATTGTTATGTATAGTTCTGGAAAGCATGAACAGTAGTGTGTTACATTACAGGCTGCATCTAGTGTAGTCTACATACTTTTGTTCTTCATCTTTTATAGGCATTAGCATATGGAACCACAGTGCTATCTCATAGACAGTAATTACTTATACAAGAACACAACACTCACCCTTAATGGGACACCTTATGTTGTCGGGAGCTGACCAATTTAGTGAAATTCGGCTTGAAAGGAGTCGCAGCACAATTAAGTTGTGACTGTAAGTTGCAGTCTGTAAGACGTGCATGGAAGCGTGACTTGATGTGTGACATTGCAGAAAATGTGCGTTCGCAAATTTATGTTGATCCATATATGGAAATCACTTTCAAACTTAATAATCTGAGGTTCTGTCCAGGGATGTTTCGCCACATTTCTGTAACTGAGGAGTCTTGCTGCGCTGTATGGGTGTTTCCTCTTGCCTGAACATCCATCAATTAAACTTCAAGTGAGTGGCGGGGCAAACCGAAAGTTGCAGCCACTCGTTGTTCAAACTAGATCACGCAACCCCCAGGCAATTAAGGGCCCACTGGTAGTCAAGGGCCCCATGGCACTGGCCCCATTGGCCTGGTCGGTAATCCATCCCTGAACCTCAACCTTTCCTGAATTCACACATCTCACCCAAATGCAAAACTGAGCAACGTCTCCGATGTCTGTTGATTTATCTGCTGCCAAACGGAGTGCTGAAGCAGTGGCTAGCTTAGTTTTTAGTTTTTCTGTCAAATTCTCAGACATTTCTGAAACTCGACATGCAGCTGTGTCATTACTGAGCTGTAAATATATTATACTGCGGATTATCTCGCTCAGATCATCAAATAGATATTGTGATTCCAGAAAACAGTTTTTAACTAGTTCCCAATCACTGAATGGTTTGCAGTGTTTGGCAAGGAGCCATGAAATTTTGAATGTTGCTAATGTCACGGCCTGGGACACTTTTAAACTAGCTTGCACTTTTAAGCTAGTTCAGCAATCACATTTTTTTCAAGATTAGTTATCTTGAGAGCTCGGTCCTGAGATCAAGCCAGGTATTTCTCGTCAAATGTTGCATGGGTGGTATCGAAATGTCTTTTAACATTGTAGGTTTTGCATATGCCAAGTACTTTACCAAAGAGCAAACAGAAAGGCTGATACTTTGAATCTTATTGATTGCATGCGTTCCTTCGTTGGCATTTTCCTCATTTTGTTTCTCTCCCCTAATAACACATTTGTCCATTTTTATCCCTTATTTGACAGAACTAATGGCTGCTGATGACTGTTTCGTTAACTGAATAATTGCGTGAGTTACGTGCTCACATAGTAGGTCTAAAAATAATATATGATCACACAAATTATTTTATATGACAAAAAAACGTTATAGTTCAAACTTATTTGTTTAATACATATATCATATTTGTTTTAATTAAATTTAAAAACAAAAATAAATTGTAAAACTGAAAGTTATTTAAAAGTGGGTGGCATATCACGGGCCGCACTTCCATGCATGATGAGCCACATGTGGCCCACGGGGGCCATTTTGGTATTTTTGTGTGTCACTATTTATAAGAGATAGATTGAGGAATAAAAAAGAGGTGTGGGCACAACTCCAAAAAATGGATGAGGTACAGGATGTGGAATGAGGTCCCGGGTCTCTTAAGACCAGAGATAAGCGTTTAAGCATTAACTGAAATATTAATAAAAAATACTCATTGGAATAACTAAAACTAAATTGAAATACATTTTCATGACCTCAAACCTAACAAAAAAATAAATACAAATAAAATTACACATTTAATTTAAATAAAAACTAAATATACTGTACAAAAAACTTCAACTAAAAAAATATAGAGTATCAAAAATTCTTGAAAGGACAAACTGAAAATAAAATAGAATTAAAAACCAAATAAAGAATTTGCTTGCAAGGTGAATAAAACAACAAGGTATGTGATCAAAAGTCAACAGAATACTGATGGGAAAACCTTGGAACTCACCATAGTCATAGGGTGCAACATAGACAGGAAATGACTTCACTTTTCCATGCCCACCTTCCACCTCCACCCACATTTTGTAGCATGAGAACAGGCTAAGGTTGTTTAAAGTGCACTCTCTGTGGTCTCCTGGTCCAACACCTTCCTTTACCAAAGACATGGACTCTTCACCATCTTCAGTGTACTCCATATTTGCTATATCCTCACACATTGATTTATATTGTCTACCAATAACAAAAAATAAATAAATAAAGTAGAATCTTAACAATATTGCCTGTAGAACAAACTATACATCTGGAATGGCAAAATGATGGAGAATGAAAGTGTGGATACCTGTAAAGGAATCTGACCATTGCCCAAGGACTCTTATTCCATTCACAAGTCATGGTGTCAACCTTTGAATTCTTGCTCTGGCAAGTAATATTTGCATTAAACATCCCTGGAAACAAAAAGACACACACAACTGTTCACATTTTCCTATGAAATCATAGGCAGCAAGACTAATGAGATTTGTGCATATGTTGTTTGGCGCAAATTTTCTGTCAGATTTTCAAACAGGCAACAACATTTTATTAAAGGTGAACTCAGTAATAGTTTTTTTATTCAAACGTTTAACACACAAAGAAATGACTAGTACTTAAAAAAATAATAATAATAATTTAATCATGTACACTAACACGAGATGAAGAGTAAGTCATATCAGTAGCCTAATATATCTGATTTAATTTACATAGAACGAGCCGCCTCAAGATGGCCAAATGGTAACTGAAAAATGTAGCTTTTTAGTTATGCTTCATTCACGCTGTGAATGCACCTTTAACTGTATGATAAGAGATGTCCTCTAAAATCCATGCCTTACCTTCTGTGTAAATTTTGGCATATGCAATGCTGCCTTTGATCCCCTTTCCTAACGAGTAGCAGCACATCAAAGTATGAAACCCTGGCTGGTCCGCCTTCAGCGTGACTGCGCTAACCTGCTCATTGATGACCTTGTACTGGCTTTCCGGAATCTCCACCTGGCCATTAAGCATCCACACAGCATTGCTGGCACTCAAACTGCGGTTGTGGAAGATGGCGTAAACAGTTACTTCTGACCCAGGTATGGTAAAAACCTCAGCAGGAATGTAACTAACTTTGAGAAGAAGAGAAAGACAGAAATATTGTAAAACTGAGTGCAGTATTTCAGATTTCAGACAAATAAATATCTGCATGTAGCACGATGAAGTAATTGTTATTGTTATTAATAAGCTCTAATAATTTTCTCAATTTCTTGCCATCCCAGTTGTGCATGACTTTTTTCTTCTGCTGAACACAATGATTTTTAGAAGAAAAAGGCAGCAGCCTTTTCTCTCTCTCTCTAGTGTTAGATTTGGCTGGGGCCATCTAACGCTATCATATGCATCGGGGAAGGTGTTCTTTTCCTTTCCTATTTTTTCAGGGGGAAAAAGACCCCGCGGAGACCACGTCCTACCAAAAGGGGAGGTCAACTTGTGGCAATACAACACATGGGCTCAGCAGCCGCACATGGAAGAGGCATTGTGGTAGGTCCCACCACAAAAGTGGGGGGAAGACTCTACAAACACAGCGACCGGGGGCAGAGAGAGCTCTGCCCAAGGGAGACGCAGGTCCGCTGACAGGGAGACCATATCTGGAATATACATCAAAGGGGTTACCGGAGTAATCGTCACCTGTGGAGCACCTATCTCAGTACAGGGCATATTAGACACCATAGCGGGGCTGGCTGCAAACTCCTCCGCAGAGTTCGCGAAACATGGGGCTAGGAAGAAAGGACATCCAGGGTCCACGACTTTGTGAACTCGACTGGAGGTAAAAGCGCACGTTTTCGCCTCAGGGGAGGGGAAAGGCACTATACACCTGGCCAGCTGTTCTGTATTACCAAACTCTACGTGTTCGTACCTGACAAAACACGGGACAAAACCAGCTCAACCCGAAGATTGTAAAATCTCGCAAAGGTGTTGGGTGTAGCCCAGCCCGATGCGCTGTTGATGTCTGCTAGAAAGGTGCCAATGGAAAGTGGACAAGAGGATGCCACACTCCTAGTAGAGTGTGCTCGTATTCCCAAAGGGACAGGCATGGCGTGAGCCTGGTATGCCAGAGCAATGGCATCCACGATCCAGTGGGCAAGCCTCTGTTTGGAGACAGCGTTCCCTTTCCGCTGTCCACCAAAGCTGACAAAGAGCTGCTCAGAGCTTCTAAAGCTCTGCATGCGATCTAAATAGGTGCGCAAAGCACGCACCGGACACAGCAACAACAGGGCTGGGTCGGTCTCCTCCAGGGGCAGCGCTTGCAGGCTCACTAATTCATCCCTGAAGAGAGTCGTGGAAACCTTGGGAATCTGACGTGAGAATCTGCCAGACCGAACTCCAGGCAAGTGTCGCTGACAGAAAACGCTTGCAGGTCCCCAACCCTCTTGATGGAGGTGAGAGCAATCAGGAGGGCCATCTTAAAGGGGAGGGCTTTCAGCTCGACTGACTCGTGGCACAATGGGGGCTCCCCGAAGGCCCAGGAGGACCGTGGAGAGATCAAATGAGGGGAAGAGACATGGCCTGAGACAAGTCCCATCCAGGGGCCAGACGTGGAGGTTCCAGAGGTCTGGGTGTGGATGCCAGATGGTGCTCTGTCCCTGAGAAAGAAGGTCTTTCCTCAGGGAAATCAGCAAAGGAGGTGCTGTCACAAGGAGTGTGAGGTCTGAGAACCAAGTCTGGGGCCAAGAGGGTGACTCATTCTTGCACAGCACTGGGGGGGGGGGA
Source organism: Xyrauchen texanus (assembly GCF_025860055.1). Taxonomy (NCBI): domain Eukaryota; kingdom Metazoa; phylum Chordata; class Actinopteri; order Cypriniformes; family Catostomidae; genus Xyrauchen; species Xyrauchen texanus. The sequence continues at coordinate 23,733,852 of NC_068282.1, read as the reverse complement.
GCGCATATTTGCACAGCCCCCGGGGCCAGCTGTGGGGCTCCCGTCAGGGAATACCAGCGTGGGCATTGGGAGGCTACATGTGCTTTGCCGAATCGACTCCAAATCAGCTGGACCATCTGGGGGTGGATTCTCCCCTCTCCGAGGAGCCTTTCCTGTTGTGACAGCACATCCGCTGTAGCGTTGAGGTTGCCAGGGATGAGTGGTCCGCATATGAGTGGTCCACAGGGAATTACCCGGACGAGACCGCTCCCATTGAACTCCCCAAATCGCCTCCAGCACCAGCCGAGCCGGCCTCATACCCGTGGGTAGAACTTGTTGCATGTCTACTATAGCTAACATAATGACTCTGTTAACAAGGGATTTTAGATATAAGGCAGTAAAAATTTTTATTAAGATTTATTTTCTTAAAATACATGATAAACGTGCAAATAGTACAGCATTTTTTACTTTGTGCATTTGAAATTCATGAAATACCACCATAATCAATGTGTTACTGAACATGAAATAGACACTAAACCATTTGTAAAACATCACAAAATACCCAAAATTGCATAATATGAAAGTAAAAAAAAAGCATTTTGCATTGGTTTTAAAATGTCTGTCTGTTAACGCAATCGCATTTCTCATAAATCGGCAACTTATAAACCTCAACGGCTACAAATATTCCAGAATGCCAAAATACAGTATTTATATATATTTTTCCATAAAGGCCTAGATTATATAAAATCAAATAAACAAATCAAATAAAAGGGTATTTCTTGAGAACTGTGAGCGGCATGGCTAAAATTTGGTACAATGACCACACGCAAAAGCCTCCTTCAAATTTGTGTTTGTCCAACCAATTTGCACATGTGAAACTGTTTGCAGAATAATTCTTTGAAAATTACCTGCAGTATGCCCAAGAAGCGCACAAGCAAATTAATAGATTGCACAAACATATTATTGCCCTTTCTTTGGGAACTTAGTAAATCAGCACCAATGTTGGGTTCATATAACTGCACAAACCCTACTTTGCAATGTACATCTGATTCAAGAGAAACAAGTATGCAAATATTTTCAACCAAACACAATATCTGACCTCGGCATACTAGGAAATTACATATAAATGCTTCAGTACAACATAATATAAACTGACTGTTTAGCACACACATTAATAGCGAAAAGCTCTGGGGTGAATTAAAGAGATTTTCAAAGAGATGTGCACAGAGTCAAAGTACTGTCCATATACAGATAAGCAGTGAGTAGACATGCATGTATTATTAAACATATGCTTTTAAAGTGAATGCATAGCAAAACGACCTGAATAAAATCAAAAGCACTCTCTTCCAATGACGTATACCAAAAGCCAGACACATGCTTTCAGGTTCTAAACATTCTGAATGATGTTAGGGTAAATTAGTTGACCTGTACTCTCTATTCTTGAGAACAGGTGATGGGAAGTAAATGGATGAGCAGATCAGGCTGAAGCATTTTAAGTACCCTTCCACAAATGTCAGTATTTGCATATATTAACTCATTTTCTAATATTTTCCTTTACCAAATTAGTCATTCAAATGGGGGGAGGTCATACTTCCCTTTTACAAAATTGAATTTAATACAGAATTTACAGAACTCTATTCATTCACATAGCTCAAACACATGCACTCAGAGCAGGAAGGCAAGTAGTATTTAAAGGAACAGTTCACCCAAAAACAATGACTATCTTTATGATATTTCAATAAATATTTGGTAAATGATTGCAGTCGATGGCGCAAAATGATCAAAAAAGTATTTCAAGCAACTTTGTGTCTTATTCCAATTCTTCTGAAGGCATACATGTACACGTAAACACTAGAGCAACTGTAAACAAGCTTATCTTATAGCGCTCATGAATGTGTAACAGATGTCAAGGTTTTCACTGAAAAATAACTTACACCAATTTTATAAATAAATAATTTTAAACCAATCGTATGTCTTCAAAAGACTTGGAATATGATGCACAATCCGCATGGACTACTTTTATGATACTTTTTATTTTCACATTTTAAGCTTTAAAGAAAGGCATTGTATTGAAAGCGCCATATTATTGAAAAGATTGACCACGATAGTCATTAAAACATCTCCTTTTGAGTTCTGTAGAAGAAACACATTTTTTTACAGGTCTGGATTGCATAAGGGTGAGTAAATTATGACAGAATTATACATTTTTGGGTGAACTATTCCTTTAATGTTTACAGGGTGCACAGTAAAAAAAAAAAAATTGTTTTATAAACAAACTTTAAAAGAACAACCTGTAAATTATACAGTTTAAAACTGTTGTTTTTAAGGTATATTTTGCAGTGTCGTCATTTATATTATTAAATGATAAACTTAATATATTAACTTTCTGAAACTGTAAAAATCTGCTTTTCACTTTATAATGTATTATTAATCACAGCAGTAATTACAGAAGGGCACATGATAACATGAAGATCATCAATAGTAGCCCTTCCAGGAGCAATGACCAATAAATGTAGTCACTCACACAAACAATTAACACCATCAGGGTAACATGTGCAATTAAAATTATGCAACAAACATTGACTAAACTACATCAAATATAACACAGAACACCCCAAAGTACATAACTGATATTAAAAATAAGAACTATTCCCATAAAATATAATGAAATGTTTTCCCGATTACTGTTAATTATAACAATAATTCACCGTACAAAATACATGTACTCTCTTGTTAAACATATTATCAATTTTAACTGTTAATTATATGGGAAAATTATACTTTTTACATCTAAATTCTTTTTTTTTTTTTTTACAACATTTTACCATAAAACTACACATATTGTCTTTTTAAATATATTTAAAGAAATTGCGTATATTTTACGATAACTACTCGTTAACCAATTTATGTTTTTTTTACAGTAGCATTTTTACAGTCTTTTACCATTAAATTAGAGAAATGATTCACAGTGTAGAGCTAAAATTCTTAAACAGAATCCTTACCATCCAGTGTGAAAGAGAAAGTTTGGCTCCATTTACTCCAGTGGTTAAATTGGTTTAGGCAACGCACTTGAACCATGTATCTGATCCCAGAACTGAGCTCATTCAGAGGCACCCATGAACGACCTGTGACTTTCAGCACCTAAAAGGGCCATAGTTCATACAAATTAATTTCATTTAATGTGTTGGATCATTAACTTTGCCAGCCAAGACATTATCGAGAATAATGACTGTTGGTGGAAATCTCTGGTTCAATGTGTTGGAAACACTTTACATGTAAAATAAGGTTTCATATGTTTAAAAGTAAATCAATTAGGTATTATGAAAAAGCAATGAGGTTGTGAGTAACAGATGTTCCAAATATGAGTTTTCTGTGGAATTATGTGGGTGCAATTTCTGTGTAGGCCTCACAAGTGTAATTACAACACTTGAGAATCACTTTCACACTATCACACCAAACAAATTAGGCTGATTACCTCCCAGTGATGAAGTGAAGAGTTGGATGAGTATCGGACCTCATAGCTGATTGTGTCAATTTCAGTTTGTGTTCCATTCCATCCAAATATCACTTCACCCTCAGTTGTTACATTGTAATACAGGTTGACTGGCGAATCTGGTTTTCCTGTGAAAAGACAGTAAATCACCAAATTCTAAACCATTATCAATTGGGCTTCTTAAACCAGCCACATATAATATGATAATGATGCTAGGAATAATTATGAACAATTAAAAATGAATAAATCACTGAAAATGACTTACAATGCATTCGTCTCAACCATTAACAATCAACGATACTGATTAATCTTATACAGTACTTATAATAATTAGCAGCAGACCCTGCTTATACAACACAGAAAAGTTAATGAAACTACACATCTCAAACAACTCACAAAACTAACCAATACATGTCCTATGATCTTCAGACAAGCCATTAAGACTGGCTTGTCTGAATACTGTTAATATTACTGTCGATATGGTAGGTCACCACCACTATACCATGTATTAGTCTATAGTATCATGGTAAAGATTTGTATTATGTAAAAATAAGCTATATAAAAATAATAATGATTCTTTAATAAAAACATAAAATCTATATGATGCAATATTAAATCCATTAGTTTCAGAAGATAATAATCACTGTGTGACAACTGAAAAAAATACCAATTTATCAATCAATTAAATGATAATCAAAAGTTTCTAGTACAGACAGGAATGGATTACCGACCAGGCCAATGGGGCCAGTGCCCAGGGGCCCTTGACTACCAGGTCACGCTTGACTGCCCGGGTGTGCCCTGGGCTTTAAGGCTGCGCAATCTAATTTGGTGACCCCCGCCCGCTTGAAAACCCTTTTGGGCATGAACAACGACCTTATTATATATATATATAATTTTTTCATATTTAAAGATAACAAGTGTAATTATTTCATCATTATATATTGAATTATTGTTACATGAGGGGCTTTCTCAGCAAATATTTGTATATGCGATTAATTAATCGGGACACCGTGTAATTCGATTAAAAATTTTAATCAATTGACAGCCCTAGTTCCTAAATGTATCCGTTATCTACATTCGGGGTTGGGAGGGTTCATTTTTATACCTCAGAATACATGCTGTAAAATGTAATTTGTAACATATTCCATTAGATTACTCAAGGTCAGTAACATATTCTAAATACTTTGGATTACATTTTCAGCACAGGTAGATTTGTTTTACTTGTTTTGACTATAAAAACTCTGCCACATACATATAAGCAGTGAGTAGACTAATGTATTATTGAACATATGCTTTTACATGTATTTTTTTACATTCTCTGAAAAACCTAAATATCTTATGATATTCTAAAACAAAAATAATCAAATTGATCTTGTTTTAAAGATCTTTAGATATTTTTACAGGAAAACAATACAAAAATTATTATCGATACGATTTTTGCCCTACTATCAAAGGTCTTACTAAAAAAAAAAGGAAATTATGATCCATCATGAATTGTTATTAATTTATATAATTATTTTTATCCCCTTTTCTCCTAATTTGGAATGCCCAATTCCCACTACTTAGTAGGTCCTCATGGTGACGCAGTTCCTCACCTCAATATAGGTGGCAGAGGACAAGTCTCAGTTGCCTCCACTTCGAAGACCGCCAATCCACGCATATTACCACGTGGCTCGATGTGCATGACACGAGGTGACTCCACATGTGGAGGCTCATGCTATTCTTCGTGATCCACACACAACTTACCTGTTGAGAGCGAGAACCACTAATCGTGACCATGAGGAGGATACCCCATGTGACTCTAACCTCCCCAGCAACTGGGCCAATTTAGTTGCATTTTGTTTTTATTTAGTACAGCCTCGAAGAAGCTGTTTGACATTACACATCCTCGCATATATTCCACATGACAAAATAGTAACTGAATTTACACACATGATCCTGTTAAGAAGTTTACATTCCCTTGGTTTTTAATATGGTGTTGCATTCTCGATGATCAATAACTGTTTGTGCAATAATTGTTCATGAGTCCCTGCTTTGTCCTGAGCAGTGAAGATGTCCACTTTTCTTAAGACAAAAAAATCCAACTACAGTAAAATTATTTGGTTTCTTAACATCTTCTGCAAATTCTTTCCAACAGTGGCTATATATGAGGTCTAGATTTTGACAATTGAGTACACAACTATTACAAAAGTTGCAAACAATTATTGATGCTCAAGAACAACCAAGAACAACATAAGAACAACCAAGGGGTGCAAACTTTTGAACAGTATGATTTCTGTAAATAAGAGTACATTTTGTGTTATGTAGCTTTTGAAGGGCAGAACTACATAAAATATAATCTCTTATAGACTATTTGTATACATTCTGAAAGGGGTGTGGAAACTTATAAAAACAAAACGTTTATGCAAACTTCCGCACTTAACTGTATGGCTATAGTTAGTGAAAATGTATATTTTATTTTAGATTAAATTTTTTCACGATTTAACCACATTTTAACTTTTTTTAAAGTACAAATTCCATGTAGCATATTCTATCCATGTGATGTCATATTTCATGTGTAATTATGAAATTACTTCACAAAAATTCACAACATTGTATCCAAAAATTCAAAATACAACCCCCACATCTCAATAAGTGCTTGTATTACGTAAAAAGTGGAGTGTAGCTGTCTAAACGTGACATTGTCTGATTTACCTCCATGCTCATGGGGAAATGAACATTATAGAAAAATTCTCGCTTACATATTCATGTGCTGCACATAGAAATAGATCGGCTTCTTTCAGCTCGTTGTTGAAAAAAACATTTTTATTAATGCATTTCTACTTGTGCTGAATGACAGTATGACAAAGAGCGTGCTCCAAACGTATGACGTCATTGCCATGGTATCCAGGTACATTTCAGCAGATTTGCAGAAAGACTAGAATGAAAGTATCATCAAATCAACGTGCAATGCTTCAAAATTGCTTCTCTTCTCTGCAAACGATACCAAAGACAATAGCGAGAAGGAAAATGAGTACATCAAATATAAATAGAAAAAAATCAGTGAGCCTACCAGCTGAAACAGGACATATTTACAATGTTTAGAGAATTGTCAGGACAAACCTCTTCAAAAAGGAACATCTGGTCACACTACTTAAATGCAATGAGAAAACAATCCCGCAACGAGAAAAAAAAAATCATACAACATTTAATGACATGACCTTATGAATTAAAGACTTGTTGCTCCGATATAAGACCTTTTTAAGGCCTTATTATGCGGAAGGACGAATTAAGACTTTTTAAGACCCGCGGAAACCCTGATGTATTCCGTTACTCTCTAATCCTGTCTACATTTAAGGTATTTTTTGTTCCATATGGGTTATTTAAATCTCTCTAGAGCAAAATGGCAACAAAGGCAAAGCAATTTGGTTTATTTCAGTAATAGAAATACCATTAATACCAATCAACTGAGGCAGTCCTTATTAACAGGCATTATCTCAAAATACACTAACACATTATAAGCTCTTAGTAAATTACTTCTGTCTCTGCAATTAATACAAAAAGCCTACATTGACTAGACTTTATATTCATTTAATGATCAACTCATATTCCGCTTTTCCAGAAAGCATTCCATGTA